>NC_068566.1:44599509-45211340 GCF_025698545.1 Gossypium raimondii | reverse complement strand
AACGTTTTGGAGGGGACACATTACCTAAGTTTCGTGTTCGAGCCAAACTATGGCAAGGGAAGGCCAGTATTCTACCTGTTGTTGTACTTGTTGGAAGCAGGGTTTCACTTGCCACCTCACTAGTTTGTCATGGACCTGCTGAATTCTTATCGTTAGCACCCAGACAGTTGGTTGGAAGTTCTTGGTGGTTGATAATTAGATTCATCATCAAATGCGAGGCAGAGGGGTATATGGCTTGATGTGTCACTGTCCCAATATGTACAATCTACAGGAAAAGGAGGGGTAGTTGGGGCTTTATTTCGTGATCCGGAGGGAGAGGTGTTGGATCTGGTATCTTAAGTGCAGTATTTTCATCTTTGGACACTTGTACTTTTTTCGAATAAATTGGTTTAGTAAAATTATCAATGAATTTCATTAAAATCCTTTATATATTGCCCTCAATGTTAGTAAAATTTTTAGACTCCATTGAGACACTAGCCATCTTTTAAAAGTGTAAAAACTATAGGAAAATTACTTGTAAATTAATTTGTGAAGTTTAAACTTAAAATTAAAATGTAATTTGATGGGATAAATATGATTAATCGTTTCTAAAGATTGGTTGGATTCATGCAATATTGAGATATTAATTTTGGATATTTTAATTTATTATTCAAATAGGAAATACAGATATAATTAATGGATATCTAAAAAATTTACGTTCTAAATTAATCAAGTAATTCGGACTGCATGAAAAAGTTTCCATCTCTATCAAGGGATAATGGTAGATAAGTGCAGTCTTCAATGAATCAACGAACAATGTTTGATTTTGTAAGTACAGACAAAGGAATTAGAAGTAGCATATGGCTGTTGTAATCATGTTGCCAAAGTATTTTTAGCACAAAATCAAACCAGTATTAAGAAGAAAACTAATAATAGCTAATGACTGCAAATAAAGAATCATTGTATATGGCTTAACTGTCCCCTTCTTAAAGCTTCCATGAAGTTCCAAACTCATCACCTTAACAAGTAAAAGCACCCCCAGAAGAAAGAGAATCCCACATCGTCTAAAAACAACAACTATTAATTATTTATATAACAAATTGGCCATTGCGTTAAATGCCGAGCCTGGTAGCGCAAGCTTGTGACCCAAGTGGGGGCTTTTAGGTCATGGAACACGAGTTCTACTCTTTGAGTCGGTTCCACAATGGTTTGACTCAGGCTTGCCCGTTCCAAGCCGAGAGTTGGACCAAGGGGCACGAGCGTAGGCTTGTGCGTCGCGGTTCTTAGAGTGGGGGATAAAGCGTGAGGCTGGTTTCACAGAGCAGCGAAAACCCCCCGCTCCCGGCAGTGGAAGGATAACAGGCCTGATCCATTCGGAACCACCACGGCTCAACGAGCTGGCCCCAACTGGACCATCATTTTTTCTCCCTTTCCTGTGTTTATTTTGTGTGACAGATTGTCCAATGTTTTTTTGTCGGTACTGGTCATCCGCAGAACATAGAACTCCCTTCTATGTCAGGCGAGGACGTAGAATCCCACTCAGTTAATCGACTCCACCATTGATCTAAACAAGTCTGAATTTCTTCATTTCTTTGCAGGAATTACGTCCTATGAATCATAAAAAATGATTAGGTCTAATTATGATTTTAGTCCTAATATGATGAAATTTAAAGAATTAATCCCTCTACTTTTAAGTAAATCTTTCTATTTTAATTTAACATGTCTATTAAGTAGTGTGCCGTTAAAGTAATGATAGAGATTCTTTTTCTCATCAGGAAGGCATACAACAGCCTTAAGATCCAATGTTTCTTACATGGAAGTCTCCCATTTTATCCTCTAAAAGAAGTTACCTAACATCTAACATGGAGAAATGAATCATTTCCAGATCATATTTATTCCTAAAACAAGATTTAGCTATGCAATCAGTCACTTTATTCACTGCACAGAAGACATGGTGAATTTTGATAATCCAATAGCGCCTACTTCCTCCTTTATTCTTCGAACTAAAGTTGTTGTTGATGATCCTAGTGAAGCATCTGTTAGTATATCCACTGCACTTTTATTGTCAGATACAATTATCACCTTGGTGTATCCTTCTGCCAAGCCATTTCAAGACCATGAAGGATCGCCCATAACTCAATCGTTAGAGCAGAACCTCTCCCAATGAATCGACAAAATCCTGCTAACCAATTACCATGCGAGTCACGTAAAATGCCACCTGCAGCTGACCAGTCTCCACTCTCTGCAGTAGCTCCATCAGAATTAATTTTTAGCCAACCGTGGCAAGGTGCCTTCCCTTTGATGGCAATAGTTCTGGATGAATCTTCTTTCAACTCTGCTGCTGCTGCATTGCTTGTGTGAATGACGAGTGTTTCAGCTTGTCCTATACTATCATTTCAGTGCTACCATATTTTCCTTGAAATATTACTGCATTCCTGTACTTTCAAAATAAACCAGCAAATAACTGCAAAAAAAACTGTCCATTTAATCGCTCCAAGACTAAAATCTGCCTGGTTCTTTCAATTTGATAAATGATAGAGATTTTTAGTATAAGAAAGAAAAGACAATTTTGACACTAATAATTAAATGCCAAGACAAAGCTTTGAGATGAGTGGATTTATAAAGGCTTAGCATTGGATAGAGTTGGTTGATGTGGGATATAACCTAGTTTTTGTTTGATGAATTTAAGTGGCATTTTCTCTATCTTTTATACTCATAAACATGCTAAGTATTGCAGATCCATCACTTCCATGAGTACGTGATATAGATAAACAATTAAATATCAGCTGCCATTATCTTCTTTTCACTCTGTTTCATAACTTTGTGTAGGTTTGGTAGTGGACCAGTTCAAAACATGAAGCTGAATTGCTGCAAGCATCGGAGGGGAAGAAAATAATGCAAAAAATTAAAATAAATATGTGTCAGCTCATCGAGCCATATTGGACCAGCGGGGATCAAGCCTGTTATCCTTTCACTGTCAAGAGCCGGAGGTGTTTGCTGCTCTGTGAAACTAGCCTCATGCAGTACCCTCCTCTTTACTAATTTTTTATTCAACTAGATTAGTAATTGTTTAGTACCAATTACCATGCGAGTCAAGTTGTTGGCGTTGTTTCTGGGAATCGTAACATTGTATAAATGTGTTGTTAAAGTTAGTTGTTTCAAAATAATAATATTGGTTGAAAATGAGGGAGTAGATAATGTTTTACTTTTCCCAAGAGTATGGAATTGCATGAAGAATTACAACGCTGTGGATTGAAGTTACCTGCAAAATTATACCAATTCTTATCTTCAAGCATCAACACGCTTCTAGATCTGCAATGAATGGAAATAAACTTACAATGCAAACTATATTACTATGCTACTACCACAGAAGTGGAATAAACAAAGAAGAAACTTTTGCATGTTATATGGGCACACAAGAAGAGACCACTGAGTAAAAAAGACACATCTCATATATGCAGTCATCCACACATAGTCGAACCTCTTTTCCATCACCTTAGCTGGGAAAATGACTTTGTGGATGAGTGGATTTATAAAGACTGGCTTATCATTTTATATATACTTGTTGGTCGGTGTGGTAACCAAGCTTCTGCTTCATGAACTTAAGTCGGATTTTCTCTTTTTTCTTTTTTATTTTAAGGGGGAAAAATACTAAATATTGCAGAACCAGCTTGTAGGGAAGTGAATGCAAAAACTAAAAAAGATGACGGTCCAGTTAGGGTTAGCTCGCTGAGCCATGTTTGGATCGGAGTAGATCCAGCTTGTTATCCTTCCACTGTCAAGAGAGAGAGGTCTTCGCTGCTCTGTGAAACCAGCCTCACGCAGTACCCTCTACTTTAGGAACCACGAGGCTCAGAGTTTACACTCAAGCCCCTTGGCTCGGCTCTTAACTTGGAACGGGCAAGCCAGAGTTAAACCACCCGAGATCCGACTTAGCGGAGCCAAGCCCGCGTTCCATCACCTTAAAGCCCCCACTCGGGTTACAAGCTCACGTTGCCAAGCTCGGCGACCAGCAAAGTGGGCAAGGGCTATATATAGAATTAGTCCCTTTCAATTTTGGTCGATGTGGTATTCTCTTTCTTTCGAGGATGCTTTTACTTGTTGAGGTGATGAGTTTGGGAACTTCATGAAGATTCGGATATGTTTAACATCATTTGTGAAGCAATTCATCCCCAGTTAAACATTCTCGTTTTTTTTTCACATAAAAAAAAGGGACAATCAGTCAGATATTGATACTTTATTTGCTGGTATTTTTCATGTCAATGGCTTTTTGTTTTTTTCAAATTCTAATTTGATCTTGTGCTAATGCTGATTTCAATACATTGGGAACATGTTTAAAACAGTGGTATGCCTACCTTCTCATTTGTCTGCTGTTCCATTCCCACGACTTACAAATCTAACATCGTCATTCAATCCACAAACTCTCTTATTCATGGATTGTAATTTTAATTGTAAAAAAGAAACTGCCATATTTGGGTTTTCAACTCTTTTTTAGTCTTCTTTTATACTTTCACTAAAGATGATTTAATTATCATTTTAAATACACAAATAGTTCATGAACCTCAAGATCCATTCGCAAGAAGAAGATGGAAAAAGGAAAAGCTCCTTTTAAACAAAAGAGAAGGCGTATGGGTTGGGAGATTGATTCATCTGTTACTGAGATAGATGATAGCTTAGAGGGTTTTTTACCCAAATATATTAAAAAAAATTAAATACCGAAATAGGTTGTCAAATAGATTAATTACCGAAATGGTATGTTTTTTTTTAATCACGCCTATCTGACAGGTGCGAATCAATTTTTTATATTAAAATTTTTTTTCGTTTAATAAAATATTATTAATTTTTTTCCCAGATCAGTATATAACCCGGGTATAGATACGAGGCGCAACTAGTTGAGCCTATCTCAAAGGCGCGACTAGTTGAGCCTATCTGACAGGCGCGACTAGTTGTGCCTAACTCAGAGGCGTGAATGGTGGGGCCCGCTGCTACTTATTTTTTCCCTTATATATACCCCGAAAATCAAATGAGCACAGACATAAATTTTAGCAGAGGAACATACACAAAATTTAGCAGAACGGAAATAAGAAGATAGGGAGAAGAAAAAAAGAAAAGAAAACAAGAAGAAGGATAAGGTATTTTGGTTTATTTCTTTTTAAATAGAATGTAGAGTCTTGTTAGTAATTTTATTATTTGAAAGTTATTTTGTTAGGTTATTAATTTGTTAGCTTTTGAATGAAAAATTTTGCATTAAAATTTTATGTAATTTTTTTTGCATTTCGAAATTGTTTTAAGAATTTTGAAATTTTTTTAACAGATCTAGTATTGAAGATGGAGAATCAGTTTTTTGTATGCGTTTATTTCGATGGAGAAATTTTGACAACAACCATGGGATGTATATTTGAATGTCGCAAACAAGTAGCAATGAGATTTAATAGAAATATCTCATTTGATAATATGAAGGAAAAAATTAGTGAAAAAAATTATAGACGTTGTGGGAGAAGGATATCAAAACTTTTCCGCAAGTTTCCAACTTCGACGGATCTAATAAAATTTACCAAAATGGAACTTGTAGACGATGAAGACGTGGAGACAATGGTCGCTCTTTATTGTGGGACTCGGAGCAACCAAAATGCACCGGTTCAGTTATTTGCTGAGTTAGCTAGTGTGGAGGCAACTGAAGATCCCACTCCATTAGGTGAAGAAGATATAGTTCAAGAGCCGTGTATGGTGGTTCCGGTATCGTATGTTGATAGTCAATCAATTATACACGGGATTGATATTGATCTTAATGCTGCACCTGAGACTGATGTAGTTAGTGATGATGTATACTATAGTAGTGATCCTGTTGATCACGAAGTTGATAGTGAGAGTGATCCCGACGTGGATGAGGTCCCGGATGATATTGATGACGAAGGTGTGAATGAGGATGGAAACGTTAACGTGTCTTCAGTCGGAAACCAGATTCGTCGTATTGTGATACACAATAATCATGGAGCACACATGTCTCGGATAGACCCCGATGTGGCGCGGGCAGTCGAGTTTTCAGAGTACCCTAAAATACTACCTGCTCATCGGATGGTCGTATATTATGATCTTGAGGAGTTGTTCGTGGGCCAGAGATTCGAAAACGAAGAAGAATGCATATTTTCCATTAAGCGGAATAGCATGAATATATCAGTAAACTACAAAGTCGTCGTGTCTAAACCAACATTATATATTGGAGAGTGTTGGAGGTCGGTAGAAGGCTGCAATTGGCAGATACAAGCTGCATTTATCCAGAAGTCGCAGATGTGAGAGATACGAAAATTTGTTGGGCCTTAAACATGCACTTCATCACGTATGACAAAAGATAATCAAAAACTTGACTCTAAAACTATCTGTACGTGCATCATTCAAATGGTGAAAGACATGTCGACCATTAAAGTTTCAGTACTGATTGCTGAAATGCAGGCACGATTCCAGTATCGAGTATCATACCGGAAGGCATGGATAGCTAAACAGATGGCAATGTAGCAATTGTAAGGAGATTTTAATGCATTGTATAATAAGTTAAAGGGATGGATAGCCGCTATGAGGGAACACGTGCCGAAGACTGTCATTGAGTTGCAGACACGACTTTATTACAGGTCGGATGACCAACTACAATCAAGAAAAAGAATTTTCCATCGGATGTTCTGGACGTTTGATCTATGTGTGTGCGCATTTCCCCACTGCAAACCATTTGTGCAAGTAGATAGAACCTGGCTATATGGAAAATACATACATATCTTACTTCTTGCGGTTGCTCAAGACGGCAACAGGAACATGCTCCCGATAGCATTTGCCATCATCGTTAAGGAGAACATGGAATCGTGGGAGTTCTTCCTTACCAACCTGCGGAGGTATGTTATTAGCAACGATAATATTTGCATCATCTCCGATAGAAGGAAAGGATTAATTGCAACCATTAGGCATTCCGGTGTACCATGAAGATCCATTTACTGCATCCGGCACATCGTGTTTAACTTCCAGTGAGATTATAAGAATGCAGACTGGAAGAGACAAGTTGTGAGAATGGGTAAAGAATTACCTTATCTTTTCAATATAAGTTTTAATATTTTAGAGAAATACTGTAACTTATATTTTCTTAATACATATGCAGCGCACGAGCTAGAGCTGCACATTTTTTGCCAAAAAATAGCCTGACTTGAGAATGACATGGAGGGTCAAACCAACACATCTTTTCGACAGTGGTTGGGTACCATAGAGCCGTGACAATGGGCTCAAAGTTTTAACGAGGGCTTTCGTTATGGTCAAATGACCACAAACTTGGTGGAGGGGATCAACGCTGTGTTATTAAAAACACAACATCTTCCGATTTCATCTGTCTTCTCAGCTACGTTCTACAGGTTGGCTACCTTGATGCCAAGAATGGGTCAGCAACAAGTCAACCAGATAGAGGCAAGACATGTGTTTGTCGAAGATGTTAAGGATGCAATGGTTGCAAACCGTCAGATGGCGAGGTCGATGATAGTAGAAGTATATTCACGATGTAATGAAACGTTTTGAGTTACAGAGACCATCGGTCGTCGACCCGGTATACCACCTAGGTCCTACAGAGTTTATCTCCGAAGCAGACGGTGCAATTGTAGGAGGTTTCAAACACTTCATTATCTATGTGCACATGTCTTGGTAGCTTGTGCTAAAGTTAGGCTCAATGTATAACAATTTATCAATGAAGTGTACACCATCGAACGCACGTTGCGTGTATGGGAAAATGAGTTCCTTGTGTTTCCTGACCTATCTACTTGGGAGGTACCTCCGACGACCTTCGAGCTTGTCCTAGACAAAGGGTTGCGTAGGAACCCGAAAGGTTGTCCACAATCATCCAGAATCCATAACGAAATGGACATTAGGGAGAAATCTGACGGGAAGCTGTGTGGTGTATGCAGATTAGTCGGTCATAATCGGAGTAAATGCCTGCTCCGAAACTACCATGTTGGACAATTGTCTCAATCGGGTAGAAATTGAAATGTAGTTCATTACATGTTGAGAGGATTGAATCACAAATTTGTCTACAATTTGTTGCAGTTAATCTAATTTGAAATTGCAAAATAAAAAAAACCATAAAATTTTATTAAGTAAAAAGGCAAAAAAGTCATTATATAAATACAAAGTTGACTATTTAAATTGCAAAAAAAAATTGATAAATAAAATGCCAAAAAAATTTATTACATAAATATGAAGTTATTTATATTACAAAACCCCCTAAAATTGATGGTTTGATAGTGTGGTTCTAGGGGTATATTTTTGTGGAGCTCGATGTTCATGTTTTGGGCGATTACGGTGATCAACGTTCTCGTCATCTGTATGTAGGGGTATGTGAAACATAGATGAAAAATCATATGTCTCAAATGCCATCGATGAACTTAAGCCAGGAGGAGTGGAGTACGGTGGTGGATATAGGCCAGAAGGAGCGTCGTACTAAGGTGGATACAATCCCGAGAAATAGTCATCGCCCTCCAAATCTGGATGATAAGAACTATCCCTAGAATGTAGTTTCGTCTCTGTCTCCGGCTCCGGCTCTGGCTCTGGCTCTAGTGCATGATGCGGATCTAGAAAGGGTTGCCCAATTTGTGTTGTATGCGGAGGGACTACCATCGACTGCCCACCAAACAGAAATGGCTTCCCTATCTCACAGTACCATTGTATGTACTCTAACGAGGGTTGCAGATCCAAAGCATGATCCATCTGAGGTACCCTCCCCAACCGGTTGTTCCACATTAATATATTCTTCATGCACTTCTCCCAAATCATGTCCATACCTCCCCCTCCTGTTCATCCCATGGATCTCCCCCAATCGTACTGGTAGTGTCGGGATATACTGTATGCAACTGAACTGCCGGAGTACTCGATTGCCATGATACCACTCCACTACCTGAAAATTGATAACGGGTGCGCTAATGCACCATAGGTTTGAGTGGACGTGGGCAAATGAGGGGATAACTGCCATAATTTCTAGAACAGAATACGACATCCAAATGAACTGCACAGTTAATAACATTGTTATATTAACGCGAGTCAAGTGAGATAAAATAATAAAAGTAAGTTTATATTGGAAAACTTACCCTCTCTCCAGCATGATTCTCAATCATTAGACGGTATATCGGAACCGTGTATGACCTCCCGATACCTGAATTAGTACTTCATCTACGAAAACAGTTTGTTAGAACAATATAATCTGAAAAAAAGTCAACTAATTCTTATAACGAGTAAAAATTCATCACCTATTAATGAGTGGAAATATATGTTTGGTGACTAATGGATGCCAAGAATGGCATCCGGTAAAGTGCCCACGACTGCAGCAGTATGAGGCATCCGCCTATGTCCATCGCAGAAGGATCTGTCGTCCGACAAAGTTCGCGATACAGCATGGCTAAAACTGCGGACCCCCAACTGTATGAACGAGTGTTATGCAAATTGGATAATAGGGGTAAGTACATCAAGTGGACCGTACTGCCGTTTGCATCCGGCATGAGTACACCCCCTATAAGGTGCATAATGTAAGCTCGAACGGCCTGCATCACCTCCCATTTATTGGCAGTACTCGGCAAATGCTCAAAATTGGCCTTTAGCCATGAAAATCTCAAACTGGTAAATTGCCCCTCACTTGGCAAGCGCCCAAGTAATTCATAACAAAGGGTAGCCGACCTAGAGATTGAACTTACGCCCGTGACCGCATTCTCGTCGATGGGAAGCCCGAGTTGTAGTGCAACATCCTCTAGAGTGACGGTACACTCCCCGCACGGCAAATGAAATGTGTGGGTCTCCGGACGCCATCGCTCGACTAAAGCGAAAATCAAGTCGTATCGCAGATCAAAACTCCGGTTCAATGCCGTTGATCTGAACTCAGCTAACTCTAAGTATGGTATTAGGTGTTCATCTGGTAGAAACCCTACACTATTAACATGACCCCTCAATACGCAATACGAACCCTGACATTATTAAATTAGCAAAATAGTTAATACAATATAATTTAATTCAACAAATAACATGAGTATCAAATAAAAAATTTATTACCATCTCATTAATAGTACTTGATACGTGATTATTATTAATCAAAGAACCCATTTGTTGCAAATCGCAATTAAAAAATAAATTCATTTAATTTGTTTCAAAAATAAATAAATTATTTCAAATTTCAAAAATAAAACACGGTAAATATCTAATAATTTCCCATAATTTACCTACAATAAAAAAATTATGTTAGATTACAACAATAATATAATTAAAATTAATATAAACTATCTAAACATAAAAACATACAAATTAAAAAATAAAATAGAAATAGATACATACCCGAGTAGTTTATTTCAAACAACCTATAAAACTATATGACAACAAATTTAATCAACATTTTAATAAATCAATAAAATTGTTAAATAAATAAAAATCAAATAAAATTACATTATATAAAATATCCATATCCCATATTTTTCATACACCAAAACTCTACTCCCATTGCTCAAAATAAGAATCTTAATTATGAGTTTTGGGAAACGCTTTTAATTGACACTATTAATGTATTATCATCAATTTTTAATTTTTTAAGTTGTTGTTAAGTATTGGTATGTTAATAATTGATTTATATTCCTCAATATTTCTACAATCATTTTTTTATAAAATTAATTTTAAAGTACATAAATTTATGAAAAAGTCAGTTATGATTAAACTCGACAAATTGATATCCAAGTTTATATAAAAAATTAAATGAGTTAACAACAACTATGTTTATATAAAAAATTAAATGAGTTAACAAAGAACTATATGATTAAAAGAGTCCGTTATGATTAAACTTTTAATGAAATGATTTTTAATTTTTTATAAACTTATATGTTAAACTCACCAAAAACTAAACTAAACACAACAATTTATAACTTAATCCTAAATTACTAATAAATTAATTTTAAAATAATTACAAACACAAAAATTATAACATAATCCTAAATTACTAACAAATTAATTTTAAAATAATTATAAAAAGCAAAAAATTACATTCATACAAAATACTAATCCAAAACTATAAACACTAAACATAAATAATTTATAATTAATAATTAATAACAAAAAATCACAATATCTTAATTAAACTCTTTAAATTATAAACAAAATTATTTACTAAAATAATACATTACCTTTTTTTCTTTATTTCTTCTTCTTCTTCTCTTCTTTTTTTTTATTCTCTTTTCTCTCTTTTCTTTCTCTCTTCTGGTGGATACATGGGGTTTTGGGGGACCATACTTATAATGTAACATCCCGATTTTGGGCCTAGTCGGAGTAGTGGTTTCGAGACCACAAATCCGATGAGGAAAAATTTATTTTTCTTATATTTTTATGGTCTAAAATTTCATAAAATAATTTTGTGAAAATTTCGTTCAAAAATTTCGACGTTTGGGCACTCAATTTAGTCAAAAGGACTAGATTGTAAAAAGTACAAAAGTTGAGTTCTACATGTTAGAGGTGTCCAATTGTTATGAAACTTTAAATTGGAGGTCCTTATATGGTAATTAGACCATTGTTTAAGTTGGTAGACAAGAATGGACATGAGATAAGTGAAATAGAAAGTTTTTAAGTTAGGGACAATTTGGTAATTTAGTAATAAAAAGAATTAAAAAGGGAAAAAGATGGCAAAATGTGCTCATCTTCTTCATGGTGAACGAAAATAGCAAGGGGGAAGCCATATTTAGGGTTTTCAAGCTTCCAAGCTCCATAGTAAGTGATTCCAATTCCCGTTTTTAATGTTATTTACGTTTCTGGAGTTTCAGTAACTTGATTTAACTTATTCTAGCAATAATATAACCTAGGGTTTATATTTGGAAAAATACTCATAGGTGAAATGTGTTTATTTTTATGTTTTGTGGTAGAATATGAAGCTTGAAATTATGTTAAACAACTTTTGCTAAGCGATTTTAAGTGAAAACGAGTAAAACGACATAATCGGTAAAAATACCTATTGTTCATAAGTACATGCTTGAGTGGGAATTTGATGTTGTCATGGAAGGTAAAAATGTTTAGCATGTCATAAAAAATAATAATAAGAGATGAAGTTTAATTTTCGAGCTTTGGGGAAAAAGTGTAATTATGCAAAAGTTCAGGGGCAAAATCGTAATTTTTCCAAAGTTCGAGTCAAGGATTGTTTTGATGAATGTGAGTATTAAATAAGCTAAATTTGCTATTATAGATCAAGAAGAACGAAATTTGGAGTTAGACCAGGGAAAAAAAAGATAGAGGACTAAGTTGCTAGATTTGGTCAAATTTTGTACCGAGGTAAGTTTACGGTAAATAAATGCAATATTTTGATAATTATTATTAATGTTGTTATTTTCCAATAATTATATATTTATTTGATGAATTTATTTAATGTTGACTCAAGTATGATACAATAGAGAATTAGTATTAAAAAGTCCTGTTGAAACTTTTGGAATGTATCAGATACAAATGTCATGACATTTGGGTGATAAGATCCCATGTAAGACCATGTCTGGGACATGGCATTGGCATCATTGAGACTATGAGAGATCCCATGTAAGACCATGTTTGGGACATGGCGTTGGCACCGAGATGAGAGGTCCCCCGTCAGACCATGTCTGGGACATGGCATGGGCACCGATATGAGAACTCCCATGTAAGACCATATCCGGGATATGGCATTGGCAGTACAGGAAACATCCCATGTAAGACTATGTTTGGGACATAGCTTTGGCATGTTATATTCAGACAAGAGACTCGAGTATCCTTAGTATTCCAAGTGATTCAATAGGCTAGAAAATGAATTAAGTTACATGAAAGTTCAAGCAAAAGTATGATAACTAGATTCAGGTGAGTTATAAAGGATTGAAAATATCTCAGTTATCAGTTGAGAAAAAGAATTTCAATAAGTGAAGAGTAAGTTATAATCGTGAGTTATTTAAGCAAGCAAGTAAGTAAACAAGTAAGTGAGTACGTAAAGAAGAAAGTAAAGATCCTAGTGCTTGATGAAAATTTATGAGTATGATGGTTTGTGATAAATGTTGTTATTTATTTACTTGTAAACTTACTAAGCTTTATGCTTACTTCTTTTATTTCTTTTTCTTTCATATAGTATTATCAAGCATAGTCGGGATCTTGAAGACATCGGAGAGCGTTCACACTATCAACCACCACAACTCGGTATTTTAAGACGATAAATGTTTCGAGCTATGGCATGTATAGGGACTTAGTCATTTCGATTGTATATTCTTAAATTATGACCAAAAGATGATATGTAAATATTTGATGATGAATAGTTATTAAAATGGCTAAGTATGAAAGTGTTTGTTGTTATAAAAGTCTAGGTGATAAATTATGCCTAAAAATCATGAAAAAGTAAAAATTGGTAGTGAATCAGTTTTGAGACAGCAGTAGTGACGTGATTTTGAAAAATCACCAAGGATAGTAGAAAATGAATTAGAGGGTGGATCAGATATAGAATTAAAGCTTATTGAGTCTATTTTCATAGAAAAATAGCAGTGTAGACAAAGGAATTATGTATTCTGAGATATTTGCATTTTAGTTAGACAAGGTCAAAGTGGTTTTCAGAATCCCCTGTTCTAACTTTGGAAAATCATTAAAAATTATACAAAAATAGTTATGAGTTTTAATTTATATTTCTAGATTCCTTATTGAGTCTATTTTTTGTAGAAGTGAGAACACCATATGAAATCTATACAATGAGATAATTAAATTTTAGTGACAAGAGGTCAGGACAGTCGATCAGTGAAACAGGGGAGACTTTAACTAATAAACTGTACTAATTAGTTGAACCAAAAATTCTGAAAAATTTATGGTAAAAAGATATATGAGTCTAGTTTCAAGGAAAATTTACAGATCTAAATTTTGAGTTTTGTAGCTCGATTTATAATTAATTTAGTAACTGCTGCATAGGTGGACAGATTTGTTGTGAATAGTGAAATTAATTTCAAAAGTAAAATTTTATGCCCCGAACTTTTAAGTTCAGTCAAGTAACGCCTCATACTCGACTCCGGAAACGGTCTCGAGTAAGGGGTGTTACATATAAGGTCCCCCATTTGTAACTTTTTCCCATTGAAGGGATAGTAGCCTGGTGGAAGGGACAAAAGCATGGTGTAAGGGACAGCAGCATGGTGGTGTAGCAACAGCTGCCAGTAGCAGGGGAGGGGGCATTCACGCCTACCAGTCAGGCGCGATTAGTCGAGCCTATCTGACAGGCGCGACCTTTTTTTACCCGTTTTTTGATCCGTTGACCATATTTTTACCTGTATTTATATTTAAATATTTTTAATAAAAATAAAAAATTAATATTTTAATTAAACCAAAAAAATTTAATATAAAAAATTGATTCGTGCCTGTCAGATAGGCACGATTAAAAAAACATACCATTTCGGTAATTAATCTATCTGACAGCCTATTTCGGTATTTAATTTTTTTAATATATTTGGGTAAAAAACCCTAGCTTGGAGGAGAGCCAAGGATTGAACAGCCAAATGTTCCATTGTCAACAGAATAGAAGAACAGGAAAATGAAGGAAGCTTTAAGTTTCTGCCAAAACATATTGGGAAATGGAGAAAGCTTAAGTTTCTCATGACATTGACTTTTATTTTGGACCGGTTAAAAGAGGGTTTTTTACCTAATTAGGATAGAAAAAAATTTACTGAAATAGTATGTCAGAAAAAAAATTTACCAAAATAGGTTACTTTTTCATTGGAGCCTATTAGATAGGCGCCAATGAATAAAATAATAATAATTTTTTTTATTAAAATATAATTTTATATTTTTTTAATATTTTAAAAAAAAATTTGGGTCAAAATACAGTCGGGTCGGGTCGGGTCGGGTCAGGTGGCGCCTGTCAAGTAGGCGCCAATGAAGGAGCCTGATGGACAGGCGCCAATGGCTCTGCCCCCCTGCATGGTGCTGCTGCTGCTGCCATTGAAATGTCCTTCAAAACTCTTTATTTTTGCTATAAGTAATAGCAAATGGAATGGTCCCAAGCTCCACACGGTAGAGAAAAAAAAAAAGAGAGAAAGGAGAAGAAGAAGAAGAAGAGAAGAAGAAGAAGAAAGAAAAAAAGGTAATGTATTTTTTAATAAATAATTTTGTTTATAATTTAAAAAGTTTATAGTTTGTGAATTTTTAGGATATATTTTAGAAAATATTGTGAATTTTATGTTATTAATTATTAATTATAAATTATCTATATTTAGTGTTTATAGTTTAGATTAGAATTTTGTATGAATATTTTAAATTTTTGTATGAATATTATAATTTTTTATGAATATTGTAATGTTGTATGAATATTGTAATTATTTTATAATTAAATTTGTATTTATAGTTTTGGATTAGTAATTTTTGTATGAATATTGTAATTTTGTATGAATATTATAAATTTTTGTATGAATATTGTAATATTATAGTTTTGGATGAATATTGCAATTTTTTGTATGAATATTGTAATTTTATAATTTTGTATGAATATTATATTTTTTGTATGAATGTTGTAATATTATAATTTTGTATGAATATTGCAATTTTTTGTATGAATATTGTAATTTTGTAATTTTGTATGAATATTGTAATGTGAGGATATATTGTAATATTGTAATTTTTGTATGAATATTGTGATTATTTTATAATTAATTTGTTAGTAATTTGGGAAAAATTCACAATATTTTGTGTTTGTAATTATTTAAAATTTAATTTATTAGTAATTTAGGATTAAGCTATAAGTTGTTGTGTTTAGTTTAGTATTTGGTGAGTTTAATATATAAAGTTTATAAAAAATTAAAAATCATTTCATTAAAAGTTTAATTATAAAAAATTAAAAATCATTTTATTAAAAGTTTGGGTTTTTACACCAATAATATAGAAAAAAATATCTGAAATAGGATGTCGAAAAAAATTTACCAAAAATAACTGACTTTTTAATCATATAGTTGTTGTTAACTTATTTAATTTTTATATAATGTAACTTTTATATAATTAAATTTTATTTGATTTTGTATTTATTTAACAGTAATTATTGATTTTTGAAACAAATTAACTGAATTCATTTTTTTATTGCGATTTGGTGAAATGGGTTCTCTAATTAATAATAATAATCACATATCAAGTACTATTAATGAGATGGTAATAAAATTTATTTTTGATAATCATGTTATTTGTTGAATTAAATTATATTGTATTAACTATTTTGCTAATTTAATAATGTCGTGGTCCGCATGCGCATTGAGGGGCCGTGTTAATAGTGTAGGGTTTCACCGGATGAACACCTAATACCATACTTAGAGTTAGCCGGGTTCGGATCGGTGGCATTGATTCGGACTTTTGATCTCGCTATACGACTTGATTTCCGCTTTAGTCGAGCGATGGCGTCCGGAGACCCACACATTTCATCTGCGTGCGCGCAGAGTGTACCGTCACTCTAGAGGACGTTGCGAAGATACTCGGGCTTCCCATAGACGGGAATGCGATCACGGTGTAAGTTCAATCTCTAGGCCGCCACCCTTTGCAATGAATTACTTGGACTTCGCCAAGTCGGGAAATTACCGGTTTGAGATTTTCATGGCTACATGCCAATTTTGAGCATTTGCCAGTCATCGCTAATGAACGGAGGTGATGCAGGCTGTTCGAGCTTATATTATGCACCTTATAGGGGGTGTACTCATGCCGGATGCAAACGGCAGTAAGGTCCACTTGATGTACTTACCCTTATTATCCAATTTGCATAACACTCGTTCATACAGTTGGGGGTCCGCAGTTTTAGCCATGCTGTATCGCGAACTTTGTCGGACAACAAATCCTTTTGCGGTTGACATTGGCGGATGCCTCATACTGCTGCAGTCGTGGGCACTTTATCGGATGCCATTCTTGGCATCCATTAGTCATCAATCATATGTATTTTCACTCGTTAATAGGTGATGAATTTTTACTCATTATAATAATTAGTTGACTTTTTTATAATATATTATTCTAACAATTTGTTTTCGTAGGTGGAGAAGTAATCCGGGGATCGGGAGGTCACCGTCGGTTCCGATATATCGTCTAATGATTGAGAATCATGCTGAAGAGGGGGTAAGTTTTTCGAATATAAACTTAATTTTATTATTTTATCTCACTCGACCCGCGTTAATATAACAACGTTATTAATTGTGCAGTTCATTTGGATATCGTATTCTGCTCCAGAAATTATGGCAGTTATGCCATCATCGGCCCGCGTCCACTCAAACCTATGGTGCATTAGCGCACCCATTATCAATTTTAACGTAGTGGAGTGGTATCATGGCAATCGAGTACTCCGACAGTTCAGTTGCATACTGTATATCCCGACACTGCCAGTACAATTGGGGGAGATCCATGGGATGAGCAAGAAGGGGAGGTATGGAGATAATCGGGAAGAAGTGCACGAAGAATATATCACGATATGGAACAACCGGTTCGGGATGGTACCTCAGATGGATCGTGCTCCGGATTTGTAGCCCTCGTTAGAGTATATACAGTGGTACTGTGAGACAGGGAAACCATTTCTGTTTGGTGGGCGGTCGATTGTAGTCCCTCCGTATACGACACGAATTACGCAACCCCTTCGAGATCTGCATCATGCACCAGAGCCAGAGCCAGAGCCAGAGCCAGAGCCAGAGCCAGAGCGAGAGGCAGAACTACATTCTAGGGATAGTTCTTATCATCCAGAATTAGGGGGCAATGACTATTTCGTGGCCTCGTATCCACCTCAGTACTTTGCTCCTTCCGGCCAATATCCGCCGTCGTACTCCTCTCCTCCCGGATCAAGTTCATCGATGGCATTTGAGACATATGATTATTCGTCTATGTTTCACACACCCCAACATACTGTTGAGGAGAATGTTGATAACCGTAATCGCCCACAACGTCAGCGTCGAGCTCCACAAAAATATACCCCTAGAACCACACCATCAAACCATCAATTTTAGGGTTTTTTGTAATAAACAACCACATATTTATGTAATGATAATTCTTATCTAAATAAATTACAATGGTTTAAAAATGTCTCCATAACTGCAACAAATTGCAGACAATTTTGTAATTCAAACCATATTTATGTAATGAAGTACATATCAATTTCTACTCGATTGAGACGATTGTCCAACATGGTAGTTTCGAAGAGGGCATTTACTCCGATTATGACCGGTAATCTGACACGCCACACAAATTCCCGCCGATTTCTCCCTAATGTCCATTTCGTTATGGATTCGGATGATTATGACGACCTTTCGTGTTTCTACGCAACCTTATGTCTGGGACTAGCTCGAAGGTCGCCGGAGGTACCTCCCAAGTAGATAGGTCAGGAAGCACGGGGAACTTGTTTTCCCATACACGCAACGTGCTTTCGATGGTGTACACTTCATCGATAAATTGTTCTACATTGAGCCCAACTTTAGCACAAGCTGCCACGACGTGTGCACATGGAAAATGAAGTGTTTGAAACCTTCTGCAATCGCACCGTCTATTTCGGAGATCAACTCCGTAGGACCTATGTGGTATACTGGGTCGACGACCGATGGTCTCTGTAACTCAAAACGTTTTATTATGTCGTGAATATACTTCTACTGTCATCGACCTCGCCATTCGACGGTTTACAACCATTGCATCCCTAATGCCTTCGACAAAGACATGGCCCACCTCCATCTGGTTCATTTGTTGCTGACCCATTCTTGGCATCAAGGTAGCCAACCTGAAGAATGTTACCGAGAAGATAGATGAAATTGGAAGATGCCGTGTTTTTAATACCACGGCGTTGATCCCCTACACTAAGTTTGTAATCATTTGACCATAACGAAAGCCCTCGTCAAAACTTTGAGCCCATTGCCACGGCTCCATAGTACCCAGCCACTGCCGAAAAGATGTGTTGGTTTGACCCTCCATGTCACTCTCAAGTCGGGCCATTCTTTGGCGAAAAATGTGTGGCTCTAGCTCGTACGCTGCATATATATTAAAAAAATTTAAGTTACAGTATTGCTCTAAAACATTAAAACTTATATTTAAAAGATAAGGTAATTCTTTACCCATTCTCACAACTTGTCTCTTCTAGTCTGCATTCTTATAATCTCGCTGGAAGTTAGCCGTGATGTGCCGGATGCAGTAAATAGATCGCCATGGTACACCAGAACGCCTAATGGATGCAATTAATCCTTTTCCTCTATCAGAAATGATGCAAATATTATCATTGCTAATCATATACCTCCGCAGATTGGTAAGAAAGAACTCCCACGATTCCATGTTCTCTTTATCGACGATGGCAAATGCTATCGGGAGTACGTTCCTGTTGCCGTCTTGAGCAACCGCAAGAAGTAAGATCTGTGTGTATTTTCCATATAGCCAGGTTCCATCTACTTGCACAAATGGTTTGCAGTGGGGAAATGCGCGCACACATTGATCAAAAGTCCAGAACATCCAATAGAAAATTCTTTTTCTCGATTGTAGTTGGTCATTTGGACCGTCATAAGATCGTGTCTGCAACTCAATTACAGTCCCCGGCACGTATTCCCTCATGGCGGCTATCCATCCCTGTAATTCATTGTACGATGCATCGAAATCTCCGTACAATTGCTCCATTGCCATCTGTTTAGCTATCCATGCCTTCCGGTATGATACTCGATACTGGAATCGTGCTTGTATTTCAGCAATCAGTACCGAAACTTTAATGGTCGGCATGTCTTTCACCATTGGCATGATCATGTACAGATAGTTTTGGAGTCAAGTTTTCGATGATCTTCTGCCATACGTGTTGAAGTGCATGTGTGGGGCTCCACAAATTTTCGTATTTCCCACATCTGCGACTTCTGCATAAATGCAGCTCGTACCCGCCAATTGCAGCCTTCTGCCGACCTCCAACACTCTCCAATATATAATGTTGGTTTAGACTCGATGACTTTGTAATCTACTGATATATTCATGCTATACCGCTTAATCGCAAACATACATTCTTCCTTACTTTCAAATCTCTGGCCCACGCGTAACTCATCTGGATTAGAATATACGCCCATTCGGTAACCATGTGGTATTTCAGGGTACTCCAGAAACTCAACTGCCCGTGCCGCATCGGGGTCTATCCGAGACATGTGTGCCCCAGGATTATTGTGTATCACAATACGACGAATCTGGTTTCCGACTAAAGATGCATTAACATTTCCATCCTCATTCACCCCTTCGTCGTCAATATCATCCGGGACCTCGTCTGCGTCGGGATCACTCTCACTATCCACTTCGTAATCAACAGGATCACTACTATAGTATACATCATCACCAACCACATCAGTCTCAGCTGCAGCATTAAGATTAATATTTATCCCATGTATAGGTGATTGACTATCAACATACGATACCAGAACCACCATACACGGCGCTTCAACTCCATCTTCTTCACCTAATGGAGTGGGATCTTCAGTTGCCTCCACACTGGCTAACTCAGCAAATAACTGAATCGGTGCATTTTTGTTACTCGGAGTCCCACAATAAAGAGCGACCATTGTTTCCACGTTTTCATCATCTACAAGTTCCATTTCGGTAAATTTTATTGGATCTGTTGATACTGGAAACTTGTAGAAAACTTTTGATATCCTTCTCCCACAACGTCTATAAATTTTTTCACTAATTTTTTCCTTCATATCATCAAACAAGATATTTCTATCAAATCTCATTGCTACTTGTTTGCGACATTCAAATATACATCCCACAGTTGTTGTTAAAATTTCTCCATCGAAATAAACGCATACAAAAAGCGATTCTCCATTTTCAATACTAGATCTCAGAAAAAAGAATTTCAAATTTCTTAATCTGGTTTCAAAATGTAAACAAAATACATAAAAATTTTAATGCAAAATTTTTCATTCGAAACAAACAAAATTAATAACATGGCAAAATAACTTTCAAATAATAAAATTACTAACAAAACTCTACATTCTATTTTTTAAAAAAACCAAAATACCTAACTTTTTTCTTCTTTTCCTTCCTTCTTTTCTTCTGCTTCCTTCCTTCTTCTTTCTTCCGTTTTTGTAGTCAAATTTATGTCTGTGTTGGGGGTATTTATAGAGAAAAATCACAGCATTGGCGCCTCCTAATATGGCACCACCATTGGTGCCTCCTAGATAGGCACCACCATTAGCGCCTCCCAAATAGGCACCACCATTGGCGCCTCCCAAATAGGCACCACCATTGGCGCCTTCCAGATAGGCGCCAATACTATGTATTATACGGGTTATATACTAACCCGGAAAAGTATAAATTATATTTTAATCAAAAAAATTTATTATTATTTTATTCATTGGCGCCTATCTAATAGGCTCCAATGAAAAAGTAACCTATTTTGGTAAAAAAATTTTCTAACATATTATTTCTGTAATTTTTTTTCTATCCTAATTAGGTAAAAAACCCGGTTAAAAGATTTAACCACCCCAAATCCGGGCCAGAGTAGCCAAACCGTGGCTCAACTTGTGAAAACCCATCAGGGTTTTGCTGCTTGTTTATCAAAAAATCCATTAGTTTATCTATTTTGAAAGGTTCAACCACTAATGTTGGGATTGTGAGCCTTGTTCCACCATTGAAGCTTGAAGCACCCAAAGGAAAGGCACCATTGCATGAAATTGAGGAAATAATAGGTTCAAGAACCAGCAACACCCTAGAATGCAAGGCCTTGGACCATGCAGATTCATTAGGTCTTGTACTAATAAGTAGCAGAACAATGAGCTTGATTAACTAGTTGGTCAATGCATTGATGAGTCTCCAACATCCACATTCAGAAACTGGAATCCATGTTGTCAAAATCTATGGTCCAAAAGTAATGTTTGATCGAGGTCCAACAGTGGCTTTCAATGTATTTGATTGGAAATGGGAAAGGATTGATCATGCATTAGTGCAAAAACTGACTAATAGGAACAATATTTCATTGTGCATTGGGTGTCTACACCACATTTGGTTCAGTGTTAAACATGAAGAAATGAAGGAAAAAGATAAGTTTCAGCCTGGGATAGATGTTACAGCTACAATTGGGTTCCTCGCTAGTTTTGAAGACATTTGTAGGCTTTAGGTATTTGTTTCAAGGTTCTTAGATGCTGATTATTTAGAGAGAGAAATGGAGATATAAAGTTAATAATAATAATAAACTATTGAAATTTAGTCCAAGAACTTGTTAATTTTTCCATTCTTTGTATATTATTGTCTGGTATGAACTTTATTTGTATATTATTGTCTGGTATAAACTTTAGTCTAAAAATTATGATCTGGTATCAAAATTTGAAATATTAATTATGGTTTGGAAGTTAATTTATTATTATTTAATTTTTGTTTGTTATATTTTTATAACACAATTAGGAATCATCTATTTGCTTTGGTTGTTTTCAATTTATGATTGTTAACATATTTAATTTAATGTATTTATTTATAAATAAATCATTGCAATATATGTAAAAACAATGTAAAATATAGTTTTTAATATTTAAAATAATAAACTCGGGATGAAAAAAAAATCTCAAATGTATATTTGTTTCATTTATATAGTTTTATAAAATATTTTCAGAAAATTTGTCAAACACCGAAAATATTTTACGAGATCCATCCAAACACTAGAAAATATTAACTTTTCTAGAAAAGTAAGTCATTTTGTAGATATTATTTTCCAGAAACCATTTTCAGTCAAACAAATGGACCTTTACTCCCTTTTGATTTTGGTCAATATGGTATTCTCTTTCTTTCAAGGGTGCTTTTACTTGTTGAGTTGATGAGTTTGGGAACTTCATGGAAAACTTAAAATGAATATTTGAACAAAATTAAACCATATGTTTTACATAACTTGTAAGACTGCCTTCATCATCAATAGCCATGGAATACAATAATAAATGGAAAAATGACAACAGACGAGAAAACAACACTGACATTAAGCAGATACCTAAAAAAACTCGAGAAGAGAAACAAAAGAAAAGAGTGTTTACACAGACTGTAAACATAAACAGTGAGCCATCAAGAGGGACTCGAACAAAAGCAATAAGTAGAAGACAAGAACTAAAAGCATTCTATAGAGAGAATGAGCATTCTGAGGGGTTCTTTTTATTGGGAATTATAATTATGTAAGTTCATGGCCATTTTTTTCATAGCCTCAACTTTTATGGGTTGAACTTTTTACTATCATTTAACCTCAACAAAGCCTCAAATATCATCTATTACACCAAGTTCATAGATAAAAAAGAAGGTTGGTCTCACCCAATGCCCTCTCCTTCAACCATCACTGAAAACGAGTCAGTTGGCGGATGCCAAGTCGGCTGTCGTCCGCCCCTACTCAAAGGCAAAATCAAAACAAAAAAAATTTGAGCAATTGCGATTGAGTTATATATTTTTGTAAGAGCTAAAATACAATTTCATTATTTTATCGACTTACTTACCAATATGTGTTGTGACACCTTTGACAATGTTTTTTTTTAATTAGGTTTTGGTCGTGCTCCTCAACAAGGATAGCTCATGACCTTGTCGTTGTCCATAAGGTTATTGAAATGTAAAATTACTTACAGTGCATCTAATTCACATAGTGTAATATTATTTCTACTAATAGGATAATTGGAATGTAATTTTTTTTAATTTACTTCCTTTTATATGAGTACAGCATCAAAAAATTTCTAGTATTTGCTTTTTTTATACAATACCTAGAATTATATATAGTCCTTTTCTCAACCCTTAAATAGGAGGATAATACACTTCAGCGCACTTGAACTTATACTCTCTTGTACTGGCAACAATGTCGATACCAAAATCTTATCAAATTAGTTGATATGTTACATTGCCATATTTGATCCATTTGGATGGAATGCATGATTTTGTTGTTTAATTAACAAAATATAAGATTACTTAAAACATATTTACTTAATTGTCCTTGGTGTAGCATTTGTTTTATTTTAACAAATTTAGTACATCATTAATCGGAAGATATTGATATAAAAATTCATAGAGCTCCTTTAAAACTTGATGTTGTCATTTTTGTTGTAGAAACTTAAATTGCATATTTAAGATATTATTATAAATAGGATAAACAATACGTATTGTCACCCAACTATAAAGTTATAAAAGAGTCCCCATTCGATTTTTCCTTGTTTGGTCACCATTCGTTAAATGGTAAATGGAAAGATGACCTAACGACTTTTAAAGTTTGTATAATAGCAACTTTAACTTTCAATATCTATACATTCACACCGCCTACACCAATCAAAAGTTCTCCTCCTCTTTCTTCTTCTTTCTACAGTTCAAATTTTTCCATGAAAATACTTTAAATGTCATGAATTTGCAAACCAAAATCTAAACAATTTTATTCTCCGATCTCCAAAACTGACCATCACATCCACTTGGATTTGAAGTATGTTTTTCTACTCATTAATGGGTACTAATCCACCGTATCGATCGTCAAACCATTTAGAGCTCGCTAGCCAGACTTTAAATAAATTAAAAAAAAACTTAACAATCCAATGACTTAATAAATAAAAACTTCCCAATAGTTTAGAGACTTAAATGAAAACTTTTGAATAATTTAGTGACTATTTGGTAACTATTTGAAATTAAGTGACTAAAATATAAAGTTACTAATAATTTAGTGACCTTAGATGTATTTTACCCAAAAGATATTATTGTAAAATAATTAATAAATTAAACCCAAAATACTGGATATGTACGCTCATTTTGAAACTTTTTTAGATAATTAAGTTTATTTTCTTTGAATTAAGAATTGTTTTTTAACTTAATTAAAGTATCTAAATAATAAATTATATCCCATTACTAACATTTCAATATAAAATTTCATATCATTCTGTTAATACTAAAAAAATCCAATACGGTTTCCGATAATGTTATAAATTATTTAACGCTTGAAAAAGAAGTATATAAATAGAAAAAAAACGTCTAATTTATTATTCCTCAAACTACCACAGTAAAAAAATTTCAAATCAAGATTCAATTTTTTTTTTTTGGTTTCAATAAATCCAGATTCAAATTCAAGATTACGTATGTCTTCTTCTCCTTCATTTTTATCGTCAACCTCGTTTAATTCCTGCAGGTCTGCTTCTTAAATTACAAAAAAAAAAGGGATTTTCATTTAATCCTTTTTTATATAACGTGGATCGTCGAGAAAACGAGTAAGCGAAAATGCGTAGCCGGGGATCGAGTAACCGGCTATCTAACTCTGGTGGCTCTCCTTTTCGTTCTAGAATTTCTGCTTTGCTTCTCGCCATGTTCGCTACGATGGCTACGGTTTACGTCGCCGGCCGGTTAGTTTTCGTTTTTTCTTCTTTTTTTTTTTTAAAGTTTTTTGTTGTACGTTTATTGAGGAATTTTTATTTTGAGCCTTGTATTTAAATGTAGGATGTGGCAGGAGGCAGAGAGCAGAGTATATTTAATTAAAGAACTTGATAGGAGAACTGGTCAGGTGATTTTCTTTTCTCGTTTTCTTGATCTCGCCTTATTTATTTTTTAGATTATGCTTTCAAATTTAGTACATCTGGTTCTTGGCCGTGCCTAGGTTTGAGGATGATGATCTGCATTTTCATTCATTGCTGTTATATTCTCTATCAAACTTGATGCTTTCGCATTAAATTTATTGTTGGCCACTGATTTGGATTATGTATAATATGATATAAAGTGATGGTGTTTAAGAGTTTGAAGATGATCTATTTTGGTACAAATCAGTTGGATTTTGGTGACATTTAATTTTTGAAAATTTTCAGGGTCATTCTTCTGTATCTGTTTCTGAGACACTAAAGATCGTTACCTGCAAGTAAGTTTTTTCCTTAGTACTTTTACATTTATGTTCTGTGTATTGAACCTAGTTTGATAAAGCAATGCATTCCAGGGAGCAATTGAAAAAATTATCAGCCATTCAGATGGATCTAGCTGCTGCTAAGCAAGAAGGTTATGTTTCGAAGGAGCACTCGGGAAATGATGGTACTCGTTCTAAGAAAAGGCTTTTAGGTGTTATTGGTATCATCACAACATTTGGACGAAAGAAGAATAGAGATGCAATTCGGAAGGCATGGATGCAATCTGGTAATGCATCTTTTCTCTTGACTAGTTTTATCTTTTATGTGTGTTTTAAGAATGATTGAAAACAATGAACCATACCAATACTGTAGGCTCCAAATGTTTTCTAATCTATTCAATCTCTTTGCATGTAACAACAACTATAGCAGTTATATATATTCATCAATCTACTGGGGTTTAGTGCCACTGGAACACATGAAATAGAATGCACATGAATGCTTTATGATCCCAGGGTTTTAATCAGATACATAGGGGATTGTTGTCTACTAACAGTTAATATTAAGTCTCATGCAAACTTCTTAACTGCTAATTAATGCGTACAATGGAGTCTGTTGCTAAATTAGTATTAACTGCTAATTAATGTGCACAACGGAGTGCTTTGCTGTAAATTAGAAGCCTAGATTGTTTTATTCAACTAAAAGGCTAAATGACCAATGAATACCATTCTGTTATAAATGAAGATGGCTTATCGTCAATTGCTCCAAATCTATCTCTAAATTAGTTTGAAAGAACGCTTTCCTTCTCTAGCATAGTTGATGGATATCTGCATTCCAATTTATTACCCTCCATTAAATTATTCATAGATTTGTAAATATCCTGCTACCTAATTATCATTTCCTCTGATAGTAGTTAAACTGAAAATATAATATGTGCAGGTGCGGCTTTGAGAAAACTGGAAGAAGAGAAGGGAATTGTTGTGCGATTCGTAATAGGAAGAAGGTTTCTAATTTATGGTTTCTCCTATCAAGTATTTCTCTTCCATTTCTGTTTATTGAATTTTATATTACTGGCAGTGCAAATCGTGGAGATAGTTTGGACAGGGAGATCAATGATGAACACAGCCAAACTAATGACTTCATTATTCTGGTATGGTGACCTATTTGAAGCTATTCTGTGCATATCTAGGAAAGTTTTTACTTGGGAATACAGGAACTTTAAGCTTATCTTGAATTATTTTGAATGGAATTGTAGCTCTTAGAAATTATTGCCAACTAGTGTAAAGAGATTCAGTAACTTGGTGATATCATTCATTCCAACTTTTAGGGTACATATGCAAGCATATTTCTGAAAGACCACTGACTTGATTCACATGTTATGTACGTTATTGCTGGTGAATCAACATGTTCCAAAGGATTGATCTTGTAGTGCCAAATATAATTTTCCTTTGTGTTTCAACAGGATGATGTGGAGGCACCTGAGGAACGTTCAAAGAAGATAAAGTTATTCTTTGTTCGTGCTGTAGAGAGCTGGGATGCAGAGTTCTATGTTAAGGTCAATGATGATGTTTATGTTAATATTGGTATGTAATCCTTTTTAGTTCTTTCAGGTATTGTTTTAGGTACTACCATGTGAATATGTTGACATGATTTCTTGTTATGGAAGTTTGCTTTCTCCCCCTTCCTCTAGAATTTTCTCCTATAATACATCTGTATATCAATTGCGAAAGGCCTTACATCCCAAAATAGTTGTTTTGAGTTATATCAGTTTCAATAACATTTCAAGTTCTTGTCATAAGTGCAAAGCATTGTTGCAGAAAACATGACAGTTTGTGATGATCAGCTGAAAGTGTTGTGGTGCAGGTGCAAGGGTCGTGTTGGTTAATTGAGAATGCATACTGTTATAGAACTAAATAATTCTTGACAGCCTTTACTGATTCAGTAATATTTGAAGCTGATCCTTTGATTGTTTACAGATGCTCTAGGAGCTAAACTTTCTGCTCATTTGGACACGCCTCGTATTTATTTGGGGTGTATGAAATCGGGAGAAGTTTTCTCTGACCCGTGAGTAAATTGTATTTGTCTGAAGATTACTTACATATATCGATTGAGATCATCTCCTTCCCAATTTTCCTTTGGTAAAATTTATGTTCCCCTTTATATATGTTCAGGACCCACAAATGGCATGAACCTGATTGGTGGAAATTTGGTGATGGAAAATCGTGAGTAACAAACAATCCTTTTCTTTTTCCTCTCCTATGCATAACGGAAATTTAGTAATGATCTAATAGTCTCATGTTAAATATAGCACACACGTCGAATCTATGTTTTTCTCTTAACTATAAATACAATGAAAACAGATCAAATGCTAAGAATTTAGTTCTTCAAAGTCATCATATGATATTCATGCATTAAGTTCTTTTTGCAGCTTTGTGTCCCCTGACATCCGAATTGGTCTATGGTTTCCACTTGTTTCTTAAAATTCTTATGTACGGTGCAGATACTTTCGGCATGCTTCGGGCGAAATATTTGCTATTTCACGAGCTTTAGCACAGTTTATCTCAATTAATAAGTAAGTTTTAACACCTTCTTTCGCCTCGGTTTTTCGATTGCACTCGGCTGACCTCAAAATTCTCTCTTTTTTGCAGGTCTCTTCTTCAGGTCTATGCACATGATGATGTGAGTGCAGGGTCATGGTTTATTGGGCTTGATGTGCAACACGTTCACGAGGGGAAATTTTGCTGCAACACCTGGTCTACAGGTTTGTCTTCCTCTCCTTTTTAAACACACAAAGAGATGCATGCATGCTTTCCCTTGCACGTTTCCGCATATAGTTGCAAAGGTGGTTAGTTGGTTAAGATAAGAGGATCCATCTCTTCTCAACTCTCTAATTCAGAATTGGCTATCAAATTAATCGATAATGTTCTGTCGAATTACCAAGTACCTAGTATTGTTATGTCTTTTGGCTATATTTAAACCAGTTATATGGAGATTCGGATACATCGTGTTTATATAATCATTTTCATTGCATGCCAGGTTCAGTATGTGCAGCTGTCTGATTCGACTAACCGGATTTACGTCAGCACCATTTTTATATAAAGAGAGTCCATTCTTTTTGCATTTTGGGAGTGTGGAAGTGCCAAAATTATTGACATGGAAGATTTCAGTCAGAAATGATTCTTTTAATTCAATCCTGGTTCTTCCAAGTTCTAACTGATGTACATGCAGGCCAACATACTTATCATTCTTAGAAGGCACATTATTTTTTTCCCTTTTGTTGATGTATTATAGCTCTGTATATTTTAAGTTCAATCTTTAGATTTGATTGATAAAATTTTCCAATATTTCAGATAAAAAATGAAGAGTTCTCTACGAGGATGTTTGGGTTTTTAGAATTAAATTTTCATCCGTCAGAGATGTTCTCGAACCTTTCAAGACTCTCAGACAGAAAAAGAAAACAAAATCCCAACCAAAACACAATACCTAATAAACAATACTTTGAATATTTCTTAAAAAAAATTATCTCCCTCAACAAATCTAACTTTTGATTTGGGTTGTGAAGTGGGCTCCTTTACTTTATCAGTCACATGTGGGGAATTCACATTTAAATTAGTCAAGCACAACTCTACATTTTTCCACCTTGGCTTGCAATTTTAAAAGTGCTTAATTTGTTTGTTCATAAATAATGCCAATTTATTAAAATTTGAGAACAGCTTGTGCATTGTTCTCCTATGCTTTTCGAAGGCAATAATACTCTTCATTAAAGAAAAAAAAAAAACCCTATTCGGTTTTGACATAAATTTATTTTGACCTAAAATATGACAAAATTGGCTTTGGGTTAATCAAGAAAATTTTGATCCTTTTGGGTTAGACGTTGTCCAGCCGAAGGTCTACTTGAAAAGTGAGGATTTGATAAAAATATATGTTTAAGAACTAAGTTTAACAAAAAAAAAGGTTTGTTTTCTAAACAGTTTGAGTTTCGGGTAAGTTTTCTTTGTCCAGCTCGGTCCGAATTTACAAAAAAAAAATTATTGTGGTTTTGTCATTATTTTACTATCATTTCGCTATTATATTGTTACTATTTTGTTGTTATTATTTAGATATTGTATAACTCTTGTTTCATTATTAATTTTGTTATTATTTTAAAAGTATTTGGCTAAATTAAATTTATCTTACTGTTATTTAAATTTTTTTTTCCATTTGTTAGGAAACATTTATTTTATTGTTTTTATTGTATTTGATATATTATATTTTTTAAATTTTTTTACATAAAAATTTTTTAATACGAACAGGTTGGGTCAGGCTCGAGTTAAAAAAATTTTAATACGAACAGGTTGGGTCAGGCTCGAGTTTTAACATTTTTATTCGGGTTAAATTTGGACGAAATTTTAGGTCCATTTTTCGAGTCGAGTCAGACCTAAACTTTTTACTTGGCTTTTCCGGAACCCAACCCGACCCAACCATGAACAACTCTATTTTGAATTAATAAATATTTATAAATTTATATCTATAAAATTGAATCAAATGGATAAGATAACATAATGTGATGTGGAGTAAAGTAATAATAGCACATTGCCTTGAGTGCAAGCTTGCTAAAAGTCAGTTATTTTTATAGAAGGCTGAAATCAAGTTCATTATTCGAATAATTATGGCATCTTTATAATAATAAAATAATCAATTTAACATATTATACTTATATAATATTTAATTTATACTAATAATTCATAGGTAATGTCCAAAATTGCCATCTAATCAAAACAATGGTGGGCCCTTTCTGGTGGGGTTTGCTGAGTGCTTTTCAGTATTTGCTTACCTTCACATCACTAAATGTATCCTTTCATATTATCGAATCCAAACTACAATATATTATTTTTATTATCGGAGTAACTACAATCTTAATATCATATAATTTAATAACTTTTACAAATTATTATGTTCCATTTATAATCATAACATATTGTATAACAATTTTGAGATTTAAACAAACTTATGAAAACTCTTTTAATAATTTGAAGTCGTTTAAGGTTTAAAATGCAACATTTTCAAAATTATTGGGTTGACGTCGCAACGTCGAAGTATCATATCGCAACCTTATCTTGAGGTTTTATCACCCTCCTCTGCCAAGAGTGTTGAAGGGTTCACAGAGGGAGAGTGCTTTGGTTCGTACGATACTTGTAAGTATGTGGCTTATATATTTTAGGTTGATAGTTCGAGTCCCCTACACATAGGTGATTTACATAATAAATATTACACACTATACTGATCTCTCCCGTGAGGCTTGTAGATCATATCTCCACCAACAAACATACAGTTAATACCTACCATGCTCGAAGGTTTGTCTAGTTGCTTGATAGATGATGACACTTCAAGAACTTCTGAAAGAGTCAATCCCTTAACAATATTTAAACATTTTTTGTTCTCTTGAAAATGTACGAAAGTTGATAACATTATCCACGACTCTTAATTTACCTAAAATGTTTTTTAAGTCAAATGAAATAAAATAATAATTTAAGTATCAAAATGAAAAAAATAAATGCGAAAATAGAAAAATAGATATAATTCAAAACTTAAATAATAAATTAAGGCATTTAAACATTAAAAAAAATTACAAATAAACCCACCTGTTACTATTGGCTTTTGCAAATTTGTCCTCTTTGTTTTGCCCTCTTTCCCTCCCTCTTTTTTTTTTTTGTTTTATTTTATAATCCAACTGTAAAAATGCCCCTAATACCAAGCGGTGTGATTTTGTTGTCTCCCTCATCTAGTTAAAAAGCAGAGCCAGTGCAAGCGGCTAAAGGACGAAGCTCCCAATGTCCAAATAAAATCCAAAACCAAACCTAATTTCTCTTACATTAAATGCCCATTTCAGACACCCTCATTGTCTTTTACACCAACTGGTAAGTAACAGCTCTTTTCTCTGTGTTTTTTTTTTTGGTTTCTCGTATCTACCGCCATTTTTAATAGGTACTATCACTGACGCTGATGCCAATGCTGTAAACTAAAAGACAATATAACACAGGCAAAAAATTGTAAAAAAAAGGGTATTAGATGCCATTACATTCAATGCAATTTCATGGCAACAACTACAACTACAACAAAAACATCATCAATTTCCACAAAAACAGCGTCTGCTCAGCTCAAAGTTCAAGTACAACCCATTAAGCCTAAGCGCCGCAAGTGTAAAGAAACCACTATCTCTTGTTCTTCTGCTACTACCGGCGCCGCAAACGGCTGTTCCGATTCTGGTTTTTCAGCTCGAAAGCTTGACCCCCCGACTGTTGTTTCAGCTGATAGTTCTTGGTGTTGTCCTGCTTCTAAGCCTTTCCCGACTCCGCCACCTCCTCCTCCTTCTCCTCCTCAAACTCGCCTTGTTCCGGACCAGGGTTCGACCGATTCTTCGTCGGCTTCTAAGATCCGGTATTCTCCGGGAAGTTTATCACCCGTCATGGATTTCACGACGATCTCCAACGGTCATTCACCCTCGAGTTTCACTAAGTTCAACTCTGCACTCACTGCGGGTCTTTTAAACCCGCATTCTCCGCCGCCTCCGCCGGACAAGTCACGATCTAGTCCAACCCTTTTCGAGATGATGGCTAGCGAACCCGATGTCCACCCAAGGACCCAAACCCAGATCCAAGTACCCATTTCAGGTCCTGGACAAAACCAACCCCCACCAGTCATTGACAAACAGGTGTTGACAATGCAGCGGATTTCAAACCTTTTGTCAACCCGGAGCCCCGGAAACCAGTTCAATGATCCGGATTCGAGTGATATAAAGCTAACGTTGAGTTCCAAGGATGGGATTAGTGTGTCAATGAATGTGCATAGGCAAATTGTGGTGGCTCACAGCAGGTTCTTTGCCGTGAAGTTATCTGATCGATGGGCAAAACAACAGAGAAATGGATCGGCTGGACCGTACATTGTTGAAATTGCAGATTGTGATGATGTTGAGGTTTATATTGAGACCCTGAAATTGATGTATTGTAAAGATTTGAGGAAGACGCTAATGAGAGAAGATGTTCCTAAGGTTCTTGGCATTTTGAAGGTAAAGTTTCAATCTTTTTCAATTACCAATTTTTAGAGTATGGATTAGGGTTTTTAATTGTTGAAATGGTTGATTTTGTGGGGTTTTTTTTTTCTTTGTTAGGTTTCAGCTGCAATTGGATTTGATGCTGGGGTTTTATCTTGTTTGGAGTACTTGGAAGCTGCCCCTTGGGCTGAGGATGAAGAAGAGAGAGTGGCTTCTTTATTGGCGGAGCTCCGCCTCGAAAATGTCGGAGCAGGGGAAGTTTTAAAAAGGGTTTCTGTCGAAGTTACTAACGGAACCGATGATGGTGGTGGCGATAACGAAGAAGTGCTTCTCAAGCTTTTGCATGTTGTTCTCGAAGGCAAAGACGAGAAGGCAAGGCGGGAAATGAAAGGGTTGGTCTTGAAGATGCTTCGCGAGAATTCATCTCAGAACGATCTCCGGAAAGAATCGTTGTATTCGGCTTGTGATGGTTGTTTGGAACTGCTTCGTAGCCATTTCCTCCGAGCAGCATTGTCGGATTTGACGGATGTGAATCAGATTGCTAGACAAGCAGATAATTTGCATTGGATTCTGGATATTTTGATTGATAGGCAAATTGCTGAAGATTTTCTAAAATCATGGGCTTCTCAATCCGAATTATCGAATGTTCATTCTAAAGTTCCGGCTGTTCACAGGTACGAAGTTAGCCGAGTGACGGCACGGTTATTTGTTGGAATCGGAAAGGGACAACTGTTGGCATCAAAGGAAGTAAGATGCTTGCTTTTACAAACATGGTTGGTACCATTTTATGATGATTTCGGGTGGATGAGGAGGGCATCAAGAGGTCTCGATAGGCATTTAATCGAAGACGGTCTAAGTAACACAATTCTCACTTTACCTCTAGCTTGGCAACAAGACATTTTGCTTGCTTGGTTCGATAGGTTCTTGAACTCAGGCGAAGATTGTCCCAACATTCAAAGAGCCTTCGAAATTTGGTGGCGGAGAGCGTTCTGGAAACGCAGCGGTGATCAAGAACTACCAAGGGAATCACATGTTACAATTGCAACCATTGAGAATTCATAAAGCTGGTGATACCCTTTTTCTTCGTTTCCTTTCATTGATAGCTCATTTTTCATCTTCTTCGTCTCTAAACCGAAGCTCGTCGCGGTTTAGTCTGGAAGAAGGCGTCAAGACAGCAGCCTTTAGGTTACATTTATGTTGGAAATAAACACTATATAGAAACCAATTTTCATGTTTTAATGTTTTCACTGACATATCTGGTTTTGGTTTGTATTGGAGGGTCATTTTAGAATTCAACCAAAAGACACTCTTTTTTGTTCAGCTCTGGATTTTACATGTCTTGGCATGGAACAAATAGGCATATATTTATGTTGTTGTAATTAAAGGCCTTTGGAGTTGCTGAGAGGCTGTGTTGGATGATGTCAAAGCATGCTTCATAAGATTTTGCAGAGATGGTATACTCTTTTTGTTGGCTTGTTTTATGACATTTTGAAGTTTGAAACCCATAGTCGATTCAAATCAAATAAATAATTAAAAGGTTATGAAAATTAAGAAAAGTAATTTGATTCAATTAGTTTATAATGGACAGATATGTACATTCTCTCATTTGAATCATATGGTATAAAAGAAAGGGTTAATTTATCAAAGCATCCTTAAACTATCATTCATATTTCAAATTGGTCTTTACGCTTCAAATCGTATTGTAGCTGTCAATTCTGAAACATATTTAAAACATGTGAATCAAACAATAAGCAGGGGGGATCGAAATTAAATTATAAATTTTACGATAGTAAAAATGTAATTTTACCATTTGAATAGTCTATATTTTTATAATCTTTAAAGGATTAAATCAAAATTTTATCAATTTTAGGGGACCAAAGTATAATTTTACCTTTACTAATTTAAAATTTTAAAAATTTTAAAAGGCCTAAATGGACAATTTTCCATTTTCAGGGAGGCCGAGACCCCTTCCAGCCCCCCTAGATATGCTTACTGTATGGACAATTTGGATTTGATGTTTTTAATAAAATAGTGGTAATAGAATTTAGGAGGGATAACCTTTCGTTATTATAACACATCATATCGAAGTTATTCATCCAAAAAGTACACATATTTTTACAATTTAGTTCATATGTTTTAAATGTACTTCATATCATATTGTGTCCAAGCTAACAGTTAGACTATACGTTATTTATACTTAAAGGACTTAATTAAAGCATTTTAAAGTTCAAAATTTAATTTAAAATTTTGGGTCTTAGTTTGAGGACCTCTTATGAATTAACCCAAAAAGAAAATGAAAAGTTATAATCTGGTATGTGCTGGACAACTTTCAATCATTTCATAGCAACAACGCTTCTGTCTTATCTGTCGAGTGCAGCATCTTTGTCTCTTAACCACCTTTTTTATTTCATTGACTAAATCTAATAATTCCATTTTTTATATCTTGCTGTGTGTTCACATACTGCAATTCAAACCTGAAAACAAGAAAACTTCACTACTGATGTTGATCCAGTTATGATTTTTTTTTAATCTATAAAATGATTATTTTAGTACTTTTTTGGATCATCAGTTGATTAACGTAAAAATAGGAACACCCAAAAATTCAATATAGTTGCATGACAAAAAAACAAAATTAAATAATTAAGTGATCATTTTGTAATTTTTTCGTAATTGAGTAAAAAACATAATTAGTTAACTACTAATGTAATTTACCCAAAAAATAGAGTCAAAGGTGTGTATCAAAGTCACCGTCATTTTAAATCCCATCACTTCTACTACACACATAATGTTGTTTTTTTCTCTAGTTGAAAATAGTTAAATGATTCATATCACAAAACAAACAAATGTTTCGGGTTTCGGATTCAATATGAGAATTTTAAAATTTTGAATAAACTATATTGGTAGTCACTCAATTATTGCTAAGGTTTTTTTAACCACCTAATTATCAAAAGTTACAAAATAGTCACCCAACTATTTGATTTTGTCTTTTTTAGTCATTAGTCGTTAAATGACTAATGGGAAAATGGCGTGACAACTTTTAAAATTAGCTTAATAGCAATATTAACTCTCAACATTTATATATTGTATCAATTTGTCTTGATATCAAAAATTTAACCCTCAATAAGTACACATTGTGTAATTTAATTTTTTTATGGTTTTACTTTTTTTCTAATCATTTCATCTAAAAGCTAAAAAATAATTCCGTAAAGTAAATTTGACAAAAACTATATACCAAAAATGGAAACACCCAAAATCCAAGATAATGATTTTATTTTTTTCTATTTTTAAAAATTAACCTTCAATGTCATAAAGAAAAACAAAAGCGCAAAAAGACCAAATTATATAATATGTAAATATTGAGAGTTAACTTTTTCAAAATCATGACTAAATTGACACAATGTACAAATGTTGAAGGTTAAAGTTTCTATTATGCCAAATTTAAAAGTAGCCAATCTAATTTTTGTTGGTAATTTAACGGCCAAGGACCAAAAAAAGAAAAAAGTCGAATAGTTGGGTGAGTATTTTATAGTTGGAGGACCAAAAAAGAATTACTAATAGTTAAGTGATTACTCATATAGTTTTTCTTAATATTTTTAGGGTAAATTACATCCAACCTCACTAAAGTATTAGGAAGTTTATGGTTTGGTCACTCAACTTCAAAAAGTTACAAAATGATCATTGAACTATTAGAAAGATTTCATTTAAGTCATCGGACTATTAATATTGCTACAGTATGGCATTCTCTATTTGCATCGCCTGTACAATTGAAAGTTCTCATTCCCCTTCTCTTCCACAATTCAATTTTTTTTATGAAACAACTTAAAACGTTACAAATCTACAAACCAAAATTTAAACAACTTTGTTCTCTGATATTTGACATTGATCGTTATATCAACTTGGATCAAATGTATGTTCTTCTATTCGTCGATGGTACTAATCCACTGTACCAATCATCGAATTTTTGAAAAAAAAACCTCAATAGCCTAGTGATTTTTTTTAACATTAATCTCATTATAGATTATTATCATATTTGCTCGTTTTGATACAATGCCTAGAACTATCTATAGTCTCTCCTCAACCCTTAATAGGAGGATAATGCGCTTTAGTGCACTCGAACCCACGTCTTCCTGCACTGGCAACAATGTTGATGCTAATCAAGCTAAGACTCAACTGGTAATAGCTCAGTGACTCAAATGACAACTTTCACATAATTTAGTGACTTAAATGAAAATTTTTGAATAATTTAGTGACCATTTTGTAGCCTTTTGAAGTTGAATGATCAAATTGACTGTCACTCCAAACAAAAACCTTCTGCAAATAATAATGAAAATGGACATTGTTAGAGTTGTGTGACTCAAATTTTAAGAGATTGCTTGCAAGTTAAGTTAAATAAAATATATCTTCTTTCTAGAAGATTTAGTATTTATGAGTATAATATATTTAGCATTTATTAACATAATATATTTGACTTTGATTAGAATTAGGTTTTTTCAACCTATAAATAGATGTAGTCGAAACTCCTCTTATAATCATTCGAATTCGACATAGTGAATTTTCTTCTCCTCTGTCCGTGATTTTTTCCCGAAAGGGTTTTCACGTAAAAATCTGTGTGTTTTTTATTTTTATTTTTTTGCGATATATTATCATTACCGACGTTTTACTTTTACAGACATAACAGTGGCAAAATCATGATGTAAAACTACACAAAGCCAAAAGAAAAAGACACTAAACAGGCTCGAAATGTTGTTTGCTCAGTTTGTCTGTCCGGCTTTTACTTTGTCTAGTAATAATTATCAGCTTGTTTCTTTTGTAAACTGAGAATTTGAACAGTAAAAATGGTATATGCTGCCTTTGTTGCCGTCCTCATCTTCCAATCTTTTTGCACAAATTATTTAGAAACCAAGAAACTTCAAAGGTAAGCATTAGAACTTGAAAGGTTAATAGACTCACGGTTTTCATTGTTGAATTAAACAAAAATGATTATTTTAGTATAAAACTAAACAATTTCATTATTATTAGATTACGTTGTTAAAACCGTAAAATAAATATGAAATAAAATTTAATAAATCAATCAGGATCTGTCATGTCAAATCATTAAGAATAAATTAAGAACAAAACTAGAGTAGGTTCGCTCTCTCTTTTTAAAGACAGATATTAAAAAGTTACATTGTGTGTAATTTAGGACCATAACCCTAATATATAATTTTTACACATTAACCACAATTTCTAATCAGCTCATCATTAACTAAAATTAATTACTAGAGTATCTACACATAAATGACTCATACTTTATTTAACAATTAAAGCTCAATAAACCTTAACCAAATTAGATCACTTTTAATTTGGGTTAACCTATTATGATAGTAAATAATAACATGTAATTATCCTTATTATATATATGATGTTCATATTTTTCAACATACGTTACAACCACGACCTAAATAAAAAAATATTAAAATATATTTATAAAAATTATTCAAACTACTTATGATTAAAATTTCAATGATCATTGAATTTTGATTTTTTTAAATTTGCTCTCTAACTTATAATACAATAACTCGTGAGATAATTTGACCAATTTCCTCACTTTAATAGTGAAGTCGCTCATTTTCTTTATTTTATTATTAAAGTGACTACATGATATTATATAATTTGCTGACATTTTTCTAGAGAAAGTAGTGAGAAGTATGTGTTCATTACTTGGATAGTTGAATAGCTTCTATTGGAGTTGAAAAAGTGGGAGATATGATGGTAGAGGATGGTGTGAAAATAAAGAGTGGCCAAACTAATCAATTAAGAGTGTTATGAAAAAGTAGTGGTCACATGGTGAACCTGGCAAAATTTGATCGGCCCAATTGGCAAAGAGGACCATGGAAAAATTATTGGCAACTTTAATGATGAAAATGGTGGCCTAAGGCACCTTCAAGTGGACAATGAACATTAGAGAAACTTTGTCGTCGCTCCTTGACTGATCTCTTTATCTTTTTCCATCCTATTTTCTTAACACATGCCCTTCTATATTATAACATGACAGCAGAACTTAATATATAGTACGATAGCTTAAAATTCACGCATGATGAAATTTAAACTCATACATGTCATTTGCGCATAATAGGATATGAACTTAAACCATTAAGATTTCAAGTCTCAACATTGCTAATACAACCACAGTATCTTTGACTCCACAAACAATATATTTAAATATTTGTAACATTTATTTGTTTTTCTTGACGGGTCCATTCCTTCGAGAGAAGTCTTCAAAATGTTATTAGCTAGGCAGTCGACCAAGTCCCCAACAATGGGCAAGGATTGTTCTCGGGTCATATTAAGGTTTTGTCTCTCGCTTTTGTCGAACCAATTTACTTATGATACTTAGTTGACATTCATAAAAAAGTATCTAATCATGAGTTCAATACATCATGTTTAGCAGAAAGGCGGATATTCCTTACTCATTATTAGATAATCACTTATTCACAAACTTCGTGCGGGACTAATAGTTTTCATTTCCCGTCTCGTGGAAATCCCTTTTTGCTCCGCTTAGTCCTATCTCCCTCTAGGGGGGTTGCCTCGTGCACTCATGTACATACTAATGCCTTGAGGCGCTCCACCTCTGTGAACCGTACGTACATGGCTCTTGACAGAGGCGGTAGACAAAACCTTGACATGTCCTAAGGATAACATCTAGCATTGTTGAGGGCTCGACTAATTGCCTGGTGGGCGACACTTCAAAGACTTCTTCTAAATGAGTCAACCCCCCTCAATTAATGTTGTTCGAACCAGACCAGATTGACTAGTAAGACCAATTGGACCAAAATAAGATGGGGTATTGATTCAATTAGAGAAGTTGGATCAATTGACTCTCAAATTGATATAAACCGATTGAACTGGTTTTCTCTATTTTTAAAATATATAAAAAAATTTAATCTCACACTCAACCATTCTGTTAAAAGGTTCTAATTTAATTTGAATATTTTTAATTAGATTAATTCATGAATGTACTTCGACTATCAAAATAGAATAAAAAAATTTAAATACCAAAAAAATAAATATGAATTAAAATTCGATAAAGATAAAATGGCAATGATTAGACGGGCACTTTCCGGTATCGATTGATGCTAATTTGGGCTTACTAATTAAGTTATTAAAGGAATGCAGCCCATTGACCCACACTTGGCTGATCCCAGCTCGTTATTAATTGGTATGAAAGATTTTGATGGGCTCAGCTCCAATTACATGTTTGCCACCCTTTTGTAGTTTATTATTATTATTATTATTATTATTATTATTCTGTATAGTTAGAGGGTTAATATTCACACCCAGTAGAGACATATTTCAGAGGGTACTACACACTACGTTTAAAGGGTGTTGCCTGAAAAAAGGTTTACCACTTGCTCTTTTGAAGGCTTGAACTCTGATAAGTTTTATGGATGAACCATTCTTGATTAGACTTTGTTTATGAGCTAAGGAATTCGTATAATTTTGTTTTTACAATTCACGTAAAATTGGTAGGAGTAAACCACTTCCTTATACACATACATCACTAGTATGCAATTCCTATAATTTGATCTTACGACACAAATTTAGGATAAATACTCTTGACTAATGGATCAAACACTTTGCTTAACTAAATCCATATATTTTAAAAAAGGTTTTTGATTTAGTGTTGTATATGTTAGAGATTGTGTGACTTAAATTCTAATATTTGTTAAAGAAATAAGTACAGTGGCAAAATAAGGGGATCTGTGGGGGCACAAGTTGAGCCCGTATAGAACTACACTTCTTCTATTTAACTTTGATTAGAACAGGGTTGAAAAACCCTTAAATTGATGTAGTCAAAACTCCTCTTGTATCATCCGTTTTTTAATATTAGTCAATTTCTCCTCATTTTCCCGTGATTTTTTTTTTCAAAAAAAGATTTCCACGTAAAATTTGTGTTCTTATTTTCTTTTATTATTATTTTGCGGTCATTCTACTGACATTATCAATGTTTATTATAACAGTATAAATATATAATTTCAGTATATATGAAAGTTTGATGCTTTCTTCAATCTCAAGCCATTAATGAACTTATTCTTTGGACCATACTATATTAAACTTTTTCCAATGCTTTTAATTGTAGAAATCTTTGGATCGAAAACATACAAACAATCCCACTTTAAAACTCATAAAAATGGACGAAACATACCAAAGAATGGTACTACAAGACTTCAAATTTAAACTTTGATTTGAGGAAATTGCATGGAAAGTATTAAGTTGTAGTCTTATGGGTTTTGAGGAACCTCACTAAGAAAATTAATTACCATTGTTGGATATTTACTAAGTTTACCTTCTCTTATACCCCCCTGAATTTTCCCAAATATTTTATTTTCTTTCCATTTTTGTCATCATCCGACATGACATAGGTTGTTTTGTCTGTCGAAATCACATTGGTGTAAAGCTATACCTTAACCTCTTCCGTGGATAAAAAAATAGAGAGGAAAAGATATAAAAATCCCCATTTGATTACTTAAAGTTCAAATGTATGTGTCCAAAAATATGATTAATTAAACACTTGAATAAGATAAGTTTTGAGGGAACGATGCATTGTTTAAGATTAAACAATGTTGCTGACAAAAGCACTCTACATGACTTGGACGATTAATGGGTTTATGAATTTTTTTTTTTGGGAGGGTTAATTGCACTTGATGCCCTCAAACTATTTCATTGATTTTAAATTGATCCTCAAATTTCAAAATGTTCTACTTGAGCTCTCAAGTATCAGTATCTAGCTATTACCTTGGGCATTAAATGGCAGCTCGAGATATGATATGAAGTGTATTTAAAATACATGAATCAAATTTTAAACATGTGTATGATTACTATATGGACAACTTAGGTCTAATGTGCTAAAAAAGCACAACCTACTTTCTTTTTAAAAACATGTGAGATCCAAGTTTGTCTATGTGATAGATGCACACTTAATTAAAATTTGATCAATATGTTTTAAATATACTCTACTACAGATTTAAGCTAGCATTTAATACCCAAATTGATAGCTAAGCTAATGAAAAGTTCTAATTGATATAATATTCATACTTCGAGAATTCAATTAGATTACTTTTTAGTTTTACGGACCAATTTAATATTTGGACCACAACTTAAAAACGTTTAATTAGACTTATCTAAAGTCCTTCATTAAGCCGATTGAGTCTTGGCTCGATTAGCATGGACATTGTTGTCAATGCAAGAGGACATGGGTTCGAGTGCACATAAGTGCATTATTCTCCTATTTATGGGTTGGGGAGGAGTTATGGATAGTTTTAGGCATTGTGTCAAAAAAAATATATATGAAAAAAAAAAAGCTCCTCGTTAAGATTCACTTCCAAACTAGAATACGAGACTAATTATACACAAAAAAAGATTGTTTAAAGTATATATTTGGAAAAAGATCAAAGCTAAGAAATTTCCCATGGATGAACCAATTACTAGTACTAACTAAACATTATATCACTTGTTTTTGAGCTGTCCTTGGAGTGCTTTGCCTAGATTTCTAGTTGCACGAAATCACAAAGAAAAGGAAGAAAAAAAGAGCTTAATACTTAAGTAGTTATATGAAAATCATTTTAGTTTAAATTATTATTTGATATATTAACGATATAGTTTTTTTTAACTTCTCAACTGAATGCTTTGAATGAGTCATTGACGGAGGTTTCCAAATTTAGTATAATTGATGCACAATTAGTGCTAATACGGTGACTCTCATTCCGTTTTCCAGGTTGTCTTATTATATGTAAACCATACTGAACGAGACACTTTATCCCTTCCTTTTTTGTTAGACTTAACTTTTGATAATTCAATCTTGTCTTTCGATGAAATTGTGGGACGTTAAGACTCAAGTGTGTGAGGTAGACCTATTGGCTCGAGTTGTACTGATCTTCTCCGTGCTTTTTCTCGTTTAATATATGCATTTTTGTTTTTAAAAAAAAAAGATTCTCAAGTGACAACTAAAAATCCAACATATGTTTCATCTATTTAAATATCAATTTGTTGATTATATATTCAAAACTGTGACCACTTTGATTGGAAATTGTGGATTAAAAATCAAACCATGTGCGTGATTAATTTGACAAAAGAATGAAAAAATTAAATGGATGAAAACCAATATCATATAAATTTGAATCAATTTGGTCATAAATTCAACTATTTTGACTAAAAAACAAAACCCAAATAACAAGTTTATAATTAGTTGAAAAAATTCTAATTAAAATTTGTAGCTAATGTTGAACCACACATTGTTATGGATATTGTGTGGTTCTCAAGGTATCATAAAATTCATCATATATAACAGGCAACTTGCTTATTGACTTTGATCGACGTTTAGAAATGGGAGACGAAGAAATTGAACAGTGTATATATAAATTAAATCACAACTACTAATTCGATCATTGGTGGTTTGTTTGAAAATTACGACGAATTTATTCAAAAAATCAGTAAACTAATTTTTATATCTTATGTTAAAGAATAAATTAGTTTTTTCAATTAAAATTATGGAATAATCAGATAGTTACACATGGCACATCACGTGTACCTCACGTCGAGGATCAATTTTTAATAGTAGAAATGGATGGAATTTTTAGTAGAAGGAACGGTTTGCTCTTTAATCTAACTTATAGGGACTAAATTGCTCGTTTTTTAAGTAGATGGAAGAAAATGTAATCTGACTTTTAGTACAAAGGCCACCAAAATACTTTTAGCATTACCATGATTATTTGTACTTTAAACTTAAATTCCATACATAAATTGATAATCATGTTTTAAATTCAAATTCCATGTGTTTCCACTTAACTACCCAAAAGAAAAATATGGTAGAAAAGGTTGCCATATGTGGACAAGGGACAATTATGTTCAAAGGAGAATGTTATTACTATATATTCACAGAATTCTTTTCACGTGAACTCGAAATTTAATTCAACTTTATTCATACACTATTTATGAAAAATGAAATCACGAGAGTTAGATGAGATGAAAATGGTATCTCCTAACTTAATCAGTGGTCGAGGGTTCGATCCTCTCCCTGAGAAACTTGTGGTCAACATTTACTTTCTTAATGGGCCTATAGAATGCAGATGATTAGTCATTAGGCTCATTGTCATACGTGGACAAGGGAGAATGTTATTACTATGTGGTCAGCATCTACCCCTTAATGGACCTACAAAATGTGGAAGATTAATTACTGGGCTCGCTACCATACCTAGACAAGGGACATATCAAGGGAGAATGTTATTATTGTATGTCCAATTAACCCAACCGACATGCATTTGTAACCCTTTTCTTTATCTACCCTATGACCTGAAAAAAAGGTATGATGATTTTGTGTGGGGAAGATATAAGTTAATAGAACATATCTAATATCTTTTTGTCCAAATACTTTATATATTGAATAAGTCTTCACATTTGGGCGAGTAGACCGACCCTTAAATAGGTTAGTTTCTATTATATATATGATGAAAATTTTTTATGTTCAGCTTGTACCTATGTCATCTAAGTTTCATATAGAAGCATCAACCTTTACCCCAAACAAATCTTATGATGAAAATTTTTTATGTTCAGCTTGTACCTATGTCATCTAAGTTCCATATAGAAGCTTTATCCTTTACCCCAAACAAATCTTGTCATAAGAACACGAGATTTAGTTTAGTTTGATTCATACAACCATTTTTGAAAGGTGGTATATCTAACAAGTTTGACCTTTTTCATGAAACCCAAGCTTTAATCAAGTTTGATTCATACAACCACTTTTTTTTAAAAGCAACAATATCTAAAAGGTTTGAGATTCCGTCTAACCCGAGCCAACATGCATTTGTAACCTTTTTCTTTATCCTTACGCATGAGCAAATAGAGTTCAATTTCGTGCAGGGCAAGATACAAGTTGAATAAGAAGAATGAGCAGAAGTTGTAAAGGCTGGACCACTAGGGTCAAAGGAGGGAAGCTGCCAAACCAACCATGGGACATTTTAACCATTGCTTGGCTTGATAACTAGCCTGTGTTTGATCCAATTGTCGTATTAGCAAAACTTGTCTTGTAACTTTACATAGTTTAAGCATGAAGCTTGAGGATTAAAATAAAATCTGCCCCAACATGCAAGGTAAGTGCTGTACCAACTATGTGTATATAACATGGTACAAAGTTGCATAGATATATGGAGATGGCAAGTGTGTGTGGACCTAAAATTTCAGGGTATTGGATTGAATATGAAATCACCTTTCACATGGACAAACAATGGCAGCCACTTGAGCCTTTTTCCTCAGGCTGCTTTCCTTCTTTTGGATTCTCGAGCTGCCCCCCCCCCCCCCCCCTTTTCTTTATTTTGTTCTTTTCCATCACTTTCCGGCCGAGAAAAGCTAATTAAATGAAATTTGTGGAATTATGAACTATAGAATTGAGAAGAGATTAAAAAGTTTGGTTTTGAGACTTTATTTTTTTATGGAAAATGGAAACCACTAAAAAATTGTGTTTTGTTTGGAAAATGAAAATGTATGGAAATTAGGTTTTTTTTTGTGAATTATAATAACAGGACAAGATCTGAACAACAAACACATCTAGCGCTACTCAAACCTACACCATATCTAGGGCAGTGACGCTTTTGACCATCTGGCCATTACATGGGTTTAAAAACAAATGTTTTTAATTTTGATGAATTCACATTAGTTTAAATCCACAAATATGCAAATATATTCATTTTTTCCAACAATTTTTAAATATCAAATTTCTGGTGTTGGTTCGAATCTCTCGTTATTCTATTATGGAAAAAAAGTTACCAGATGGCTAATATACTAAAAATCCCTAAACCAATACACTTTATTGAAACAAGCCCTTAAACTCTATAGTTAAATAAGCCCCTTTCCTATGATTTTTACCCATAAAACCCTTGATTTTAATATTAAAATAAAATTATTTTGAATTTCAAGCTCTTATCTTAATTTCTTGTTGATGCAATAGAAATTCTATACACTTTTAACATCAACTTAAAATTTAAAAAGAGTGATTAAGTGTGTTACATATATAAGCACTTTCAAGAAATTTTAAAATATTATTTTGTTTTATTGTAAAATTATTATTTTAAAATTCACAACAGCATAAAATGCAAATTAACTAGTTTAAATTTTAATTTTTTATACTTTATTATCAAAATCAATGGCTTTCATGAGTAAAAATTGTAGGTCAGAGGCTTATTTAACCACAAAAATAAAAGAGTTATTAATTAAAAAATGAATTAAAAATACAAATGTGATTAAAAGAAGAATTGAACGTAGGACTCAAGAACAATATCAATATTATTTAACCCATAAAACGCTTCTTGTAAGATATATTTTTCGTCTCTCTCTCCAAAATCAACCTATTTCTCCAAATATTTTTTAAAACCAGCATTTTTTTTCCAAATTTGCTCCATCTTCAAAAGCATGCGACGGGGATTGGTGACAAAACTAGGGTTATCTAGCAAGCAAGAAAAGCTTGCAATTTAATCCTCTTTTTAATCCATTCGCAGTCCAAAATGCTAGCAAACAGATAACTGTTAGAATCGAACAAAAAGGGGTATTTTTAAAAACATTTTTTTGATTATTTTTTCACCAAACCGCGTGCACTAATTTGTATTATGTGACTTTGATTGATGCTGATAAGGATAACAAAATTTGTAAGGTCATGATTAATTATGTGATCAAATCAATTTCATTTTGATGTTTGACGTCTCAATTTTCCAAATTGGTAGACTTTGTGGCAATGGGTTAAGATTATTTTTGGCAATATGAATTCATTGGTAAATGTTGGACTGTTTAGGAATCACTTTTTTAAAGTTTCTTGATGATTGCAGTCTGCTTGCTGTTATATTTCTTTATAGGTTGGACTATGTTGTTTTTTACAGCTCTGTCGATCAGATCTTCTTACTCCATTTTGCTTGTAATCAACTGATTGAGCTAAAAAAAAAATGTAAGATTATTTTGTAAATTATTGAGTATGATATGTTATCTGGTTAGAATGTAAGATTTTATTTGATTAACGGAATATAATATTACCTAAATTATTCCGTAGAGTTTACTTCTTTTTTCTTTATTATTATTTATTACAAAATGGCAAAAGTTTATAATATTTTATCTTATAGTAAATTAATTTCATATATCATTTTTCAAATAATAGTAATTTTGGAGCAGAATCTAATAGACTAAATGTCAATTTTCATTAATAATAATACTAAATAAATATAGTTGAAATATTACTTGAAAAATATATAAAATTTTTAAGAATTTGATTAAATACTTGTTGTTATTATTATTCTATTTTATTTTTTGCCAGATATTCCATTTAATTTAAGTAAAATGATTTTTTAACTAAAATTTCTTGATTTAGTGACAAAAGTATTATGTTATAGGCATGCGAGCGAATGTCATATTAAAATTAAAAATGAGATAATTTTGTAAAAATTAACATATTAAAGAAAACTCAAAATTAAAATTACATCTCATATTCTGAAATCTTCACACTCCTGAGAATATCAACTCAAGATAATGTTTAAACACCAAATTTAAAAATCTAAAATTGTTCCATTCCTTTGAATTAAATACACCCTTAAGATGAATTCCATGTGATGACCTGGTGGTCAAGGGTGTTCACTGCCCCAAGTATGGCCTGGATTTGAGTCGCATTAGTCGCGTTTGTTGTTCAAGCTTTACCTTATTATTGTAATTCACAAAAAAAAATACACCCTTAAAATATTTTTTTTAAAATTACCTAATTTATTATTCTTTTATTTGGCCAGTTTAAATAGGAGGGAAAAGGATTGTCAAGGAATTAATATAATAAATTAATAAAAGTATTTTAAAAATATCCATTAGTAAAATCATTCCTAGTATCATGTGATTGGATTTGGTGTCAACTCGGCACCATATATATTTAGTGATGAAGTGCATAAAAATGGCAACACAAAAAATAAACTAGCTAGACTTGAAAATGATTATTTACATTAGAGGATAGCATGATGTTGATAATTTGCAAATGTCATTTTCTTTTTCTCTTTTGGCACTCTAAGCTTTAACCAAATCTTTTGTCTTCCATAAACTTTGGGATAATAAACTATACCCTATACATGTAATCTTCAATATATAAAATGCTATAACTTGTTAAAATAGTAAAGTATTATAGGGAGTTTGGTCAACAGAGTTTTGGGGCTTTTTCAGTTGATTTGTGCACAATTGGATGATTGGGTAGTCAAATCCTCTAATTGTGGTGTTTGGTGAATGGAGGTTTGTAAAAGCTTGTTGAGCTAAAACCTCCAAAACAAAAAAACATTAGGATGAACAACTTTTTTTCGCAGCTGATTGGGAATGAAATATGTGGAATGACATATCTGACTGTGTTTGCTCAAAAATTACTTACTTTGCCACTATGTACAATTTTATTGATACACTATTAATATATCAATTTCAACAATGTTAATATCTGCAAGTAAGGAACTTAAGAAATTTGTTTATTTAAATTTTCAAAAAATATTCACTAATTAATTTCCATAATGGATGTTTTAATTCCTTGGTAATAGTGTTTTATTTCAATAATTTCACATACTAAAGTATTATAAACAAATAAATACTTAACAATAAAATATGACATACCCTTATTTATCTTTTTACACATATCAGCTTTCCTCTATCAGTTAAGCTTTACCAAACATTTTTAAATAAACAATTAATAGAATCAATTGATCAAACCAGTCACTGCAATTGGTTGATCAACTATGAGCTAATTGCTAAATAAGGCCTATATGTTTGTATCTAAGTTCAAGCATCTGGAACACTTATCCCTCATATATATATATATATATATATATATATATAGTAAGTTGCAGAATTAATGGATTGAAATGTTCAAATGAGTAGTCTTATTTCAAATGTCTTGATTAATGCCATATTGTTGTACATGCATAAAGCTATAGCTAGCAAGTCAAATATGGTCCTTATACGAACTTTTGTAAAGATATACGATTTAGAAAATAGTGTTTTTGGATTGAGATATCAAATCCCATCTTTCACTTTCACTAAACAATAATGTTAAAGAAGGGGCCTAGTTTTTTATTATGCAGAATTTGATGGATGGTTTACTTGTTTTGGGGAAGTATAATCTTAGGGTTCTTGAAAGTCCATAAATGGTTAACAAAGAATGGGTGGAGATTTTGAAATTTGGTATGGAGGCTATGAATGAAAATAAAACAAAATAACCCTTACCTATAAGTCTTTAAAAAAAAAATCATAAATTGGCCCACCAAAGAAGAAATATTAATTTATATTATTATTTTTGCTTTTTCATGTGGACCTTCTTTGGTGGTCTATTATAGGAGCACACTTGTTGTGACAAATTGCAATGTCTCCCACAATAGTGGGAATAAAAAACGAAAGGAATAAAGCTATGGTTACACTTGAAAGAATGAAAAGTTCACATTTCACACTCTCATTTCATATATTTGACCATGTGGTCCACTATAAATTTCATGTTTAGATTAATTAATTTATACCTAAATCAACCCATAACATTAAACAAGCTCAATGATGAATTTATTTGAATACAATAAAATGATAAAGGTGTATTTAAGTTTCACATCTATCTCTCGATTGAGTTTTAGCTCAATTGATATGAGTACTGTTGTCAATGCGAGAGGATGAACCACAAATTATCCTCTTATTTATGAGTTTTGGAGGGGCTATGGGTAGTTCTATTTATGGGTTTTGATCATATCTGCTCTTTTTGAGATAATATCTAGAATTACCCGTAACCCTCCTTAACTCATAAATAGGAGGATAATACATTTCAGTGCACTCGAACCCATATCCTCCTGCATTAACAATAATACCCATATCAATCGAGCTAAAACTCAAATTTCTCTCAGAATTAAAATCATTTATATTACATATAATGAAAACAACCTTAAGAACATGCTCATCAATTTGATTGGGTTTTTTGTTTTTGTTTTTAAAGATGGAATCATATTCCAAATATATCAACTTGTTTAGTTACCGGTCAACAACACATAAATAGCTTCACGAAACAGCTCAAGTCTTTTTTATTTTATGATTTCAATGTTGGCTCTTTTTTTTTTCTTAAACCATTTGTTTTTATGTGAATGGTTTTGATAAAATTGCATCATCCCTTATGTAACAAGTTTTGCCTTTTGCCTTTCGTCATTTGATAAAAATATCACCATTGCGAGATTAAAAAAAAAAATACAAACGATGAAACTCGTATCTCAATCTTCTTTTAATAAAATTTACTACATCAATAAATTATTTAGCTATACTTTGAATTCTACTTCACATTTGTAGTTTTATATTTGAATTGAATGTGGTTCGGGTTAGCTAAAGTGAATTTATTTATGCTTGATATTGTAGATTTATCTGTGCATGTGTGGATGTGAGTGTGCGAGTTTGAACTTATATTATATAAAATATAAAATAAAAATAACTTGAAGGTGGTTCACATTAATGTATCAATAAATCACTAATGAGGATTGGAAATGTTTGGAAAGTTTCAAATCAAACCATTACCTATGAGTTGCCAACCCATTCTTCAAAAGGCATGTAATTGGAGCTTTGGGAGCTTATAGTTTTATGTTCTTCTATTTCGCTATTGATCATCTAGGAGTATTTAGCCTCTAATTCACACAAAATTCCATCTGTCCCACGCTATTCTGGTTAAAGTATAAACTAGTGATGCTTTTGGCTACTAGACTATCGCCATTTAAGGTTCGAAACTTAATTGATCTAAATAGGTGTTTTGTTCTATGTAGGATCGTGGAGTGCTAATGATAAAACTTTGGAGTGTTGTGTTAAGATGTGATTAGATGGAGAGTGATTTTACTCTCTTAAAGTCCGCACTGAAGTCTTGGAAATTTTCTCGAATCTAATTGAAAGACTCTGAGTGGATCTCAATCTGACTTGATAGCTAGCGTTGCACGTGAAAAGTACATAAGAATATGTTGAGCCCCTGTATGAATGAGTTTCTATTGATTAAAGTGGTTAATCCAGTGGGGTCCTTAAACCCTAAAATTAAAAGGACAAAACGCAAAATATGTTATAACATATTTGATGGAATGTCTTTGGGGACAAGCTTAGAAGATATTGATGCTAAGGGAAGCAAAGACAACCCCATGCTCCAAGCACCGTAAGTACCGCCCCAAAACGTACGCTCCATTCTAAGCACGAAAGACCCTACCCCCCCTTAACCGGTCGGACAGTCTCTCCGGTTCAGGTCTGTCTTGATTGATTTATTTATACTAACCCGAGCTATTGTTTATAATATTAAAAATATTTTATCTAATTTAATTTATAAAAATATAAAAATTAATAAAAATCTTATTTTTTAAATTAGCACAACAATCTTACCCAATTAGTAACTAAAATCAGGGTTTAACAAAGATAACAGAAATCTATTTAAAATTATTATGTTTTATTAAAGATCCGTTCTTCATTGTGTTTGGGGTTTCAAAAGTGTATTTTCATTATAGAAATAATGAAGAACACTTAATTTTTGAGGTCAAAACTATTGAAGAAAAGTATTTTTCCACCTAAACGTAAAAGTCAGGATTTAGGTATCTTGGCTTTTGCGATTGCAAACGAAAATTACCAAAATGCCTTTATTTATATTAACTATGTAAAAAGTATATAAAAATTAGATTAATTTATATCTTATGCATAATTAATTTTACAAATAATTTATATTAATTACTTAAAAGTATTTAAAATTTATACTTCATGTACCAATATATTAAATATATACTTAAATATTATATAACTTAACTAACTTTTAACTTTCCACTATCATGTCGAAAAATGACATTTTAACTTTCAATCACAATTTTTGCAACAACGGAGAATACTAAAATTAACAAATTACACTTTTCTACCCGCACTTTTTAGAAACAACAACAATGAAGAACTAGCACAAAATTTGTTTCAGTTTTATTTTTGGTTCACAAGCTAAAAATAATAATTATTTAAACGGAAACAAATTTATTTAATTTATTTATTTTATAATTAGTTTTTATTTTTATAATATAAAATAATAATTTATATTTAAATTAGTGAAAGAAAATCTAAAATACTATATTTTAAGAAAAACTGATGAACCGACAAAAAAAATGAGAGGGAATTGAGTTTGGTTTTCTTATCTTTGATTAAATTTTATTATTTTTAAAAAAATCAAAAGACTTCATAATAACTACAATTTTTTCTTTAACCGATTTCAACGGAGCTTATTTTATTTTTATGATTTTTTAAATGGCTTAAATTATTGGTTTTTATTCTCTAGATCCTTTTCTCTTTTGTTTGAAGAAAAACATAATATCATCTCTAAGGTTTGAATACGTGTCTAAGGGTGAAGGTAAGAAAACTTTTAGGGGAGCCCGAAATTAAATTTTAATTTTTATGATAGTAAAAATGTAATTTCACCATTTGAATAGTCTATAACTTTATAATTTTTAAAAGATTAAATCAAATTTTTATCATTTTTAGGGGGCCAAAGTGTAATTTTACCTATGCCCCTGTACGTGTCTCCCTTAACAAATGTAAGGTACTTTACCCTGCACCCAGCATCTTTTGGTAAATTATTGTTTTTTTTTTCTTGTGAATTAGTGAATTACAATAACAGGGCAAAGCCCAAACAATAAATGCGACTAGCGCAACTCAAACACAGGTCATACCTGGGGCGGTAAACACCCTTGACTATCAGGCTATCAGATGAGGTTCAATTATTGTTTATATTAATTGCTAGAGATTTTAATAGATAATGGGATAAAAACCAAAAGTATATATCAACTAGATTAAAAAAACAACTTTCTTGGGGGAAATAAAAAACCATTCTCCCAAATGTGTTTTTTTCTTTTAATCTAAGTGAAAATAATTTTTTTAATTTAATAAAATATCATGTCAGTAATTTACACATGATTTAATGAAAAAATGTGCCACATAAATAACGAGATTAGTCAAATGTGAAAATTGAACTAAAATTAAAGTTTGATGTATGCAAATGCATCAAATTAAAGTTGATGTATAACATTATAAATTATATCAAAGTTCATGTATAATTTTTTATTTATCCCATAGATAATTTGATAACTTCTAAATAACCCCTTTTCTTTCTTTCTTTCTTTTTTAAATATTTATCTTATTATAGGATATTATCATATCTGCTCTTTTTGATACAATGCTTAGTACTACCCATTACCTCTCCCTAACTTTTAAATAGGAGAATAATTTGCTTCAACGCACTCGAACCCATGTCCTCATGCATTAACAATAATACCGATATCAACCGTGCTAAGACTCAATTGTCCTATATAACCCCGAAAACACACTTTCTTTTTGTGATTATAATAGCTAGGTCCCATTCCAATCCCCAAAATCTCTAACAATCTGCATGGATCACAAAACCCTGTTTAGTTAGCCACAGTCCACCACTGAAAACCCTACATAACTTAAACTCACAGTCAAGCTACTGATAATTCACACATACACTACTTACAAAAAAATGAAGAGGGTCAAAAAGGTTCATGAATGGACCACCCTGTACAACAATAACGTATAGCTAAAGAGTATATACAGGTTTCAAAAAAATAAACAGTAAACACCCAGAGGTACACTGCACACCCAGTGTTTCTCCCAGTTTTTTGTGCTGCCCTCCTTTTATGACTCGTACAATTTTTTATTGCTTTGTGTGTAAAATTATAATGGGTACCTTCTTTCTTTTGTTGTTATCTGCATGTAATATGTGATGCTTAAGCTTTTGCTGGTGAAAATATCTAATGGGAGTTTACGTAAGCCAAAGGAAGCTCCCAGTTTCCTTTGTGGGAAACTAGGAAGGGGTAGTTGCTAAAATGCGCCGGGATGGGTAGGATTGGCTGGGTGGCAAAAGTACAAGCAGATAAAGCGCGAGAAATAGTGACGTCGTCTATGGTGTAAGGGAAATTTGGCAAGTGGGCGGTGAAAGCTTTCCTCCTTAGTCTTGTAGTCTTGTGGACCACTTTTTTTTCTTTTTTTTTTTAACTATATAATTAGTTATTAAATTATAAATAAATTTTCGTTTTGGTCACTTAACTAAAAAAAGTTACAGTTTGATCATTGAATTATTTAAACTTTTTAATTTAAGTCAGTGAACTGTTAAAATCGATGCAATAAGACTTTCTCTGTTCACACTGCATGCACCAATCAGAACCTCTCTTTCCTCTTCTCTTCTGCAATTCTATTTTTTTCATGAAACAACTTTGGACGTCATGAATCTACGAATCAAAATTCAAACAACTTTTTTCTTCGTTTTCCAACACTACTCATTAGATCGATTTAGATCTAAAATATGTTTTTCTACTCGTTGACATGTATTGATATATCATATCCATCGCTAAATTGTCACTTGAAGCTCAATAGCGGAACTTTTAAAAAAAATCATAACAACCCAATGACTTAAACAAAAAACTTTTAAATAATTTATTGACTTAAATGAAAATTTCCAGATAGTTCAATAATCAAATTTTAATTTTTTTAGTTAATTGACCAAAATGAAAACGTATTCATAATTTAGTGACTAATGATATAATTTACTTTCTTTTAGATATTTTTAATTTTTTTACGATTTATATTCAAAATTTATAATTATTTTCCAATCAATATTACTTTCACAATTCAAATTTATGTAATATATGTTTTTAAAGTCTATTTTCATTTGTAAAAATGGAGATAAATTGAAAGCGATAAAAAAGTAACACATGCTCATACTTGGGAGGGTCGATTTTGATAATAAATTCCTATTTAGAAGTTATAATTAAATAAATTTAATGATAAATGGATATTTTTTATATAAATCTTATAATTTTTAGGTTGATTTGTAGATTGAGTCTTTAATTCGATTGACATGAGTATTGTTGTCACTGCAGGAGGATGTAAGTTCGAGTGTGCTGAAGCGCATTATATATCCTCCTATTTATGCGTTAAAGAGGGACTATGGGTAGTTCTAGTCATTGTGTAAAAAAAAACAAATATAATCAAAACCTATAATGAGATTATTTAAAAAAAAAATTAGGTTGACGTAACAATAATAGTCTAAAATTGTTAGTAAATTACATTTTTCTTAGTTTACATTTTGGTCACTTAACTTCAAAAAGTTACAAAATAGTCACTGAATTATTCAAAAGTTTTCATTTTCACAAAGCTATTAAAATCACTGCTATATGACCTTCTATGTTTATATTGCTTGTGCCGATTGAAAATTCTTCTTCCTCTTCTTTTTTACAGTTGAGGTTTGTTTTTTCACAAAACAACTTTTAACTTCACACATTTGAAATCAAAATCTAAACAGCTTTTTTTTTTCGATTTCGACACTAACCGTTAAATCGAATTAGATCTAAAATATATATTTTTTACTTACCGATAAGTACTAATCCACCATATCGGTCGTCGAATTATTGCTATTCGGAATGGGAATGGAGTGGAGTACTTGAATGAAGCAATTAATTAGAAATGGAATTGGACGGGGAAAAACGTTGGACCACTTCAATCTCATTTCCTTCTATCTTACGCACCTCCAACATTTAATTACATTTTTCTTATTATTACTTTTAGTTATATTTTAATGTATCCATTTTACTTTTATTTTTTATTTTATATAAAAATCATGTCTTATTCTTCTAATTTAATCATACCATATTCCACATTATCATATCTTATTTTTAACATAATAATACAAATAAAACCAAACATAATTTATTATTTTGTTTTCCAACCACAATGTCTTTGGTATTGAGGTTGACCAGAAGTATTGCATAGGTATATTTTAGTTTGGTCCTGATAATTTTGAAAGTAGGTAATTAAGGATAATTAATTATAATGTTAATGTTTTTTTTGTTAATTGTATCTATTTTTATTGATATATAACAAATTTAGCCTTCAAAGTTTACATATTTTGTCAACTTAGTATCGATTTAACAAATTTAGTTACAATATTATACATTTTGTTAATTTGATCCTAATTTAACGGTTAGCTTATAATAATTGCACATTCCGTCAATATTATTTACACACAAATTATACCAATCAAAATTATATACAATTAATTGTCCTTTGTTGCTCAATTTTGAAATTGATAGAAATTAAATTACTCTAAATCTTTTAACATTTGAGAGGAACAAAGAGATGTTTTTACTTTTTACTTTATACACTCTTAAAATAAGCACAAAGAAAATTGGATAATATATACTAATTAAATATTAGTTTAATTGGCATAATGTTATTATAAAATTTTATAATTATAAATATAAATTAATTAAAAATTTTAAAGTAATTTAAGAAATCTATAAAATAAAATATTATGTGAATATATACATGTTTAATTATATATTATGAAAATTTTGGCTCACCCCTCCCAAGGCATAAAAAGGGCTCACTTGAAACTTATATGAAAAAGCTAGGATTCATATTCTACTTTGGAAAATGGCTTCTTTTGGGAATCATGCCCCTACAAAGATCTCTACTTCCACTTAGTGTACCTTTTTTCCCCTTTTAATACATATTTTACTAAAATGTTATTTTTATTTTAATTAATCAAAATTATAAGAAATAATTCATTCTTTGTAAAATTTTAAATAATTAAATAAATTTAATTAATATTTAATTTAATTTAATTTTTAAATTTATATTTTGCAAAATAGGAATAATTCAAAATTATTTATTGAAATGATTTTTTAACTATAACCTCGATGTAGGTATGAAATTGTATTGATATCGATACTCATAAGTATCAAATCTTTAAATTTTGTGTAACTTTTTTCAACACTAAAAAACTCTAAATCGAAACATTATAACCCTTAAACCCTCAACTTTCAAAAAATATATTATTTGACACCTGAGTTTGGTTTAATATTCAATTTGATACCTAAGTTTTTATCTCAAATTAGTAACTAAGTTTGGCTTCAATGTTTAACTTGACACTTAGACCAAACAACCCAATCACTGTTTAACATGGGAATTCTAATAAAAAAAAACACAAGTACTTAATTGGGAAAAAAAAAGCTCAGGTACCAAATTGAATATTGAAGCTAAACTCATATACTTAATTGGGACAAAGAAAAACTCAAGTATCAAGTTTAAAAAAAAAAAAAAACCTTAGATGCCAAAGTGAACCTTGAAGCCAAATTCATGTACTGAATTAGAAAAAAAAAACTTAAGTACCAAATTAAATATTGAAATTAAGCTCATGTATTATGTAATACCCCACACCCAGCTTAGACGTTACGGTCGAATCTTGAGTAATTACATAAACTTGTTTTAAACTCAAATTTTGAACTAAAAAACATGTGTTTCAACAATATTAAATTTGGCAAATCTCTTACAAGTTTTTAGGAAGATACTTGTTAAAGTTATTTATTTTACAGAAAACACTTAATTGGTTACTTAATTTTTGCAGCAGAAATTTCAAATTTCTAGTTTTGAAAATTGGAATTCTAATTTTCTAAACCATATAAATTTTGCAGTTTACGATAAAAATATCAAAATTTGATAGAACAAACGGAATCGAAAAAGTAAAATCTAAAATAGTTTTACAATCCAAAAAGACCAGGAATAGTTTAAAAACATAAATCATCTCATTTATTAACAAAGAATCCAATCTTAGCTCTCATACTCCCGGTCCTAAGTTTGTTGATTACTTTAGAAGATAAAAATATAGGATGAACTAGCAAAGCTCAATGTGCAACTCAACCCTCATGCATATAACAGATATCAGATAGTAAAATAGAATTCCATAACGGAGTAGACACAAATGGCATGATAATTTTATTCAATGCAACACAATAGGTAGATCAGATATTGATGCCATGACTTATCATGAGATGCAACATATTTCATATATCAGATACAGATCCTACCCCATCCGCTACACACCATCTTTGTCCATCCCTAAACACCATTTAAGGTAATAAATACTCATCCAACCCTACACACCAAATCAGTGATTGTATGCCACTTTATATAAATAATGCGTTTGTAACAGCCCGTTTTCAGTGAAGTCAAAATAGTGGTTTCGGAACCACAAATCTGAGTCAAAAAGAAAATTTATTTTAACATTATTGCATGGTCTGCATTATGGTAGAGAGTTCATATGAAAATTTTGTTACGAAAATTTTACCGACTACATGTTTAATTATAGAAAGGACCAAATTGCATAAAATGTAAAAGTTGAGTTCTAATAGCTATAGGTATTAAATAGCTATGGAATTCAAAACTTGAGGTCCTTATATGGCAATTAGACCATTAAGAGAAGTTAGTAGATATTTTTGATGATTCATCCATGGAAAAATAAGAAACGAAAAGGATGAAATTAGAAAGTAAAATATGAAAAGATGATAAATAAATAAAATAAGAAATTATCATCTTTTATATCATCTTTCCTAAATAAAATCTATGGAAACCCTAGCCTTAGAGACTTGAAGAAAGAGAAAACTTATTTGGCCAAATTAGGTGAGTATTCAAGTCTCGTTTTTAGTCATTTTTATATTTTCGAGATCGTAATAGCTTAATTTAACTATCTCGGGGATTAATTTGCAAAGTTATCAAGGTACTTGGGTTTTTCCATGGATTAATATGCATGAATTATGAAATTTGTGGTAGAAAATGAAAGGTTACTGATAGATAAACAACTTTTGTAAAGTGAATTTTGATGAAATTGTGATTTAGGGACTAAATTGTAAAGTTGTAAAATTCATGAAAATATTTTGAAATTTATGAAATACATGGGCTGTAAATGTTATATGTAAAAATTAGCTAGGCTTGGAATAAGAATTAAATTGCATGAATTTCATTTTCGAGCTTAGGGATGAAATTGTCATTAATTAAAAGTATAGGGGCAAAATGATAATTTTGCCTAGGATGAGAATTGAATTGAATTGAATTGAATATAAATTGTATAAAATTGATGTTAAATTCATTTATATATATCCGAAAAGATCAAATAACGAGTTAGATTGAGAAAAAAAAGTGTCGGATTAGTAGATTTCCGTATACGAGCAAGTGACGAGGTAAGTTCGTGTAACTAAATTGTGTACATTTATATGTTTGAATTGAATGTTGTATTTATATATGAATTACGAAATTTTTATGTACATGAAATTGATTACATATATGACAATGCCTGATAAATGTCACGTCCCGTTTGAATATATGAAATTCGATGGATACAAGATTTCCCGTATTGGTTGTGATTCTGCATATGTCGTAGACACAACATAGCTCTTATGAGCGTTCCGTTATAAGCCCTCTCAAGCTTCCTGTTATATGGTTTTTGCGAGTATCCCGATTGGTATTGATCATGCATGTGTTGCGGACATACTGCAGCTCTTTGTGAGCGTTCTGTTATATGATTGGTATTGATCTTGCATATATTGCGAACATACCGTAGCCCTTTATGAGCTTCCCGATATAAGCTCTTTGAGAGCTTCTCGATATGGCTCGCTTGAACATCCCAATATTAAGCTATCCGGAGCTTCTTAATAATAACTCTTCAAAGTTACCTGTTAAGCTCACATGAGCTTTCTGTTTTAAACTCTTATGAGTTTCCTGATATAGCCCGGGTAAGCTTCCTGTTACATAGCTCACATGAGCTTCCTGTTATATGGCTCGAGAGAGTGCTTCCTGGTTATGTGCTCTAATGAGTACCTCTGAATATGAATTGACAGATTACAGTTTTGTACACTTCAAGTGTACTATATGTGTATCCATCGATATTTCAAATAAATTCAAGGGCAAAGTTTTGACATAGGCTAAACTGAACATGAGAAGATTTGTCATGAAAATGTACATGTTATATGGAAATATGATATAGAAAGCATATATATATATGAAAGTTATTACATGATGAGCTCATTCATGTTATTGGTTTTTATGTGAATTATTTGACTAACATGATTAATGAAGTTGTGTGTTTAGGCTATTAGCCAAATTGCTTGGATGCCATTTATATGTTTATTTTAATGAAAATAAATGGTAAATTAACTTCCCGTTATGCGAACTTACTAAGCATTATATGCTTACTTTGTTTTACTTCATCTGTTTTATAATACTCGGAAGCTCGTAAAGTTCAGACGTGGGTCGGAGCAACATCACACTATCCTTCAGCTCATTTTGGTATAAAAAGTAAACTTTATTTTGAGTATAATGGCATGCATAGGTAAATTAGCCAATGTTGGCACACTAATGTTTTGGTTGTAACTAGCCATTGAAATGGCTAGTGTTTGGTATATTTTGATGTAATTATATAAGGCATTAACATGTTTGATATGTATATTATAATGGATAAATGATGGGAGTTATATAAGTATGTTTAAAAAACGCATGAATTGGTAAAATATACATCTAAGTTAATATGGCCAAATAGGTATTGTCTTAGTTTATATGTATTAAATTAGTTTGGGAATGTGTTGAAGTGTTGATGTAGGTGCAAGGCAAAATGGGTGAGAAATAAGGCATGGGAAATGGCATTATCTTGTCCACACGGGCAGAGACACGGGCGTATGTCTCAGCTGTGTGTGACACATGGCCTAGCACATGGGCGTGTGTTATGGCCGTGTGTCCTCTACATCCTTAAATTTGAGAAATAGAATGCTTAGGTAGTTTTACACAGGTAGAGACACGGGCGTGTGTCTCAACCGTGTGTGTCACATGGCCTAGCACATGGACGTGTGACTTGACCATGTGAATCCTGCACCTTAATTATGCAAGTCAGTATGCTCACACGGCCTAGTACACGAGCGTGTGGCTCGGCTATGCGATTAAGTTAGTATACCACCTAAATTAGGCACGGGCTGGGACATGACCGTGTGCCCCTGTTTCGAATGCCCACACGGCCTGGGACACGGGAGTGTCACTTGGCCGTGTGAGCCACACGGCCTGATCACACGGGCGTGTGTCCCCTGCATATATAGAAAATTTTGAAATTTCGCAAAAAATTCTCTAAGTTTTTGGTTTAGTCCTGACATGTTTCCAATGTATAAATTGGGCCTCTCTGTCGCATTTAAGGGACAATATGATTGAATATGCTTAGTGTAATGACCCATTTTTGCCTGGGCCCAAAACTAAATAAAATAAAACCAAATAAAAAAATAAAAAAATCCATTTACAAAAGAGGCCCAATACAAAAACCCTAAGCAGCCCGTTGGCCCACAACCTAAACTTATTCTTAGAAACCCTAGCTCTCATGTGTGCCGCTCCTCCTCGGATGCACCGCCCGTGCCTCGTCCCGAGGCCTGACCCTCTTTGTCGCTGTTTCACCAAAATAGCAAAGGGATCTGCCCCTCCATCGCCGTTGACTCCACCACTTGCAAGAAAAGATAAAGAAAAAGGACTATGAAAGTAGAGAAAGAAACAACAAGAAAAAGCAAGAAACATTAGCACAAGAACAGTGTAATATGGCTATAAAAGCCAAACATAAGAATGTAATATTTTACAGAGAATCGAAATAAAAAAGAGATTCACGCAAAAAAAAAAGAAAAAGATTGAAAATAAAAAAACAGAGAAATACACAAAAAACAGAGAAGAAAAAATACAAAGGTTCTTTTTGGTTATTTTTTCTAATCCTTTTGTTTTTCTTTTTATATATATAATAGAAAATAAAAAGAAAAAGGGGGCTTACCTTTGTTCTTGATCGCCGAGAAAAAAAAAGGAATTTTTTATTTTTTGGCCGCCGTAGACGGCGGCGCCATCGCCGGATTCTGGGCAACGGCCAGAGAGAAAATTGAGAGAATTTTGGCCTTTTTTTGAGAAAGAAGAAAAAAATGAAGTTTTTAGAAAAAAAAAAAGGGGTTTAAATAAGGAAACAAAACTGCGCCGTTTTGGGTTAGGAACCTAGGCGCCAAAACGATGTCGTTTAGGGCCTATCCGCGTGAGACCCAACTCGCTCCCGGGGGGATCCGCGTGTTTTCACCTTTTGGGTTATTTACACCCCTGGTCCTTCCGCTTTTTTATTGTTCGCAATTAAGTTTTTTTTTAAAATTTTGTCCTATGATTTATTTCAATTTTCAGTTCGGTCCATATCTGAACAACGCCGTTTTGGAGGAGAAGGGAGAATTTCCCATTTAGTCTCTCCGTGTTATTCGCGTGTTCATATTAGTCCTTCCTTTTTTACTTCTTTCTGATTTGCCCCCAAATTTTGTTTTAAAGTTTAATTTAATCATTTTTGTTATTTTTGCTATGTTATTAATTAATTAATTAATTATTATCATTAGTATTATTATTTTTCCTTTTATTTATTTACTTATTATTACTATATTATTTTATTAATTAGTTTTGCATTATTATATTTCCTTATTTATTTATTTATCTAAATATTTTAAATATATTTATTTTATTATGTCATTTTAGTTATTTATATTCTTTCATATAATATTTAAACTTTAGATTTCTATTATTATTATTATTATTATTATTATTATTATTATTATTATCATCATCATTATTATGAATATTAATATTATTCTTAAATTGTTTTATACAATATTTATTTATTTATTTTTCTAATATTAAGTCTTTAACTTTAAATTTTTAGTTTGTTATCATTATTATTTGTTTTTGTTATTTTTAGCTTGTTTATTTTATTTTATTCTTTATATTGTCATTCATATAAACGCATTTATTATTATTCCGTTATGCATATTAACACCGTAATTTATTTTTACACTTTTTCTATCAATTCGTGTTATATTAATATTTACCCGATACATAAAATTTTTTAAAATAAATGCAATATTCCGTATTTGGAAATTCAATAAGTCGTGCCCTAATTTACTGGGTTTCGATTTTTCTTGCGTTGAATCTAAATAACCGAATATCCTTTTAAAATTAAAAGAAATGAGGTTTAAATAAAAATATAAAAGGCAAGCTTATTCTAAAAAATACGAGGTGTCGTGTCCTAACTTACTTGATGTGACATTTTGTTACTTCGAGATAATGAGGTATTTTACACATTTTGATTTATTCGAGTAATTTTAATAAAAAATAATACAATATAAAGAGGGATCGTATTTTAAATTCTTTTCGAGTTTTTAATTTTCGACACCAAGACATTAAGTAATCAATTAGGTATTTTGGGAGTATCGAGGGTGCTAATTCTTCCTCGTGCATAACCGACTCCTGAACCCATTTTCTAGATTTTTGTAGACTGAAAAACAATGTTTTAATAAATCAAACTATTTATTAAAACAATCAAATTACGATGTGATCCGATCACACCTAATAAAAAGGATTGATGGCGACTCCCATATTCGTTTTCATTTTTTTTTAAATCCAAGTTGACCCATTTTATCAAAAAAATGGTTTCGACACTTAGTTTTCAGAAATGAATAGTAAATTATATGAATTAACTGTATTTGATCTGTAAACTCCAGTAGTACTTCGTAACCCTGTTCCGACGATGGATACGTGTTAGGGGTGTTACAACGTTAATATGCCAAAGTTAGATAAGTGTGGTCAAGCCACCAGAATTACAGTCAAGCCACCAGAATTGCAGTCAAGCTGCCAGAACAGATATGTGGTTAAACCACCAAATAAAGTAGATCATTAAACTGTCAATACTTCCTCCATCACATAATTATCTCACCCCAATGTACGTGCTGAAACATAATACATACTCAAATGCACATAAATGAATCATGCTTTAACATATCAAAAACATGTTAGCAAAATTCTCAGATTTGCAGATCAAATGCAGAATTTATGCTACAAACATGCTTTTAGGTGTTACATCTACAATATCAATACCACAAATTTCATATATCAGAATTACACATATCACATAACAGACCTTACGGAGAAGCTAACCTTGAAACACATTTCAAACATGGCCCTCACTAAATTTTACTGAAAATGGGCCTACATGTTCATGTTGTGTTGACAGTAAGCTTTTCGGCTTCGTGTCAATCACTAATTTTACAGAATTAGAGTTACACACCTAACGTTTTTGGAAAATGATAATACATCACACTTCCAGACCCTAAAACCAGCATTCAAAGTGAACTAATTAGCATCAATGCACCAAAATCCAATCGTTAATTTGGCCACAAGCGTTAAAAATTCGGGCTTAACACCAATAATCAGCCCCTTTGAGACATTCAATTACTTGCCCAATAGTATAACAGTCTTAAAAATCCCCTAATTCACTGGAGGTAAAACACGCGTCTCACGATCTTCTTCTACCAGCATATTAAGATGATCACACTAAGAACCATAAACCACTTAAAAGATTACTCCATGTTAGAGATAATAGTCAGTTAGAGATGTTGTTAGAATGAGCTGAGGAGTTAGCTAATCTGTTAAGGAAGGTGGTTATCTGCTTCTATGAATATGTACATTTAACACTGTATTGAATAGCTTAACAAGAATAATTTCAGATCAAAAACACATTTTATTTCCTTAGTTTACCTAAATTTCTTCATGGTATCAGTCACTAGGTGTTCTTGAGCATGGCAACAACAAATTCTGCTGCTTCTGATTCGGTTGAATTGAATGGATCTGTTTTTTGTGCGGATCGAGTGGTGAATTTGCTTCCTCGGCATGAAGTAGTGAAGCTTGATGAAGGAACTTTTCTTCAATGGAAGCAACAGGTTAGGTTTATTACTAATGGCTATGAGTTGTTTGGATTTCTTGATAGATCTATTTCTGCGCCGCCGAGATTTATGCAAGCATCGGATGGTGCTCTTGTGCTCAATCCGGCGGCATCCGTTTTTCAGCAACAAGATAATCTTCTTACTTCGTGGCTCCTCTCCACCATAAGTTCGACTATTGTGTCTTCTTTTATGGATGTTCAATCGGTATCTGATGTATGGAACACAGCGTTGGCGATGTTCTCGGCCGATACAGATCAACGACAGTCAAGATTGCGTTATGATCTTCACTCTCTCAAGAAAGGGAGCCTGTCGATCTGCGACTATGTGGCAAAGCTAAAAAGTTTGTGTGCTCTCTTGGAGTCGTCTGGAACCACCATCTCGGTGGCAGAGCGGACGGCAGTGTTATTTGCGGGCCTTCCGTCTGAATTTGAAAGTGTTGTATCTTCGGCCTCGTTGTCCTCTACTTTTTTGCCGTTTCAGCGTTTGGTGGAAGCCTTGATCGAGTGTGAGAATCGACATGTTTAAACAACTCAAGAGGTGGTGTACGCTGCTAACCTGGTGGAAGATGCGTCCACGGAAGGTTCTACACGAGGAGGTCGTTCGGGGCCGCGTGACCGTGGGAGGAACTTTCGACCGCGTCTCCAATGTCAGATCTGCTCCCGTTTTGGTTACGTCGCTCAGAGGTGCTATTATTGGTACCACCGTGACAATTCATCGTCGATGCAGGTTCAATTGCCGAACCCTCGTGGTTCTGGATATGGTAGCTGGTCTTCACAACCGAATACAAGACCTAGGATTTCCAACCTTGGTCAAAATCATTATGGGAATAATTTTGGTCAAAATTGTTTTGGGGTTGGTCAAAATAATGGTGTTTCTGGTCAAAATATGTGTGTTGATGGCTGTAATAGTTTTCTGGAACAACGTGCAGGAAATAATTTTGGTCAAAATTGTTTTGGGGGTGGTCAAACTAATTGTGTTTCTGGTCAAAATGTGTGTGCTGATGGCTATAATTGTGCAGGACTGAATGTTGGGCTACATGGATGGCCCAGGCCAGGTAGCCGTGAGTTTAGACCACCTACTAATGGGCCGCATGATGTTGGGTCACCTGATGGAATTAATGGCAGTTTTGGTCCCACTGATATTGGGCCAAATGCTCCCCTTGGACCGAATGCTCCTATTAGGCCCACTAATCCTATGTTGAATCATGTGCAGCCTGGTTCATCTACAAGCCCGTAATCTTTGTCATATTCCATGGCGCACTAAGCGGCGTGCTCGGGTGTTTTCAGCATCAAATCCATGTTTTGGGCTTTCTCGGTTGGGCGATCTTCATGCGTCTGACTCTTCTGATTAGGGGTGAGCAAAATTCGATTCGACTCGAAAAAATCGAAAAAAAATTCAAATTTCGAGTTAAACTAATCGAGTTATTCGAGTTAATCGAGTTATTCGAATCAACTTGAATTTTTTTTTTCGAATTTCGAGTTCGAATCGAGTTGAGTTTTCGAATTCGAATAACTCGAATAATTCGAATAATTCGAATATCCAACTATAATATTTTACAGTTTTACCCTAAACTCCCAAACTTTTTTACTTTTCCCTCAAAACTTTTACTCCTTCTCACTTTTCCCCCAAAACTTTTACTCCCCTCCCCTCCCAACCCCCCAATCTACCCAAAATCCATTTTCCACCAAAATTTTATTCTTCCATTCATTTTTTTTTCAAAATTTTACTCTCAAAAACCCTCAAAACCTTTTATTTTCCCCAAAATTTTTACTCCTCCCACTTTTCCCTAAAACTTTTATTCTCTTCCCATCCCACCTCCCATCTACCCCAAACCCTCCCCCCTCCAATTTTTTTTAATATTTTCCCTCCAAAATTTTACTCCCCCTATTTACTTTCCCTCAAACTTTTATTCCCCAAAACTTTTATTTTCCCTTAAACTTTTACTTCTCACCCTTTACTCTCAAATAAAAATCAAAATTATCCAAAAAATCACTAAACATAAATAGTAATAATTTTATTTATATATACTATTTATATTATTAAATTAAATTTCACATTTTATATTATTTATATTATTGAATTGTTTAGTCATATTGAATATTTATATTAAAATTGAATTCTTAATTATGCCATAAAATATTCGTGTTAAAATTTTATATTGGTATCAATTTCAAATTTTATTTTAAAATAAATTTTATTAAAAATCATATTTTTATATTTAATATATTTTAATTCCAAAATACATAGTGACAAGAATCCAAGATAATTGAAACAACTAAGCAAACAAATAAGCTAACCAAGATATAAAAATTAATAAATAAATTATGAGGTGATGAAAGTTAATAAAAATTTGATTAAGGTGGACAAATTTTATTACGATGGGTGACAATGGTTACAAGGACCCAAAATTATTTTTTAAAATTTAACTCGAACAAATATATTCGATTCGATTCGATTCGAATTCCATCTCACTCGACTCGATTCGAGAAACCTTCAAATAAATTTAGGATGATAAAATGAGATTCGAAAACTCGATTAATTCGAAAATTTTCGATTCGATTCGATTCGATTCGATCGAATGCTCACCCCTACTTCTGATCTATCCGTTTCGAGTTCGCACATAAATTCTACTCAATATGGAGTGAGTGGGGATGAGTCTGACTCGCCGGTTCCTGGAACGGTTGGGACGTCATCCTGGTATCCCGACTCTGGTGCCAGCAATCATGTGTGTCGCGATTCTTCAGCCCTGCTTAATGTCGTTCCTTACTCAGGTATGTCTTCTATTTTAATGGGCGATGGTACGCCTGCTATGATATCGTCTATTGGTCAATGTGTATTACCGACAAGGTCTAGGTTGCTTCGGCTATCTAATGTTTTGTGTGCTCCATCCATTCGGAAAAATTTATTGTCAGTCTCACAATTTGCAACTGATAATGGGGTATTTTTTGAATTTCATTCTACGTACTGTGTGATTAAGGACAACGTGACTCAGGAGATTTTGATGAAGGGGCGTATTCATAATGGACTTTATCAGTTTTCTCTGCCTGATGGTTCTATTCCTCGTATGTCTCATCCGTCTACTGCTCAAGTAGAATATTCTACTCAACATGCTGAAAGTCAGGTGTTTTCGCTATGGCATAAGCGACTTGGTCATCCGTCGTCGAATGTTGTTAAGAATGTTTTAAATAAGTGTCAATTTCGTATGTATAAAACTGCTTTTAGTGATGTTTGTACTGCTTGTAAAAATGGTAAGTTTCATAAGTTGCCGTTTACGGTTTCCACTACTGAATATACTGATTCTTTCTCGTTGGTTGTATCGGATGTATGGGGACCTGCGTCAGTTGCCTCTAGTAACAATTAGTACTATGTGTCGTTCATTGAGATGAGTTCTCGATTTACTTGGGTGTATTTAATCCGGCAAAAATCTCAGGTTGTTACGTGTTTTACTCAGTTTCAGAAACTTGTTCACACTCAGTTTGGCAAGACCATAAAGCAGTTTCAGAGTGATGGTGGTGGGGAATATCGAGCATTGGCATCAACTTTAGCTTCTCAAGGCATTGTCCATCGTATTTCGTACCCGCATACTTCTGAACAGTATGGCAATTCCGAGCGTAAGCATCGGCACATTGTGGAAATGGGCCTTACTCTTCTAGCTCAAGCCGGACTGTCAATGAAATTTTGGGCATATGCGTTTACATGTGCAGTTCACTTAATAAATCGACTTCCCACGCCAGTGTTAGATGGTAAGACTCCGTATAGTGTTCTTTATGGGTGTGAACCTACGTATGATCATTTACGTGTTTTTGGATGTTGCTGCTATCCGTATCTGCGCCCGTTTCAGCGTTACAAGTTAGAGTTTCATTCTCAACCTTGCACATTCTTGGGTTACAATCCTTGTCACAAAGGGTATCAATGTCTTTTGCCTGATGGTCGTGTTGTTGTATCTCGTCATGTGGAGTTTGATGAATCCCGATTTTTGTCTCCGACGTCTTTGTCACGGTCCACTCGGGAGGTGAGTACTGTATCTCCTTGTTTTTCTGTTGTTGAGAAAAAGTCTTCTTGTCAATGGAACTCAGTTGCTGATCCTGTTTGTCCGCATACTGTGACTGGGACTCTGAGTCCTCAGAATGAAGTAGGGGCTAATCCTACAAATTCTAACTGTCATAATACTCCGTCTTTGGATGTGTCTTCGGTTCCTCGTGATGGAGTAGGTAGTTCTCATAGTGGTTCAGTGCACTCTGGAAATCAGGGTCCCACACCTGTTGTTACGATTCCGTCTGTTTCTACAGAGCCAGAAATTTCTGTGCCTACCACGAATGTTCATCCCATGACCACTCGGTCAAAAGTTGGAGTTTTTAAACCCAAGGTACTTGCTATTGAAGTTGTCGACCGTCTACGATTGAAGAAGCTCTCACTAGCCCGGAGTGGCAGATTGCGGCTCAAACTGAGTATGATGCCCTGATTTGTAATGGTACATGAGAACTTGTCCCTATGCCATCAGGTCGCAAGGTTATTGGTTGCAAGTGGCTGTTTAAAGTCAAGAAAAATCCGGATGGTACAGTTGACCAGTACAAAGCTCATTTGGTTGCAAAAGGCTGCTCGCAAGTCCCGGGTTGTGATTTTCAAGAAACATTTAGTCTTGTTGTAAAACCTGCTACTATAAGGGTTATCTTATCGATCGCGATTACTAAAGGATGGTCGCTTCGACAAGTTGATGTCAACAATGCCTTCTTAAATGGTGATGTGGATAGTGAAGTGTTTATGCAGCAACCTCTGGGATATGTTCAGCTTGGGTTTGATGGGAGACCATTGGTTTGTCGCTTAAAGAAGGCTTTATATGGTTTGCGTCAAGCTCCACGAGCTTGGTTTGAGAAGTTGAGAACGTTTCTTCTAACAGTTGGGTTTGTTGGTTCGAAGTCAGATGCATCTCTGTTTGTTCGATTTCACTCAGGGTCTATTCTCTATGTTCTTGTCTATGTTGATGACATAATTATTACTAGGGATCTGTCGTCGTCTATTGACTGGTTTGTACAGCTGTTGAATAATGAGTTCTCGTTGAAAGACATGGGTGAGTTGCATTATTTTTTGGGTGTTGAGGTTACCCGATCCTCTTCTGGGAGTCTTCATCTATGTCAAAAAAAGTACATCCGAGATATGTTGAAACGTAGTGGGTTGGCGAATGCTAAAAGTGTTCATACGCCCATGATTAGCTCGTCACATATTTCTAAGAATGACGGGGATCCTTTGTCGGATCCAACTGAATATAGGAGCCTGGTGATGCGTTCTGATGTGGTTCTCACTGCACTGATATTGCATATCACGGTTAATAGGGTTTGTCAGTTCATGCATTGTCCGACCACAGTTCATATGGTTGCTCTTAAGAGGATATTACGGTATTTGTCTGGTACTCTCGATTTTGGCATTATTTTTCGTCGGTCTGATTGTTTGTCTCTGGTTGGGTTTTCGGATGCGAACTGGGGGTTGGACTTCGATGATCGGCGATCTACTACGGGATATTGCATATTTTTTGGATCTAATCCTGTATCTTGGTCATCGAAGAAGCATCAAGTGGTGTCTCGATCTACGGCTGAGGCTGAATACCGTAGTCTTGCTGCTGTCACTAGTGATGTTTTATGGTTGATTTCGTTATTGCAGGAGTTGCGTATTGTGTCTGTTTCTCCGCCTAATATTTGGTGTGATAGTTCCAGTGCAGTTGCAGTTGCTGCCAATCCTGTTCTACACTCGAAATTTAAACATGTAGAGTTAGATTTATTCTTTGTGCGTGAGAGGGTTGCCGATGGTTCTATTTTGGTCGGGAAAGTACCTGCGTCCGATCAAGTTGCCGATGTCTTAACTAAGCCTCTTTCAGTTTCGTATTTTTCTCGATTCAGAAATTTTCTTTGAGTCTTTTCATGGAGAAGGTGGATGCATGTTAGAGATAATAGTCAGTTAGAGAGGTTGTTAGAATGAGCTGAGGAGTTAGCTAATCTGTTAAGGAAGGTTGTTATCTGCTTCTATAAAAATGTACATTTAACACTGTATTGAATAGCTTAACAAGAATAATTTCAGATCGAAAACACATTTTATTTCCTTAATTTACCTAAATTTCTTCACTCCAACACCAGAGAACCTTAACAAAAAGAAGTATTATAACACTAACGATAATGCCATACTCTTAATCGATACTTACACCACACACAACCAACACCAGCACAAAGAAGAACACTAGCCACCGAAATTGGGATGGTAAAAAGGTAAAGGGTAAGAAAAAAGAGCAAACTCGAAAAAAAGAAAAGAAAGAAATCTCAAAATTTTCGGCAACAAGTTAACGTGAAAACAAAAAATGAGAAGGGTAGAGGGATTTTTGGGGATATTCCAAAATATTTTTTTTAAATAACATATAATATTATTTATATAAATCCTATCAAATTTCTTAGAAAATGACACAGACAGAGGTAAAGCAAAATTATATGCACAAAATTTAAACACGAGACCTCTAAATAAATTGAAATTTTACCACTGAACCAATAAACTATTTCTTGCCAATAAATACCCAGAATTTAAAGATAAGCCAACTACAAAAATAATAAAAATTCAAAAAAAAGGATTTAAATAGAAAACTTTAAGCACACATAATTAACACTTAGCCACCACAACAAATTAATCACTTTAACACAACTTCCACAACACTTGTTTAAAAACAAGGCGTGATTACTCTTCCAATTTTTCTGATATGTCATGTCATGTGGCGGCTTGTAGTTTGGTTTGCAGGCAAAGGACCATCATTAGTCTCTGTTCTTCCCCTTATCCTATCCTGTCACCTGTTGCTTCAGTACTTTGGGAACCAAGGAATTTATTGTTTTAATCATTAAGTTCTTTATATATTTTCATTTTATTTTTTTATTGTTGGTTATGAAGTAATTGAGGGAGAATTTTCTCAGTAGGATGTCTATTTTGGATGTATTAACAATTATATTTTTTTATAAGTATCAATTTAATCCAATATTATTAGACAACGTTTAACATTTTCCTACAAATTTTTACATCAATAACCCTATTGACCCACTTGAGCTAGTGAGAGAAAAGGCAAGGATATGAGTATGAATATGATCATGGTTATGCATAAGGGCCCCCATCATCATCACCTCTGGATCTGAAACTTCTTTTTGTTGTGAAGATTTTAAATTTTCATGGCACCCCATGTTGGGTTTTTAACATAGAACAAAACAAGGTTCTTCTCCATCAAAATCTCCTTTCAAGTTTTCATCCATGTCTGTTGAAACTTGTTCCATAACTGGTAAGGCATCTCTTTTTTCTCTTTCTTACATTAAGTATGTTCTATATAAAGAAATGTTTTGTTTTGAACTGAGTTTCAATTAATGTTTGTTTGTTTTGTTGCAGAATCAGCATCTCAGAAGCTATAATGGAACAAATGAAAAGCATAAATCATTAAAGGGAAATTACATGGATGATAAATCAACTGGTTTTTGCTATTCAACCATGCCAACCCATCTCGTGAATCAGATCCAAAGCTTTGAATCCAACCCGGAGATGTTTAACTTAACAACAGGCATGGAGATGATAGGATTCTTCAATAAAAATGGAAGCAACACCACCACCACAGGTACTCCTTCTTGTTCCAAGGCTGTTAATGAGTCAACGACCGAGTTCTATCAACATGCCGAGTTCACAACTGGGTTAGAAGTTGGAACTGAGTCATCAGGTCCTTGGCAAGATGATTCTTCTTTCAGGTGTGTTTTCCCTTGCGAAGGAAACGAGAGACCAAGTCAAGGTCTTTCACTCTCTCTTTCATCAAGTAATCCCACTACCATTGGGGTACAATCTTTTGAGCTGAAGCAAGTTGGTCATGGCTATGATAATCAACATGATGATATGAGGTTCATTGGTTCTTCATCAAGTTCTAGAGAGGGTTTCTTTGCAAAGCCTGCAAATCATCATCATCATCAAGGGGAGTTCCAATTGAGGAATTCAAAGTACTTGGGACCAACTCAAGAGCTTTTGAATGAGTTTTGTAGCCTTGCGATGAAACAAATGGATTCATCGAAACAAAAGCAATCGATCCATAAGGGTAATAAACAATGGGATGATGAGAATGGAGGTAGCTCTTCAATGAAACAACCCCTTCATTCCCTAGATTTCATGGAGTTGCAGAAAAGAAAAACCAAGCTGCTTTCAATGCTAGAAGAGGTATGTTTGTATGTATGATGATAAAAATACCTTGGAAGCTGTGTAGTAGTTTTCATATTGCAATTTGTCTTTCTTTACTCAAAAATTGAATAAATTAATTCATATATATCAAATTAAATAGTGACATGTGATACATCACGAGAACTTTATGTTAATGTATATGATTAGTTTATAATAGTAGAAATAAATAAAATTTTTGATGAAATGATTAATTTTATTTGATTTAACATATATGAATCAATTAATTTATATTTTTATTAAAATGCAATCTGAATTTTAATATAAAACTTCAACTTTGATAGTATTTTGATAGTACTATGTGTGATGTATGTATGTATGAAAGCTTTTTGTGGTAGATTGAAATGGGGTTTAAAAATATTCTTTTCTTGAACTAATTTAGCGACTTAGGGGGCCGCCCAATAAATGCAAATTTATTGTTTTTCTTTTCATGCATCTTTAGTTGGATAGAAGATACAAGCACTATTGTGATCAAATGAAAGCCGTGGTATTGTCCTTCGAAGCAGTGGCCGGCATCGGCGCGGCATCGGTGTATTCGGCTTTAGCATCGAAAGCGATGTCAAGGCATTTTAGAAGCTTAAGAGATGGCATCGTTGGCCAAATTCAAGCTACTAGGAAAGCCATGGGAGAAAAAGACCCAGTTGCACCAGGGACAACCAAAGGTGAAACACCAAGGCTAAGGATACTCGACCAAGCTTTGAGGCAACAAAGGTCTTATCATCAAATGAACATGATGGAATCACATCCATGGAGACCCCAAAGAGGCTTGCCCGAAAGATCAGTCTCGGTTCTTCGAGCTTGGTTATTTGAGCATTTTCTACACCCGTAAATCTCTTTCTCTTTACTAGTTTTAAAGCATTTTGTGGTTAATCTTTGTTGGTTTCTTGTCATCACCATTCAGATTCCACATTTTTTAAATGTTTTGACATCTTATTTCAACCATTTAGCTTCTCTCTGTTATTTTTTTTTATGTGGATTTGGACCATTTGGTTTCCATTGATATATATATATATATATGTATATATATAACTAGGACCCATCTTTTCCCTCACTTACAAGTAACCAAAAGTACTACCATGGCTGAAAAGTTTCAATACTTTTGCAGGTATCCAAGCGATGTTGATAAACATATCTTAGCCCGGCAAACCGGTCTCTCAAGAAGCCAGGCATGTCCACATCACTTAATATTATTATATAGGTTAAATTTTGCCATTAGTCCTATCCTTTAATTTGATCATTTTTTAGTCTATGTACTTTTTAAATTTTAAAGTTTCAATCCTTACCAAACGATAATTGCTAAATTCCTTAAATTTTATTATTTTCAAAATCCAACGTGGTAAACATATTATCATATGTGTAATGCTATGTCGGGTTTTATTTTTAGATTAAAATTTCAATTTTCAAAAATATAGGGTTTAGAATGATCTAATTGAAGAATATAGACTAAATCTAACTCTATGTATAGTACAAGACTAGTAATTGAATTTAACTAAACGGATTTAACTGCTATTATTTGGGTCGAATTAAAATTTCAAATTTTAAAATTTCAAAATTTGAAAAGTACAGGATTAAAATTGACCAATCCAAAAGTACATGGATTATAATTGATCAAATTAAAATATACAGACTATATTCACATCTTTCACAAAGTACAGGGTCTAATAGTAAAATTTAACCAATAATATTTTATCAATCTATTATAAGTCCCCTGAATTGATTTATATTATCAATGGAGCATATCTTGTTGGGATCTTTTAAGTTATTATAATCATACCAAAATACTATATACTAAAATATATTTGATCATATTATATATATGATGCCTTTTGTTTTTACTTGTAGGTATCCAATTGGTTCATTAATGCAAGAGTGAGACTATGGAAACCAATGGTAGAAGAAATGTATTTGGAAGAAACAAAGGAACATGAAAACAACAACATGGCCTCACCAAATGGAGCCACTAATACTAATCAAAATGATCAAAAACCAACCCCGGACCAGCTTGTTCGAGTTGACTCAGAATGTCTATCTTCCATTGTCACAAACCTAGATAAAAACGATCCAAAAAGTGCCAAAACCATTGAAACCCGTCACAGCTTGCATCACCATCACCATCATCATCAACAACAAAGCTTTGCAACTTATGGTGCCATGGAATTGGACTTCTCTTCCTACAATCATCATCAAGCAGCAGCATCTAACGGTGGAGGTGTGTCATTGACGTTAGGGTTACAACAACATGGTGGGAATAATGGGGTGAGCTTAGCATTCTCCCCAACTTCACAAAGTTCATTGTTTTACCCTAGATCGGACCAAATTGAAGATTGTCAACCGGTTCAGTACTCACTTTTAGATGGTGAAGGACAGCATTTGCCTTATAGGAGCTTGATGGGTGCTCAATTGCTACATGATTTGGCTGGTTAGCAATAATAAAAAAAATGGGTTTTATTCATATTGTTGATGGGATTTATAGATAAATAGATTAGGTAGCATCATACATACATGCTTACGTACATAAATACATACATGCATGCATACATACATATATATATATGTATTGGAAGAACATGTTTATACAGATGTATACGTTTGGTTAGGCCTCACATTGAAAGCTAAGTGATTGGAATGTTTGTGGATGTTGTTTCGGTTGAACTTTCAGAATATATTTGGGGCTTATCTAGATTATTTTATTATATATTTATTTATTTTTACCATAATTTGTTTGGGGGGTCGTTAGTTTTGGAAATTAAGGCAATTCCACCATAAGAATATTATGGGGATATAGTGATGGTTTTTATATTGTTGTGGTCCCTCATGAAGATGATATTTCATGTCCACAAGAATTTCCAGCATTTTTTCATATATGATTTTCTGAAAATTTGAGTATGTTGTATGATGCTGCTTTATGCCTTCAATAACTCCCTTTGTCAGATGTAGTGTGAACTCTGAAACATGCTATTAGGGTTTTTTCTTTTCTTTCCATTATTTAAGGTACAAGTCTTAAAAATAACAATAAAAATCGAAGTCGAGTTGGGTCGAGTTGGGATAAGCCTTTATAGTATTATTATTATCATTATTATTTTTACAAAATTCGGATTCGAAATCTTACTTAAAGAGTATTAAAATTCTTTTTACCCTTCTTGTCACTCGACTGAATAAGTAGTGATAATCCAAGTTGATTTATAATCTTAATATATGTAACTTGTTGATCATTTTCATATTTCTAACTTATTTGTTCCATAAGTTAAAAAATATTTTAGAGGGACTAGAGATGAATCATAAATGTTTTGAAGGGTCTAAGTACAAATTTACAATCATACTAACTTGTAATTTTTAAAATTTTAAAAAGACTATAAAATAATTTTAGCATTTGGGGAGGGCCAAAGCCACGCCCTTTATCAAGTCTCGACTTATGAAAAATGTGTTAGTTTAATGTTGATAATAATGGAATGTATTAGCAAAAAGGTAATTTTAGGAGTGGTGTATCATTCATAGCTAAATACCTAAAAATAGTTTTAAAGAAAGGAAGAAGTACACCCCTCAATGCTTTGCATTCAGAATGGGCAAAATGTAAAGCATGGGAGATTAACCTAACAACTTACTACATGCATGACGTAAAGGCTCATTTAATTTGCTTCAAATCAAAGTGATGGGGAAAAATGACTCAAGCACTACTAGTTTTAAACCATATGATATTTTATTTAATTAAAATTAATATAGAATATAAATTTATAATTTAAGGGTTAGTATTTGGTACATTGGTAGTGTACTTTTTTTTATTTTACAAACACGGGTGTATCTAGGGGGCTTGTAGGGGCTCGACTCCCCTAAAATAGAAAATTTTCTATTTCGGCCCTTAAATTAAAGTTTTAAATTAGTAGGCCTCCTGAAAATAATAAAAATTTGATTTAATTCTTTAAAAAATATAAAGATATAGGCTATTAAAATGGTGAAATTGCATATTTATTATCGTAAAAATTACAATTTAATGTTAGCCCCTCTCAAAACAATTTCTGGCTTCGCCCCTGTCTATAAATAGTCTTTAAAAATTTACATGGGTATATATTTTTAAAATATTTAATTATATCTCTATACGACACTCATCAACCCCTTGATACCCTGTTAAAAGTCTTTAGCATTATGATGAAAAAAAAGTTCACACCAGAACATAAAATAATAATAAAATACTATATTAATAAAAATATTACAAATTATATAAATGTGTAAAGAATTAAAAGCATCATTCAAAAGTGAAAAGTCTAAGTTTATTTATAGAACAAAATTATGGTGAGAAACATATTATATAAAACACGTGGTGGAAATGAACAGATACAAAATGCAAAAGAAAATTGAAAATGTAAAATTTGTGAGAACTATGATATTTATATTAAGAGTAATGCAAATAAATGATAACATTTATTGGAAAGGTAAATAATATTTTGAATTAAACTAAGATTTTCAAATAGGAAGACCTCTTTGGAGTGATTTTTATTTTTAAATTAAACAATAATTTCAAAAATTAAAAAGATTTTTTTATCATCTTTTTACCTTTTATATTTAAAAATGGGAGAAATTCACTTTCATAGTTATAAAACTAAAGTGATTTTACACATTTTCGTGATTTTTATATTAATAATATTTTAACAATTCAACCATTAAATTTATCAATATATTTGCACTTGTCATACATATGAAATTTTGAATTGATCCGATATCTCTATCATATCTATCTAAAATATTGTCTATATCAATGTATATTTAACGGTTGAAAGTTTTTTTACATAAAATAAATAGTTAGAAACTTTTAATTTGTGTCAAACTTAGACATATATGATCTACAAGTATGGAGCATGAAATATGATTATTGGGTTGTTAAAACATTAATTGTTAGGACTAAGGTTGTCCAAGACTAATTACTCGACTCTTGTTTGAACACAACGTGTTTAAATAATTGTTTACGCACTTGTTCATATAAGACCTTTGGGACTAAGTTGGAGATCGACATGTGTTATCACGTAAAACTTATCCTTATCCTTTAAGTTATTTATTTGGTGATTTATTTGTTAATAATTAGCATGTATTTGGGGATAATTTTTGGAGGCTTTTTAAATTATTTTCAAAGTCTTTTTTATCAATATTTAAAAAAAAAACAATAATATTCAACAACTTTTAATAGAATTCACTTTGGTTTTGATTAACTTTAAATTTACATTCCATAAACTGTCCAAAAACCTTAATTAGGGTCGATTTTTGATTTTTTGATTTTTCTTGCTCAACTCTATGTGCAACGCACGTGACTTGGGAACTAGTATAGCCAAAAAAGAAAGTATTTTGGAACAGGGATGACAATTTAAATTGCGGATTTGGATAGTAAAAATAATATTTGCTACAGATACAAATTTAGCCCATTGGATATCTGTAATTCAAATCCATTATTTGAATCTACCTTCGATATTCGAATAACGGATGCGAGTATCCGACTCCAAAATTTGCCTCTTGATAAGGTTACAAAATGTCTACTATTTTGCTTCTAGCATGACTCAAACCCTAGCCTTTTACAAGAGAAAGCTAGTTTAACCAAAACTAGTGTTTAACTTTGATTATAATATACACAATCGACTAAATAATGTATAAAAAATAATATAAATATTTTTTAAAATACAATAATAATTAATAATAAATATAATAATTTTAAATATGCTTTAGTAAACATATTTTTGTATTATATTTAATATAAAATAATTTTAATAAATTTTATACTTGAATATAAATATATTTTAAAATAAATAAATATAGATGTTCAAACTCTGTCATCCTCTTCCTCTTACCCAATATTCTAATGATAAAATATATAAATAATGTTTATTTATAAATTATCTATATATAGTAATTGATGGAAAATATTTGGTACATTGTCGCTTAAATTTTAAATTTCACAAGTAAAATAAGGGTATAATAAAATATTTAAAAAATAAAAAAAAAGACAGGTGATAATTTTTAAAATTACAAATATAGTATGAGTCTACCAAATTACTAACCCTTAATTTATTATTGTTATTATTATGAAGAATATAATTTTTTATTTAATAGTGAGATTGCCTATTACCAGTTAACCTCTATAAACCCAGTGCTTTGAGATTGGATCCATAAAAGAGATCGGCCCTTCAAGGAATAACAAGCACCAAAGAGAAGCCCACGTCAATCTAATTGGCTTGCAACATTTTCCACGTTAAGACATTAAAAATTTATGTTTTGAGATATTCTCTGATGGTCTTGCTTCTGTTTTCTGTGTTTTTTTCAAGAGTGCAAATTTTGTCATCTCGTATATGCATGTTTAGTATTGCATTGTCAAGTCATTGATTTTTATCCTCGTTTTCTTTCTGTTTTAGAGTATGGAGTAGGAGTTACAGAGTCTTTCATTGAAGAGAAGGTGGAGGTAGAGTTGATGGTTAACTCGGAAGAGATTCACAAGGAGGAAATTGATTATGATCTGTGTTTGGTGGAGAAATTTCTTGGGGAGTGAGTCAATAATTTTGCAGGTATGGAAGAACACTCCTCTCCCTTTGGCGTCCAGTACAAGGGGTGAGCATTAAAGCAATCGATGATGGAAGCCTTTATCTGTTTCAGTTTTTCATATAGTTGACCTCAAGAAAATGGTCTCAGGAGGACCGTGGTCTTTTAACAACTGTTTGTTGTTAATTCATCCTTTGTCTAAAGGAGAGAATCCCGAAGATGTAATTTTTTTTGTATGCAAATTTCTGGGTCCAGGACTATGATTTACTGCCCAGGTTTGCTTCAGAAAGCCTTCATAATGTCATTGGGAAATTTATTGATTATGATAATGAGTAAGAAGAGGAATTTTATTACTAGGCCAAGCGGACATGGGCCAAGATTCTATTACGAGACCAACTCATCTTGATGCTCACGAGACTGTTACAGATGCGAGACAAGTGAGGCTTAGGGAGAATGAAATTATGGAGGTTGATGAATCAAGGAAAAGGCCCTGTGATGTGGTTTCCCAGGATTTTTATTCTTCCAACAGATTTCGTAGAAACGGAGATATGTCTTTATCTTCTACTACTATTGATTATTCACTTGGTTTATCGGTCGGCCTTATGGATGGGACTCATCGGGGACAATGAATTGTGTAGCTTGGAATTGTTGGGGTTTGGGCAAGCCTAGTGCAATTTTGTCCTTAAATGACCTTGTATTTTCTAATTAGCCCAAGTTTGTTTTTCTTATGGAAATGTTGGTTCATTCGACTATAATAGAGGAGCTACGGGTTAGTCTTCGGTTTCATAATTGTTTCTGTGTGGATAAAATTGATCGTAGCAAGGGTTTGGTGATACGAACCCGCCCAAGGACTCAATCGAAGCCAATCGAGATCCATTCGAGCTCCCTAGTGGACCAATCACTCGAGCTGAGCCGAGCGATTCAAAGAGGCAATTTCAGCTTTGGTTGATCGAGTTTGGAAGGAAACCACTAATGGATTCGTCAATCAAGTGTTGGACAATCCAACGAGGGATTTTTACAATCTATCTGAAGCTAAATTCGACTTAGCTAGCTAACTCAGCTGCTAAGATTTAAACATTTTAAATATTTAGTTTGTTTAATTAAGTTTTAGTTTTCTACAGCTTTCATTACATGCCTGATGATTTTTGATGATGATTTTTGATGATTGAATCTATTACTCTTGTCATTGTTTTTCGGCCTTTATTATGTCCTAGCATGCTACATATTTAATTCATGTCTTTTCTATTAAGTGTGTTTAGTTTCGGACAGACTTAATGTATGCTAGTAAGTTAAATTCTTAAATGTGTCCTAGTCTAATACATAATTATTTGTGTGTTTAATTGGTCTTGTTAATACTTTAACTAGGTGATTAATTTGTCTTAGCAGGTAATTAAACATGCGAATGGACTTTCATGCATATGAAGCTGGACATACATGCACCATGCCGATTCATTGAAAGCTCATTAATGTGGAGCATGTACTCGATTGTGCATGAATGTTGGAAGCTGTTTTTCAGCTTGACATTCATGTATCTTCCAGATTCAATGAAGCTACTTTAATAAAGAACATGCACTCGATTGTGCATGAATTTTGGGAGTTGTTTTTTAGCTAGACATTAATGTATCTTCCAGATTCAACGAAGCTACTTTAAAGAAGAACATGCACCCGATTGTGCATGTATTTTGAGAGATGGTTGGTACATTTATTCAGCTGATTATTCACGAATCAACAGCCAACAATTGTGAGCTGATCAGCTAACACTTCAAGAGACCATTCTGTGCTAGATGTTCACACTTCAAGTCTCTTCATACCCAAGTGTTCACACCCAAAGGCCATTTGGCTGCCATCAAATACACTCACTAGCTGACTCTTCATTTGGTGCACTTTCAAACATTTACTCCAGCCATAAACTTCATTCACCGAACAAAGCTTCATCCAGCTCACTCATTAAAGCTATGAACCAAGACTGTTCGGCACCTCAATTGATTGAGTTCATTGGATTGTTTCAGCTGGATATTAAGTTAACTTAGCTTAATTCCTTTGTCTTTAATTTATGTCTATTCGGCTGGATATCCATCAGCCTATAAATAGTTCCTTTGTAAACCTTTTGAAAGTTACTTACTTGATTGATTTTGATATTCTATGAAATATATCAGACTTTGTGAGTTGTTCACTCTCATTATTCTTTGATATTCAACTTGACTTGTCTAGTTTAGCTAGTGGCGTCAAACTTGTTCCGTTCTTGAACTTACCACTCTCTGAGTGTGGCATTCAACCTTATACCGTTTGGTTCCTATCTTGCTAGATAGTGGGTCACGGTCCTATCTAGCTATCCATCATCCACCTTAAGACTTATAAGAATTGGGTCCTTAATTGCTATTACAGGTTCATTCTTGTTTTAAGTTCGTTTAAACCACCATACCATTATTCTATCTCTTATCCGCTATTTTTAACTATCTTCTTTCTTTACTTAGCCTTTTGTTAAGTCGAAACGAGACTACTTAATTTGACGATCGGGCATTCAACAACTCAATTACACCTCGTAAGTGAGTTCGTATCATTTGGCTTTTCTATGGATTTCCTATGATAATGCCAGTGTTATTGGTTACTCTATGCAACAGTTGTTGGTGGTTGGATCGATTGTCCTTTGTCTAGTGTACTAGATAAAATGAAGTTTTGCAATGAGCGGCTCCGATCTTGGTATCATTATCTGAATAGTAATTTCACTTCGAGAATTAAAAATGTTAAGCATCAACTACTTGTGGTCCGAATAGGCTTGGTGACGACATGGTCTAGTGTTAGGAGCTCAATTTTATTCTTGCTCAACAGTTTATTTATTGGAAGCAATGGTTCAAGGTTTTTTTGGATGCATTATAGTGAGACTAACACAAAATATTTCCATACTTAGGCGTCGATAGAGGAAGCATTGTAATCATATCCCGATGTTTTTGGCTAGTAATGGGAGCCTGTGTATCAATAATGAAGGAATGTGCTCTGTTGTCCTTAATTATTTTGTCAATCTTTTTTGGGCATCTAATGGTATTAGTTTCAATAAAATTTCAGATTTAACAAAATGTGTGTTTAATGGTGATAATGATCAACTGTTGGCTCTATTTCACATTTAGGAGTTTAAGGAAGTAGTGTGCTATACTGACAGTATGAATTCGACTTTCTTTCAGCAGTGATTTTTACTCAATGTCGTACTTAGCTTCATAACTGTGTGTTTTCCAATTCTCTTAATGTTAAAATTTTGATTTTGATTCCTAAAAAAGGTAAACCAAATTGTATGGTTAATTTACGTCTTATTGCTCTTTGTAATGTTCTCTATAAAATTGTAGCCAAAGTTCTTACCAATAGGTTGAAAGCTATTTTACCGGGACTTAAATTTTAAATGCAATTTGTTTTTATTCCTGGTTAGCTGATCATGAATAATGTTATGGTGGCTTTTGAACTTATTCATCATATGAAGAACAAGAGCAAAGGTAAGACGAGAGAGGTAGCTCTTAAAATTGATATCAGTAAAGCCTACGACAGGGCTGATTAGAGATTTTAAAAATTCATTATGTTTAAATTGGGTTCTGGTGCTACATGGGTGAAATGGATTATGCTTTGTGTCGCAACCTAATAATACTCGGGTTTGTTCAATGGTAATGATGTTGGATTAGTTGTTTTGAGTAGAGGGTTGCGCCAATGAGGCCCTTTGTCTCCTTACCTTTACGTATTGTATATGAAGGAGCTTAGTTATCTCCTTTGTAGGGCCAAAGCAAGGGGTGATATCCATGGTCTTTCAGTTTGTCGAAGTGGTCTTAGTATATCTCATATGTTCTTCACAGATGATAGTTTTCTATTTTTTCGAGCGAAAGAGGTGGAGGCTCGCAATATTAAGGATATTTTGAAGTGGTATGAGGAAGTTTCGGCGCAAGCCATTAATTTCCACAAGTTTGGGATTATGTTCAGCTCCACCGTTTTAACCTTGCTCTACTTGGCAAGATGTCACGCTTTGTTACAAATCCGGATACTCTTTCGAGTGTCACGGGCCAAAGTGCAAAGCTCGTGGCCATGACACAAGATGTGCCCCATGGAGGTCTATCGATTAGATGGGGAACATTTAGCCCATGAGAACTGGCCCGATTCAAAGAACTATTGGAGAAGCCTATCAGATTGAAGCCTGGTTGGCCCGATAATGAAGATATGGAAACTTAGGCTAATTTGGTAACTAATCTTAGAAGATTGAGGGAATCATATCTTGTAAAGATTAGATTAGATTTGATATGACATATCTTGTAAATCCCTAAAATCAAGGGATATGGTTAATCTCATCCGTCAATGTAAATGTATCTTGATCGTCGGTTTTGGGGGAGCTCAACTATAAATAGAGAGCCTCCCCCTCATTTGTACTCATTCTGTTGACACCATTTTTTTGATGAAAACGGGGTCGACTTGGGTTTTGAAAAATGAAATCAAATGTGGGAGTCGCCACCATTTGATGAGGTGTGATCGGGTCACCTCAAAAAGTGGTTGTTTTTAATAAACGATTTAATTTTTATTAAAACAACGATTTTGGTCTACAAAATTCAGAAAAACGAGTTCGGGAGTCGGTTACGCACGAGGAAGGGTTAGCACCCTCGATACGCCCAAAATTGGTACATAGTTGATTACTTAATGTCTTGGTGTCGAAAATTAAAAACTCGAAAAGAATTTAAAAATACGATCCTTCTTTATATTGCGTTATTTTAAAAAAATTACTTGGACAAATCAAAATGGAAAATGCCTTCTTATCTCGAAGTAACAAGATGTCACATTCAGTAAGTTAGGACACGACACCTCGTATTTTCGAGAGTAAGCTTGCATACATTTTTTTGTTTAAACCTCATTTATTTCAATTTTAAAAAGATATTCGGTTATTTAGAATCACGAGAAAAATCGAAGCCCAGTAAGTTAGGGCACGATTTCTCGAATTTTCTAAATAAGGAATATTGCCTTTATTTTCGAAATTTTATATGTTTGAAATTTAAAAGGATATTTTGTTATTTGGGTTTAATGAGAAAATCGAGACCCAGTAAATTAGGGTACAATTTCTCAAATTTCCAAAATGCAAAATATTGCCTTATTTAGCAAAATTTATTTTGAATAATAGCGGGTAATCTATTTGAAGGTATGCATTTATCTCACTTAGAATAAAATAAAGCAATCTAAATTGGATAACTATGTCGGAGTTTAATTTACAATACAATGACGTGAACTAATCAATACAATAATAAACATAGAGTAATGATACATGAATAAAATTATACCAATGACCCACACAATGAAAATAATCACTCAACACACATTATTTAAACATCATTATTAATAAAAAGGGATGAATAAATTAAATAACATATATAACAATTTCAAAATGAGTGGTATAGAGCAAATTAAAATAAATAAAATGTAGAGCAAATTTAAAATAATAATAAATGAATCTTGACCAAATAATATGAAAAAGAAATATATAAAAAATATATATTATATACAAAACAATTTTAAAATACTACGTATGAAAAGAAAATTTAAAAGCAGTATGTATGACATATAGAAGCGTAAGATAGGAAAATTTTAAAATGGATTATAAATAAAACACGAAGACAAATAGCATGGTTGAAAAAGTACAAAACGGTTTTAAAATAATTAGCATATATAATACATTTTAACATAAGATAAATAATATATAAAGCACTTAAGATAAATAGCTAAAATCTTTACATTATCAGTAAAAGGAAAAATTGTTTTTATATTAAGAAATGAAACAGGGAACTAGAATAGATAATGTATTTATATATATATTTAAAATAATTAATGTATATAAAACTTGAAATAAATAGTAATCAATCTAAAACAGTTTAAAATAAAAATAAAATAATATATAAGAGGAAATCCTAAATAATAAAGAATACAAATGCAGTTAAAAAAAACAACATATGTACAAAAATGGGGGCTAAAGGGTCAAGGGTGTGATTGAAACCAAAAAAATTAAGGGGATAATTAAAAAATAAAAGATGGGACGAGGGACTGATTCGCAACGTGCTAAAAACATCAGGTAGCGAAGGAGCAAATATCCCAAGCCCCTTGTGCGCGGCGTTTCAGTGCAAAAGGGGCACACATGGTCAAAGGACCCGATTGCAGCAGACACAGAATTCGCGGCCCGAATCAAAAAGGAAAAGGTCAGATTGCACTTAAGCGCAAGATGAAGGGACCAAATGCGCAAATTACCCATTTGGGCAAGGATGTGCATATCTCCTTCTCTTAAACGGTGCCGTTTTAATTACTATAAAAGCTAAAAAAATAATTTGCCTTCTGCAGTTTCTTTTTTCTTTTAGTTTCAAAACCCTTCCTCCTGCTAGGGTTTCAAATCACCTTGGTGCCGATTGATGAGCCACCTCGGTGGTTCGCCGCACCACCACTATGGCCGGTGGCCGATGGCAAGCGACCACGGGGAGGTGAGTGTCTCCTTCTTCTCTTTTCTTATTTTTATTTTTTAATGCAAAAGAAGAAAAAAAGTAAAATAAAATACACTGAAAATAATAACAAAAAACAAACAGAAACTTAATCAAAAAGAGTAAAAAGAAAAATCATCTAAAAATTGTTCTGCTTTTGATATATCTTGTTCATAAACATTTGTTTGGTTGAGATGGATCCTTAAGAAATAAGGTAAAGAATAGACAAATAAAAGAAAGAAAAAAAATGGAGAGAAAACAGTTCAAAACTTTGAATTAACCTTTCAATATTTCTCTGCTTCTTTTTGTTTTTCTAGTGTTCGTAAAAACGAAGAAGAAGAAGTACAAGTAGTGCTTGGGGCTTTTATAACTCGAATTACAAGTCTCTCTATTTCTAATTTTTTTGTCTTTTTGCCATTTACTGTTACTGTTGCTTGTTCTGTTCATTTTTGCAGATGTCAGGTGGCGCGATAGTAGCGTGCAGCGGCGCGAAGGGCATACGAGGCGACCACGTGTGGTGCCGGGACTGGGGCAGAGGTGCATGCGGCGCCCTAGGGCTTCCCTCTTTGCTGAAAAACTTTTGTTTGTGGGCTAGGGTTTTTTAATTTTCTTTTGGGCCTATTGGGTTTAGGCTTGTAGTTCTGATTGGACTGTAATTTTTTTACTTATTTTTGGGTTGGTTGGTTTTGCTAGTGGGCCGGGCAGAAAATGGGTCTTACACATTCCATTGTATATTGAATTCTTAAGAGTAGTAGAATTCTGAAAGAGAGTATTCTTAAGAGGTTTGATTGTTTGAACTTGTTTTTGCTTACATCTTCTTTATTTGGCATGTATGACTTCTTGGTGAAAATGAAACTTTTGTTGCGTTATGGAACGGGAGATCAAAATCATGTATTCAAACCCGGAGCATGTTTTCTTGAGTTATTGCCAAGTAAAGGTGAACATCGTAATTATACTTTGAATTAATGTGTTGACCTTTTCTGTGTGCTCTAAATTTTATCTTTATTTCCGAAAACGAAATATGTGAATTCTGTGGATTTGCAAGGTCGAAATCAAAATTTTGATTCTGGAGGTTGTTCAATGTTATGCCTTAAGGGATTTGAACATGCTGTGCATGCTTATAACTTTAGTTTGCTTTGTTTTCCTACCATGTTGCCAGTCAAGAAATCTTTAGGTCAACAAGAAATGGTAAGAGAAAACCTTGTTTTTTATCCCGATGAATATTATTCCATATCATTGTACAAAGGATTTGAGTCCTACAATGTTGTTTTCTGAGGTTATAATTTTCGAATGACTTGTGATTATGGTTGGTTGCCATCAATGGATTTCTTGTTTCATTATGATAAGGTGAGACCAACTTCTAATTTTGATCCCGGGATTGGATTATGTGATCAATTTTTGATTCATTGTGGAAGGGTAAAATCAACTTCTATGTTTGGTCCCGGCATTAGTTTATTTGCTCAATTTTTGAATAAGGTTCTGAATAGTTCTCTTGAGATCATAATTTCTAGTGTTGCTAAACTATTTCATTCTTGTGTAGGTGACACTTCGAAATGGTTTTCTCCTAAAGAGAGAGGGCATGTGACTAATATTTTTACTTTTCAAGTTGTGTGTGTTAATCAGATCTTTGTGAGACACTCTCTTCCATTTGACCACCAAGGGCCTTATAATGATGTCTGCTTTGTCGAGGACACGTGGCTTAACTTGAGGACAAGTCGCTTTGAAGAGGAGGAATGATGCGAGCATGTCCCGACACCCACCTAGCTCAAACAAGGAACCGATGGTACTGCCCAAAGATCCTATAACGTGAGTTCGAGCTAAGCTCTTTAAAGAGGCCATCTCGACCTTAGTCACTCGAATATGGGCTGAATCATTGACCGGACCCATTGAAGAAGTTTGGACCAGCTCAACGAGGACTCATTGCAATCTCTTGCAATTCGACCCTAGCTCCTTTCCAGCTCGCCGAACTCTGTTTAGCTCAAATCAGCTCGTTTGAGCTCATTCCAACTTATTTCTAGCTCATTTACTTTATTTCTAGAATAAACTAAGTGATTACTTTAATTTGTTTATTTTGTTTCAGCTCATTGATTAGTTATTAGCTCATTACAGCTTATTACATTTTTTTTAGTATAATTTGAGCTAGCCAAATTAATGTGTCTTGATAAGTCAATATTTAATTTGTCTTAGCTTCATTATATTTTATTAATGTGTCTAAGGTATGAATTTATTTTGTTCCAACCGAATTTAAGCTTGCCTTAACTTCATTAATGTGTTCATTGTATTTTGGTGCTGCCAAATTCATGAAGGATGATTAATGTTAGGTGCATGAACGGTTGGTTACAACGAATGGAGAGATTCATGCATGGCTGGCTACAATGCATGGTGGCTGATTGTTTGGCTTCTCCAAGCACCTATTCGGCTAAGGAGTAGCTGCCATCAAATTTCCAAGTTGGCCGAACATCTTCCCAAGGCAGCCTTGAAGGTTTTCATACTTGCTAGAATTCCTCATTCACCATGAAGTCCATTCGATTCTAAGAATTCACATTCAAATGGCTCTTCAACTTGGTGTTCATACTTCTAATGAATATTCAAGCTGCCCAATTAATGCCCTCAATATTCGGCTGAACACGGCAACGTAATTGAGCTCATTTAAGCTCATGGCCAAACCTAGACATGCCCAATCAGCTCTCAATGCTTCCAAATTCATTTAGCTGAATTCCTTCATCATTAAGCTGACTTGTGGTGTAACACCCCTTACTCGAGACCGTTGCCGGAGTCGAGCATGAGGCGTTACTTGACTTAACTTAAAAGTTCGGGGCATAAAAATTTACTTTTAAAAGTTATTTCACTATTCATAATAAGGCTGTCCACCTGCACAGTAGTTACTAAATTAATTATAACTAAGGATAAAAAACTAGAAATTTAGATCCGTAAATTTTCCCTGAAACTAGACTCATATATATTTTTACCATAAATTTTTCAAAATTTTTGGTTCATCCAATTAGTACAGTTTATTAGTTAAAGTCTCCCCTGTTTCACTGATCGACTATTCTGACCTCTCGTCACTAAAATTCAATTATCTCCTTGTACAGACTTCATATGGTGCTTCCACTTATTTCTACTTAAAATGGACTCATTAAGGAATCTAGAAATATAAATTATAACTCATAATTCCTTCTATAAAATTTTTAATGAATTTCTAAATTCAGAACAGTGGACTTCAAAAACCATTCTTACCCTATCTCACTAAAATTAAAATATCTAAAAATATATAACTCTTTTGCTTACTCTATTTCTTTCATGTGAAAGTAGACTCATTCAGATTTAATTTATATCACACTCAGCTTCTAATTCAATTTACACTAATTTTTGGTGATTTTTCAAAGTTACATCAATGCTGCTGTCCAAAAACTGTTCCATTGCAATTTTATTTTATTTTATTTTTTTAAAAATTCAATATAACCCTTTATAATTATTTAACCTTCCTGCAAATTTCAATTCAAAACCAATTTTAGTATTTCAACTACTTGATTTAAATACTAATAAAGTTCAACCAATCAACCATTTCAAGCTAAAAACATGTATATTTCAATGTCTAACACAACCATCACATTTAGATTTACCTTGCCTACTTAGTCATTCATTCTATTACTTTTTACTTCAATTCCCTATACATGCCATATAGATCAAAAAGTTGTTTAACAAAATTTACCGGAGTAAATCTGGATAGTGTGATCGTTGATGTAGATTCGATCCTCCGAACATATATATATTAATCTACAAGAAATAATAAACACACACAAGTAAGCTTGTAGAAAGCTTAGTAAGTTCATAGGCTCATAATAAAATCTTACCAAAATTTCACTAACAACATTAATAAAAAAAATAAAAATTCAACATTTCCTGCCAACCACAATCTGAAACAATGAATCTATCCAATCGAGCTCAATATCAGATGTCAACTTCAATTCCGACATTTAGCTTCAATTGCACTTACAAATACCTGTCAAATTAAGGATCGTCTTACGGATTTGAGTACATCGTTTGCCCGGTGCCACGATTTGCTTGAATATTTCACATTGCTATAACTCAGTATGGTTTTCTTCACGGGAATACCATACCTACTTTTCACAATTCAGTATGGTTTTCTTCACTGAAATATCATACCTACATTTCACACTTTGCCATGGATCCACCATGAACTTATTCGTCAATTCATCACTGGTTACCGAACGTATGTACTCAATCTTGCGTATCCCTTAATTTGAACTAAGTACTCAATCTTGCGTATCCCTTAATTTGAACTAATAATCTAATCTTATTCTCATTTTTACCATAATCATAATGTAACAACAATATACGAATTGATACATTATATCATTCCCACATTAACAATTAATCATAAAAGTTCAGCCATATGAACTTACCTCGGCCAATTCGTAGAAGTTGTAAAAGTTCAGAAACTAGTTCGATACTTTCTCTTTTCCGCGTTTATCTTCGAATTCCCGATCTATAATATAAATTTTTCCATTTATTAGCATCTAATTCAATGCTAATTTACTTCACAATTTATGCCTTTCAATTTTCGAAATTACACTTTTACCCCTAAAATTAACAATTTTTACAATTTGGTCCCTACTCAATTAACCCTTCAATTGATCTAATTTTTCTCAATTAACACCTTATCCAACCATTTTAGACCAACCATTTTAGACTATTAAACAGCCTTTTATATTCATAATTTCAGTACAAAACCCCAATTCCTAACTTTTTCACAATTAGGTCCTAAAAATCATTTTCTACTAAAATCACTTAATAAGATCATAATATAATGAAATTAAAACTTAAAATCTATAATAACTCATCAAAAATTCCATAACTTATTCATGGTAACTTAAAAAATCACCCATGGAATCAAAAACTAATGAATTCAATAGTTGGACCTAGTTGCAAAAGTCACAAAACATAAAAAAAATTCAAGAAAAAAGCAAGAATTGAATTCACATGGTATAAAAATATGAGAAACCAGCTTGTTTCAGACCTCCTATGGCATTTTTTCTGATAAATTATGAAGAGATCTCAATATTTTTCACTTTTATCTTTGTTTTATATATTTAATTTGTAAAATTTCCAATTTTTCCCTTGTTTCTTCTTACTTTCTTGCTGATTTTTATTGCCCAACCATCCAGCCCATATAATTTGCCCCTAATTGTCTTTTAAATCCATCCTTATTAGTCACTTAAGCTATTTAATCACAATTTAACAAAATTTGCACTATTTTCAATTTAGTCCTTTTTAATTAATTGACTATCCAAACGTTAAAATTTTCTAACGAAACTTTTATACTAACTCAATGACACTCCATAAATATTTATAAAAATATTTATGGCTTGGTTTATGAACTCGAGGTCTCGATACCTCATTTTAGACCCAATTTACCTATTAAATTCTTTTTAAATAACAAAATTCAATAAATCACAAAATTCACTAATTCAAAAATTCTTCTAAATTCACACTTGACCCATAATTTTTAGTTTATTAAATTTTAACTCATTGGTCGGATTTAGTGATCTCGAATCACTGTTTCCGACACCACTGAAGATTACGCTGTTACATGTGGCGTCCCAAAGGCTGAACATGGACAAGAAAGGCTTATGGATTTATTCAAGAACATTTCAGCTCATTTAAAGTCGAATACTTAGTCATTAACCTATGTAATTTGTCTATTCGGCTAGCCTATGTCATGGCTATAAATACTTAGCTATTTTCACTTTGTAAAAAAATCTTTGATCAAACTTTTATCAACTTAATTGAACTTTGAGTTCTTTGTGAGGTTTCTTCCTCTCCAAATTTCTTTCGAGTCTCACTTGACTTATTTGCTTGTCAGTGGTGTCAATCTGATTCTCTTTTGATACCTTTCGTTCCTACCTTTTTAGGTAATGGGTCAAGGTCATTTTCTTCATTCACTAATCCACCTTAAGCCATATAAGTCTCGGGTCGCACTCTCTATAGTGTTGGTTTGTTCTTGACGCTTGAGTTCGAATTCCATTCCATCTACTTATTAAAATTACCTATCTTTATTTCTTTGTTAACCCAACCTATCCAAATCATATTTAACCTACTTCGACCCTAATTACACCCACTACCCTATTATTTATTCAACTACAAGTCTTTTACAAGTTTGGAACGATACTTTCTCGTCGACGATCGGGCAACTAAGACGACTCGACTCACTTAACCGAGGCGGATCGCATCAAAATCTGTTGGTTTGGGTTAGTTTGCTCTCTTTTGTTTGGTTTTGTTGTTTTTTCTTCGGATTTTATACAAGTTTGTTTTAAAATAATTTTTTTTAAATTAAGGTATTTTTATATCCGTTTTATAGTCCATAAAAGAAATTAACCTTTTAAGGTTTGTGATTGTTCCTCTTAATAATATTATATTTAATATTTAAATTTAAATCCCCTTTTAAAGTATAATGAGTCATGAAATAAAAAAGAAGCAAAACAGTTTAAGCAAGTAAAGGGAGAAAGGAAGTTGTACTTGGAGCATATGTACATTGGCCATTAAAATATGTAATAGGTTTTATATTCTTCACAAATTTGAAATTTAGTCTTTATATATATTTTTATTTTCTAGAACTTAGTTTCTCTACTTTTAGATTTCAAATTTTAGGTCCAATTGTTAACATTATTTTTATTATAAATTCGTTGGTGTATCATTTTGAAAAAAAATACTAACGTAGTTGTCATATAACTAAAAAGTGATGTTATAATGAATATGAATTTAACAAAATAATTTTCATTGTATTAACAGTTGGACCTGACTTTTGAAATCTGAAAAATAGAGAGATTAAATTCCTATAATAAAAATACAAGAACTAAATTATAAATTTACAAATAATAGAAAGACTTATGGTATATTTTAACCATCTGTTGGGGGCACTTAAGGGGTGAAGTCAGAAAACTAGCTCTAGGGGGCTAAAGATGAACCATAAATTCTTTAGAGTCAAAGTGCAATTTTATCATTATATTAAATTGTAATTCCATAAATTTTAAAAGGATTAAAAGACATATTTGCCATTTTTGGGGGTCTAAGGTCACTGTTGCCCCTTATCTACATGTGGGACTTCACTCCGTTACTTTTTTATCTATTAATATCCAGTGTATGCTTAAATATCATTCACAAGTTGAATTTCACATTTAATAGATGAATCTTACATGAGTCCTACACATTTGAATGGTGATGATCATTTTGTTACTTTTTCAACTTTTCGTAAAATCGTGCCCCCAAAATCAATTTGTTGATTAGTTTATTTATTTTTAATTTAATAAAATGATATGTCAACAATTTACGCATTACTTAACATAAAATCGTGCCATATAGATAATGAAATGTGAAAACTTAACCAAAATTAAATTTTAGTGTATACAAATACACCAAATCAAACATGATATATAACATTACAAATTATATTAAAATTTTCGTATAATTTTGATATTTATTCAGTCGAAATTTTTTAAATATATATCTAATTTACATTGATTATGCCTTCACTCGTGTCATTTGCTCTTTGGATGTCATTAAGAAACTCTGAAACACTGCTTACACATTGCACCGACACTTTTTAGGTTTGTAAAAGGAATAATATAACATTTGGTCCCTAATTTGACAACTAAATCTAGTTTGGTACCTGTAATTTCTTTAATCTACTCTAGTATTTGAACCTACCAACTGGATTCATTTTGGTTATTGAACTCGAAAAATATAAAAGCTTGATGACGTGATAGCTTTGTTTTAACATTGTCCCTTTGAAAAATGATGATTAAAAGGAGAAATAAGTTTGTTTTAATAATCGGACCAGTGGTTGAATCAACGAGATCATCAATTCCTAATTTAATCACCAACCAAACAATAATTAAATAAATAATTAAAAATTTATAAAACTACATGATGTTTGTCCCAGTTTCGAGCAATTCACTCAAAGATCAATTCAAACTTTATATCCAATTGATATTCCAATCAATTCTCGATTTAACCAATTTGACCAATTAATTTAATAATAATAACAATTCAAATATGAAATTGAAACATTTTGGTCTGAAAAATACGAAGCAGAAAGCGACACATCCGGTCTGCACCAAACTACCTTTTGGGAGAAAATTTCAACGTCGACTTTAATTTTAGACCCTTCATTTCTTTTAGGGTAAATTTCCAAATCGTCATCCAACTTTTCAAACGCTTTCATTTTGATCCTTTCTTTTATTAGATACGTCCTTATCAATATATGAATATTTAACCAAAATTGGTTAGGAATAATGTTTAAAATTTTCGTGAGTTCAATCCACTGGAAGGTCAGGTGAAAATTATTTAAAGTTGAAATAAGGTTACTAAATTATTAGTAATTTCATATTTTAGTCACTCAATTTTAAAAAATTTCAAAATAATCATTGAACTATTTGAAAATTTTCATTTAAATCACTGGGATGTTAAGTTTTCTTTTTTAAAGTCTAGCTAGCAAGCTTCAAGTGACGATTTGATAATCGGTACAGTGAATCAGTACTCATCGACGAGTAGAAAAATATACCTTAGATTCAAGTCGATCTATCAGTTAGTGTCGGAGATTGGAGAAGTTATTTGGGTTTTAGTTTACAAATTTGTGACGTCTAAAATTATTTCATTAAAAAAACTGAACTATAGAAGAGAAATGAGAAGAAAAACTTTGAATTGGTAAAACTTTCGATTGGTATAGGAGTATGAACAGAAAAGGCTATACAACAATGATTTTAATAGTCTAATGATTTAAATAAAAACTTACGAATAGCTTAATAACTATTTTGTAACTTTTTGAGGTTGAGTGACTAAAAGGTAAATTTATTAATAATAATTTAATGATGTTAATAGTAGTTTACCCATTATTTGGAAGTGTGACAAGATAGACAAAAATCTACCTGCTACAACCCGTTGTTATCCTCACGAGTCCCACAATGTGCTAAACTTGGATAGGTGTGGTAAACATGTCAAGGAATGGATGGAAATAGGTATGGGGTAGATTTGCAGCACCGAATTTTCCGCATGACAAAGCGAGTTTCTCATGGCTTTTCAGTTGCAATGCAATCCAATGCTTCATTTTAAACCGTTGTTTATTAAATTTAGGGTTTGAATTGAATTAAAGAGGCTCAATCAAGGGGTTTTTTTTTTTTTTTTGACTTTTGAGGTATGCATATGATTGCCGGTCACTAAACTCCATCCTTGTTGGGGTGTAGTTGGTTTCCGTTGACACCTTCTTTTGACTTAAACCATGCCTCACTTTTTTCCTTCCTCATGCTTGGGGGTGATATTCAACCGAGCTGAGCTCGATTCGAAATCTGAAGTTCGATAGTTGAGCTACTCAAGCTCGACTCAAGATATAGTCGAGCTACTCAAGCTCGAAAAACAAAAACCCTTAAATGATAGCAATACAAAACGCAGAGTCAAATAATGATGAAAAAAAGGTTGTAACTTTTATGGGATACAAATTTCTATACAACATACTTGTTTGGTTCCCAAACGAGACTACCTCAAAAACTCTTGCAAAAAGAATTGGAGATTTGGGACAGATAAATTAAGACAAAAGAATAGTAAAAGACAGTGATTTGAGCATAAAAAAAAAACAAAAAAAGAAGAAGCTAATCCCTAAAAATAATCCAACTTTATTCACTATATTTCACTAAATTCACCTTCCTCACATACACCCACATCCACCTCCATTGTTCTTGGCTCCTTTGTTTTCATCACCCTACAACAGTTTCTTCTCGGTGACTGCCAAATAAAAAACCCGAATTCGATGTTAGTAAGAGATTATAATTGATCTTTGATGCAAATTGTGAATAAAAAGCAACTTACTCTATTCCATAGATTCGGGTCGGGTTTCTTGTAGACGATCACCATTTGAAGATTGTTAGGATCAGCCATTTTCCATCTGCAAGGAGGATGAGGAACACGGTGTCGATCATATTTGCTCACGGTTGTGTTCAGTTTGGAATGCATTCCGACGCCCGACATGTAAAACACGAAAGGCTTTTGGCAAGGGTTTCGGCTAACAGGGCGGGTGTTGAATGAATACGCTGTGTAATCTGCTCTTTTATACCAATTCAAGAACGTTCTCGAAGGCATTTCTATCTCCCTTGGAGAAAAGATTCCTCTAAAAACTTGAATGGCGAAACCCCACGAAACCGATATGGTCCAACTTCTCGTTTTGTCGTAGCAGATGGATTGTTGCATGATCCCGGCTGAATCTAGCTTTGCAGGCAACATAAGGTGATTAAGAGCTTGAACCCTGGTCACATTGGGGTAAATAGGCTCGACGACATCGAGGTGATGCAGCGATACTAAAGGCGTTACAGGGTGTGCAGCAAGCAGCCCGAACAAGTTCCCATACACGTCGTACTGGTACCCATTAACCAACAAAAAACACACAATCAGAGATTGATTTTTCAATGACAACAAACATCTACAAACGCATACACCTAGATAATGTGGGTTCAATGTTCAAGCCTTATACATAATACATATCATCTCGAACTAGAAATTAGTCAGATAACATCATCAATGAAGGGCAGCGATCAGTTTAGCCCCCACCGAGTACTAATGTCGATAATTAGCCCAAAAAATCCAATCACACCATGGGAGGATTCGTTGCCTCAAATGCACTAGGCTCCACCAGGTAAACACAATACAAGACGTTTCTCCCACCCAAAAGACCCACGTGCTATAGTAGCGCTTGGGAAAAAAACCAAGAGACCAAGATCTAAACACTACAAAACAGTGGGTCCCACCTCGTCATCATCTACCCCTGAAATTTCCCGAAACTGAAATTTAAACCATCGGGAACAGGGATTGCACTGTTCATTAACTTAATCACGATTAACTTACCCTAAATCATGATTAGAGGTGAATATTTAGATAATTAATTAAAACCCATAGCATAAAGGAATGCACTTTAACAATGGGAAAAAAGTGACAAGACTGAGTGACCTACCTGGTGAAAACCGAGTTCCTTGGTGAGTGGGACACCGAGTTCAGCCATACAAGCTTGCATTCGATCATCGGAGCCGTACAATCCCGGGTACCTTTGAATACACCGGTCTTGCATCTTCGACAAGGCCTTGGCTAAAGGGTAGCTAATGGCGAACCCACCGCCGCCGTAAGCCATACTGTAAGAGAAAAATATGTTCTGGATATGGGATTCCGATAAGCTTCCGATGTAATAATACTGAGTGTGGTCGTATTTCCTCAAAACCCTAATGAGATTCTCGGTGATGAAGACGGTGTCGTCGTCACCCATCACGAACCACCTCACGTTATCCATCTTCATACTCAACGTCTCCGTCACGATCCGCGAGATCCGAATCGCTGACCGGTGACCCTGCGAGTTCGTATACTGGAATTTCGAAGTGTCGCTGGAGAACCGGACCGGCGGTAGGGTCCGGTTATCTTCGGCAGAGTATTTCACCCGATTGTCCAGCCAAACCACACCGCGCATTCGGTCCGGTTTGTACCAAATCTTGATGTACTCTTTCCTCTTTTGCCATAGCTTAGAAGAAGCCGCGATCCCAAAAACGATGTCGTGGATCTCCGTTGGCCTCCATCTAGGCGGAGCTTTAGGCATTCGTAATAAACCCACTTGTTTTTCTCTAGCATCCCGATGTGGGTGAAGAGACGCCTTCTCCTTTGTCATCTCCGCCGTTCGGTTAGGATTTAATAGAGACCGATGAAGCGATGAAGTGAAAGGGATATCATCGTAAGAATCTTCAGCCGAGCTGGCTAATAGCTTAAGAGTGTAAATAACATAAATAAACGAAACGAAAAGGATTAACCACACCATGAGCTTGGGAATGGGTCTTGACGATGACCCATGAACAAGTGGGTTCCCCGATGAACTCCTCATTTGAATCGGATCCCACACTTCTTTCTCTGAATCTTTCTTCGACTCCTTCATTCTTAAAAATTTAGACTTGTTTTGCATGTAAACAAATAAGTGAACAACTTTGATTAGATTCAGTGACAAAATGTACCCAAAAAAGGGGAAAATCAAATCAAAATGTAGGGTTTTCAATGAAGAAGATAAAAGATTGGCTCGTGTTGCTGCTGCTGCAGAGGAGTAAAGTAGAACGCTTGCATTGTTGCCACCTCATCACTTCAATAAGAACATCACCATTCTCACCAAGCAATTTAAAAATGTTTTATCTTTTATTCTTTTTGATTTTTTAAATTTAATTTTGGATTGTTTTGGGGATATGAAAAAGGGCCTTTTTAGAGTGTGATTAAGGGAGATATGAAAATCCATGTGAGCGAGTTAAGATGGTGGGGGTACAATGGTCCAAGATTTTGGAGATAGGGAAATGTGAGACCCACACCTTGTTTAAAGGGTGGGAAAATAACACGGATCAGCCGACAAATGGATGTAGAAAATGCCAAGGAAATTTTACAGGGGTAAAATTGCTAAATTAGGACAATTTTACTCTAAATGTTCAGAACTCTAAACTAGGGAACATTTACGTGCAAACTTTGCAAGATAACCTTTTATGGGGTCTTTTTACCTACCTTAGACCTCCTTTCATTACAAGGATTTTATATTTCGTTTGTTTACTGTTAAAAATAATCAAATAATATCAAATTGGAAGCTTTTATGGTTTTATAAATGAAATCTTTGGTTTTCTAAACTTTGTTACAAGTTGGATGTATTTAATTCTTTTTAATATATGGACTAAATCGATCCATTTAATAATAGAGGGACTAATTTGATCTTGTCCTTATATAGAAGGACCTCCCAAGTAATTTAATTGTTTCTTATTAAAAAAGGGTAAATATACATTTTGGGTACATGAATTTGGCTTCAAGGTTCAAATTGGTACCTAAGGTTTTTTTTCGTCCAGTTAGGTATTTAAACTTAGTTTTAAGGTTCAATTTGGTACCTAAAGTTTATTTTGGTTTAGGGTTTAGGATGAACTTAGCTTCTCGGTTCAAATTGGTATCTGAACTTGACTTTTTGGTCCAAATTAGTACTTATGATAAATGACTTATTGAACCAATTTGAACTATGAAGCTAAGTTCAGGTACTAATTTAAACCAAAAGGCCAAGTTCAAGTACCTATTCGGAACAAAATAAACTTTAGGTATTAAATTAAACTTTAAAGCCAAATTTAGGTACTTAATTGGAGAAAAAAAACTTTAAAATCAATTGAGGTAAAAAATTTGTATGACACACCAATTTTGTGCAATTTATTATTATTTTTTTAGCGAAAAAGAAGTTGTTACAATACTTAGATTAAACTACCAATATTTAACAGATTCTCTACAAACAACTACTGACCCTAATTCATGTTAAAAGCCAATTTAGCGATGCGATCAACTTTTATATTCTCTTCTCAATAAATATGTATTATTTCTCATTAAACTATTTCCGACAATATTTACCAAATACATCTGATAAGTGCTGAATCAAAAGACCTTGAGAATGGTACTTGAATGGCCAGAATAACTTCCACGCTATCCATCTGAATCGACACTTTGTCCCAGCTCCTGTTATGCAATAGCATCAAGCCATTTAGGATATCTCATAACTCAGCATTGAAAACAGAACAAAGTCCTAATCTCTTATTAAACCCAATAATCCAATGGCCATGATTATCCCTCAACACTCTCTCAACAGCGGTTTCTCTTAAGCCAACTTTAACTGCGCTATCAGAATATAATCGGATTCAAGAATTTTTTTCAATGCTAAAAACGGAAGTATTCAAAGATTTTGAAACATTTAAGCAAAATTGGATAGTATAGAAAACAGGAAAAGATTCTTTTGTAACTGACCACGATTTTATTTTGCTTACTCAAACCTTAATCAAACTAACCACATAGATTTCCTTAATTTCAATTAGATACAAACGTAAAAGATTTGTTTAATTAAGTTTAAAATTTAATTTAATTATTTTTCTAAACAAAACGTGACGTTGCTTTAATTTTTTTATTAGATTGGAATAATGTTATTTTTAAACTTAAAAGAAAAAATATTGATTTTCGAGGTTTGGGTTTGGATGCGAAATAAAGTATTTTTATATTTTAATAATATTTATAGATTTTATCACATATTTGAATAAATAAAATATTTTATATTAATAAATATTATGAATATTTTATTAAGTGGATGTCCATCAAGTTCATGATAAGTTTTGATATACTTTAAATTCTAATAGCCATTAGAAGTAGATCTCTACTTCATTTATACTTCTTACGCCTATAAATAGAGACTTTGTAGAAGCTTTATAAATATCCCGATTGATCAATAAAATATGCTCTCTTTGCTCTCTTATTCTCTTTGTTTTTTACTTTCTATCCTTTTATTTTATAACACGTTATCAACATGATTCTCTTTTATTTTATAATACGATCATTCCAAATCTGTTGCTCAAGTTGTTGCTGATTGCCACTAAAGCTTTTGCAATTTTAGTCTTCAATTGAGGCTTGTGCACTATGGGTAATCATTATCCAAAGAAATTTATATAATCTTTACGTGGGTGATGGTAATGATGTTAAAGACCTTTAAGTATATTTTAAATGTAAAAGAACATTAAAATAACTTCTCTAACTAAATCGGGAGGTTAATTAGTGACACCGACTTAATAAGATTTTATCAAAATTAAGAAAAAAACGATTTAACCAATAAAAATCCTTTTTTTTTTTTGAAAAATATTTCTTTTATTTCTTGCAATTTTTTTCTTCTTTTCCTTCTCTCTTCCAACTTACCTTTATTACCTCAAAAATTTCAACTGGGGCCTTTCTATTTCCCTTCTCCCTTCCAACCTACATTTATTCTTCTCTTAAAAACTCCACCAACATTGGGTAGCACTTAGCAGAATTGGCATGATTATTTAGTGGTATATTTACTTCTGTTGTTGGTGATTATCTTAATGTAAATAGCTATTCTAACAATTATCATCAAGAAAACTCAGTCGTTAAATAAAACAATGATGGTGGTTACAATCAGGGAGCCAAGAATCTTAACTACACCCACAACCTGCTAACACCACAAGCACGCCTAACCTAGAGCAAGGACGAAGAAACCTAAAGCACCATCGTAAGCCATTAACGTTACTAATGCGTTGGTTTCATCATGTCACATTAATCCTCCCCAAGTAGAACGAAACAAAGCCAAGAGCAAAGCTGTGATGATTGAACCTTGAGAACACTATCGGTGGCCCCTGCTTGGGGAAAGAAAAGCAACCTCCACACCATACCAAGGAAACAGAAACGTCACCCCCATAGGGAAAGAGAGGGAGCCAACATAGCTTGGAAAAGATGAAGTTGTTCATTTCTGTTAACTATAACTATGATTTTATTTTTGTTTATTTTAAAATAAGGAGTTTTAACGAAATAATGTGGATTCAGAGTATTAATTATTATTGATTTAACTCAAATACTTTTTAGTTGGATCAAACCAAAACTTGAAATGAGCATGCACACCTAAGCCCAAATCAGAGGCGGACTCTCTTAAAATAAAAAAATTTCTATTTACACCCTTTAAAATTTTTAAAATTTTTAAAATTTTAAATTAATAAATATAAAATTATACTTTAACCGCTCCTAAAAATGATAAAGATTGATTTAATCCTTATTATTAACTTTATTAAAGTTCACTTTATTCACTTATTATTAACTTTGAACATATTTTCATTAATGTTTAATTTTAAAATTATCTATAATTTTACCTTTTTAATTATTTTGATTTAAAGTTTCCAATATTTTCATTCATTTAATATAAGAAAAAATTTATATAATTATATACTAATTAATCAAAATATTTCAAATAATGTATCTATATTTTAGTAATCTTAATATTTTCAATTATGGATTAAATTTCTATTATGTTCTAATTTCCTTAAATACAAATATTATTTTAAGGAGAAAGGATTGTATGAAACTGTGATTTCACGTCATCCTATCTCTTTCCAATAGGAGAATCAGATTTATCCTCCTGATTTTTAGCATTTTTAGTTAGATTTGAATATTTTTAGGAGAAAAAAAAGTTAAAAATCAGATTTGTTATTCTCTGATGGGAAAGAGATAAAATGACGTGGAATCACATTTTCATATCTTGAGGCATTTCCTCTTTCGTTATGGTCCACCTTAGTGTTACCATTAGGCTTATACATACCTCTAAACAAATAGAAAATATAGGTGCCTTTGGTTGCATTAGAAACAGGCATGCTATTTCAACTCTGATAAAGCTTCTTCACTGCTCTCTATTTTCTCTGCTCTTTGGGTGGGGGAAGGGTCTTTTCCTTTAACACTTTGCACAAACAACTCGTATATTTCATGGAAATTAAGTGGATAAATTCTCATGTCATCTTTTTGGTGTATATTATGAACTTTTGGTTTTCTGTTAAGTGAATATCATAGGGTGGAAATATACAAATATATAACAATAGAGAAAAGATGAAGGAGAAGAAGAAAATTACTTTATAATACGTTAACAAGTTAGTTGCAACACAATGTTTAATATATAATCACTAATTATAGTGTTCTAGGCTTCCCTCAAGTATGTTTTCCGGTGGGAATGACGATGATTCGGACCGGCAGTAGCAGCTCTAGATAGCACAGAGACAATAGAGTTAAAAGCATTCGCTGCCATTCTCGACTTGATCTGACCCCTTCTCGGGATTGGTCTCGTCCCTCTCGGACTCCTATCAACTGCACTAGCTTGAGCATCTCTCACCTTGTTGCTCATGATGCCGAACTGGGCAACCTTTCCCTTCTTCAATCAACTCCTACTTTATAAATTTTGATGAACAAGGATTACAAATGTGAAATGCCAGTTTGTCTTGCTTTGATTGCTTTGATTGCTAGTTTATATAGGATTTTGATCAAGCTTGAAATGGGAATAAGTCTAGAAGTAGACTTATGCAGAGTGGTGGGAGTTGGGGTGACATGCCAGCCAGTTCATCAGGCTGTAAAAGATTCCTTGTAGCTCAACTCTAGACAAGATTAATTTCATGGTATGATTTTGATGACCGGTTTTAATGCACGACGTTTCCGAACCGACACGTGCGGACCTTCAAATATAATCTAATAGCTCTCTGCTAGGAATCTTGGTGCTGGTTTCTGGTATGCCCTTTTTTTAATGGATAAGTAATAGCATATAATAGAAAGGTGGGATTCAATGTCTGTTTTTTTTTTTTTTTTAATTTCTTTTCAACTGAAAAATTTGTGTTTGTTTATATGCAATTTGGTCAGGTTTAGAGCATCATGCTTGCATGATTGTCTGCTTGGCCAAGTTGGGGTTTCGAGAGATGCAAGGAAGATCATTTTTAGGGTCCCAAGTCCCCTACCTAGTTAGATTCGCCTTTGTCTGTGTTTCCGAAGATCAAAGCCAAAAGACTTCTATAGATGGATTTAAGTACGCTATTACATCTAACTTTTATTCTTGATGATTTAATATAACAAATCTTGTTTTATTAAGGTTTATATTAGATTTTTACGGTTCTAATAAGAACTGCGATGAATTATTATGTGTCAAATTAAACTTGTAAAGTATGTAACTTGGATCCCAAATAAGAAAATATGAAGGTTTTCTTTTGTCTCCTTTAGATTTCATCACACTCATGATGAGATTTGCATTTTAGAAAAAATATGCTTTTTATGCTTCTTTACTAGCATCTAACAACTTTTGTAGAACATGAGATCAGTGCGTATGTTTGTGCCAACTCTACTCAAATTTTCCATGGGCATAGTGCATGAAAACTTACTTCTTACAAAATAGGGACAACAAAATTTATTTACGTAGTTTCGCTTATTTACGTTTGTGAAGTCTAGCTCAATGAGATGAATCTACTATTTCCAAACGATTACAACTAGTGAACCTAAGTCTATTATACCCCAATGATAATTCCTCACTCTTGTGTCTTTGAAGACTAGATTACTCACCACTAAATTCTCCCTTGAGAACTTAACCCGTAAAATCACAACACAAAAGGTTGATCACAAAAGCACTTTCACAAACAATGTCCCCTTGAAACTTGCTAACATAATGAAGATCTATCTCTATTAAATAGTAGAAATAGCCTTATGCAATATAATATTAACAATCAAGGTAAACAAGGACAGTTGGCAATTAAGTCTTCAATGTTTCGATCTAGTCCAACTTCTTCGATCCAAGAGATTTTATCTAGTCTGATCCGATTTGATCTTTCAAATATTGACAAGTTAATATTTTGTCGTAGTGATTGAGAAAATGAGTTCTTCCTCAAATAAATTACAACAACTTCAAATATTTTACCGTATTAGATAAATAATGATTTAGTAATCTTATTATAGTCCATCTTATAACTACGGTTGAATTAATTTTAATTTCACGTCTCATTATTACAATATCAAATCTCACTACTACAACAATTAATCTCACCAGTGTAAAGAAATGTTTTTGGAGGTGAGAAAGCTATATAGGGATTTAAGATCACAATGGAATCATCACACTTTTATATGTTAAGTGAATTGTTTTTTTAAACTATCTCATTATAGGTTCTGATCATATCTTCTTTTTTGACATGCAGAATGCCTAAAACTACCTATAGCCCTCCCAACCCATAAATAAGAGAATAATGTGCTTCAGCGTACTCGAACCCATGTTTTACTGCATTGGCATTAATGTCCGTATCAATTGAGTTAAGACTCCATCAGCATGTTAAGTGAATATTATAGAGTGCAAATATACAAAATATATATATATATATATATATATATATATATATATATATATAACAATAGAGAAAAAATGAAGGAGAAGAGGAAAATTACTTTATAATACATTATCAAGTTAATTGCAATACAATATTTTGTATACGTTCACTAATTATAATGCTCTAGGCTTCCTTCAATATGTATTCCGGTAGGAATGACGACGGTTCGGACTGCCAGCAGCTTTAGACAGCACAAAGACAATGGAGTTAAAAGCATTCGCTGCCATTCTCGACTTGATCTGACCCCTCTTCGGGATCGGTCTTGTCCCTCTCCTGCTCCTATCAACTGCACTAGCTTGAACATCTCTCACCTTGTTGCTCATGATGTCGAACCGTGCTACCTTTCCCTTCTTCAAACAGCTCCTACTTCATAAATTTTGATGAACAAGGACTACAAATGCTAATTTATATAGGACTTTGATCAATCTTGAAATGAGAATGAGTCTAGAAGTAGACTTATGCAGAGTGGTGGGAGTTGGGGTGACATGCCAACCAATTGGTCAGGCTGTAAAAGATTCCTTGTAGCTCAACTCTAGACAAGATTAATTTCATGGTATGATTTTGATGACCGGTTTTAATGCACGACGATTCCGAACCTACTCGTGCGGGTCTTCAAATATAATCTAAGGGCTTTCTGCTAGGAATCTTGATGCTGGTTTCTGGTATGCCCTTTTTTAATTCATTTCATCTGACAGGTTTTGTTTGCTTATATGCAAATTGCCTATGTTTTGTGAAGCATTGATCTGTATGGATGTAATATTTAATGGTTGTTCATGTTTGCAGCAATGTCAAATTGTTGTCTCATTGCCTTACAGGTCAAGCAACCATCTTTTTAAATTATGTATACTTGATTCTGTATCACATGGTCAAACAGTTGATTCTTTTAGCTCAGGGTCGAATATCATATTGCATGACAGGTACAGAGAGAAAGCAGAATGACGAATAAGGTGATGTTTCATCAAATTTCTATCTGTTGCTTTTAATTTTCTTAGTTTTTGTCTGTAAATGAGATTGTTGTGAGATAAATATGTTAGAAGCTGTCGGGTTCTTGGATCTATGGTTTTATTAGAACTTCATAATTTCCAAGAGATTATGGATTTCCAGCGCTGGACCTGCTGAGATTGAAAACCTTGGCTCATTCTATGTGAAAACCACGTGCAGTAGAGTCAGTGTTAGAAAAAAGGTTAAAATATGTCATAAGTCCCTGTATTCTTTGTAAATTTTGAATTTAGTCCCTATATTTTTATTTCTAGGACTTTAGTCTTTTTACTTTTCCGATTTCAAAGTTTAGGTCCAACTATTAACACAATTAAATTTATTTTGTTAAATTCGGATAATTATGACATTTTTTAGTTCCATTGCTTCCAAAAGAATATTTTTTTATTTCTAAATGTCAATTTAATAAAAATAAAATTAACAGGTCTAAATTTTGAAATCTAGAAAGTAGGACTAAATTCCAAATTTGTGAAGAGTATAGGGACCTATGGCATGTTTTAACCTTAGAATAATATATAGTAGGTTAAAATATGTCATGAGTCCTTGTACTCTTCATAAATTTTGAATTTAATCCTTTTACTTTTCAAATTTTAAAATTCAAGTCCAGTTGTTAACCCTGTTAAATCCCTTAATTTAGTCTAAATTTACAATACTTCTCGCATCTTCAATCTACTTTTTTTCACCCACGCGTTAAGCTATGTGTGAATAGCTTAGTAAGTACTCAACTAAATTCAATCTTACCATTTTATATGTTTACAATTTAATTAATTTTTAATAACACTTATTCACACAATTTCTTTCACTAATATGCTTAAACTTTTAGTTCATTTCCAAATATAAAATCATTTAAATTAACTAATTAACTTTCACATTCACATATCAAAATCTTTCTCTCATTTCACAGACATAACTCGAACATAATTCACATATATCTTTTAACACTTAATTCGCATGTTTACTTTTATCTTTATTTTCATATATTATTACACATACGCCTTTGCTTTCACATATCACTTTTGCAGTCCTTAGTAAGTCTCAAATGAGCTTCAATCAATCAGAACACGTGGTATTTTGATAAATTCCAAAGCTCCAGGCCAAAACAGAACTCCCAACACATAACTCTAAAAAATATACGAAACTCCATTAACCACATTATATAACCCATTTCTCCTCTCCTAATCCTCTCCTAACCCCCGCAACACCAACTTGGTTCTGATTCGAACCCCCAGCAACTCCAAAATCATTTCATTGTCACATATCATATGTCCTCTGAACTAATTTTAATCATATTGTATTTAATTATTTCATATTAAAATGTAAATACTCGAATAATCAAATTAAAATAAACTAATTTTAATTTGATTAAATACTTACCTATTTCTTCACTTGAAATCAACATTTCTCTTCACTGTCCCAAGCTTTCTCTTCACTCTCATCTTTATCTAAGTTGTTTCCACGATTGAAAATATTTCCACAGCACTTTAGGATATGAAAATAAGTTATTGTTTTAAGGGAAAACTCAAGAAAAATGCATGGGAGGTTTTTCTTTCTTTTCTCCCTCTCTTTCTTTCCCTTTTATTTTTGTCGCCCCAAGCTGCTATTGTTCGACCTTCCAATTGTGTAGAAAATTCTACACTTTTTTTTTTCAATTTAGTCCATTTATTCCATCATTTAATCAAATTTCAACACTTTTCAACCTTAAGTTCCATAAATTCTCTTTTACACTTTTCAACATTTTTATAATTTTCTTATAAATATAGTAAATATAAATAAATATTAATGTGGAAGAAATCGTTATATTAGGCCCACCTTTAAAAAAAGATCGCTATATTGGACCTAGTAATTACGGAGAATCACCTCTACCATTATGGGCTAAAATTTTTAGGCCTAATAAAGGTATGATTTTTAGGTCGAATATTTGGTTAAACATTTTTGGTTAAATTCATTGTCACGTACTTATGCTTTAGGCTTAGGAACAAATAGGTAAAATTGAACCTTAAAAGATATTGACTCGGGTAAAAGTACCGTGGAGGCCTTTGTACTAGGAGTGGGATTGCATTTTGCCTCCTTTATTCAAAACTTAGGTAAATTAATCCCTGTATGTTAGATGAAAGTGATAATTGGTCATTCTATTGAAAATCTCATCTTCTACTGTTAAAAACTAATCACTGTATGTTAGCATGAGGTACACGTGGCATACCATATGTAACTGTATAGCTATTTCATCAACTATATTGTTTTTAATAGTAAAAATAGATGCAGTTTTTAACAAAAAATACTAATTCGCTCTTTGAAATGATGTATAATGACTAATTTACCCATTTTTGAGTAAAATGGACAAATATGACTCCTAATATTTACCTATTGACTCGTCATGTGCGTGCGGAAAAAAAAAAGCAACTTAATCATTATCATGTTTTAAAATATTAACTTTTTTCCACCTCACAAGATAAAGTCAGTATTTTAAGCATTAAAATTTATTACTATTTGAAACTTTACCTCTTTGGTTCGGATTAATTTGTTCTTCAATCTATATCTATAGTATGGGTATCTGTCAAGCAGTTTAACCAATCTTTCCCTAAACACTATGTAAATCAACACAAAGGGAAAAGAATTTAGCTTCTTAATTAGCGAGAAAGTTTCCATTCAATGTTTGCTCTACTTGGTGTAAACGCCAAGAAAACAAAGTACATACATATATATCTTGGAGTGAAATGCCTGTATATCAATACCTTGTAAGTTATCACAAAATGGTCATCAATGGATAATTCCAGTTTTTGCACAATGAGTCCCCACATCCACTAAACAAAAATGGGGGGGTCATCACTTAGCAACCAACCAACACAAATACATGAATTTTGAATTCCAACTTGTCTTGTTGCTTAGCTAAAAAGTTCAGTTCTCGTGACTGATGCTTATGGTTCATGTTTTTTCTCTTAATAAAAATAAAATAAAATGATGGGAGTTTTTGTCTTATATTGAGTAATTTCCCCATACAGGCAATAAAGGTGAAAAATAATCCCACAAGAATTTTTAATAACTTTAATGGAATCCCAGTATATATATATATAAATTTCCATGAAAAAGGAACTTTGTTTCCTTGAATTATTGAATGATGATGACGACGAGTTGTTAAGCTTGGTCCGTGAGGAAAAAGGTACGACATGAGATAAGGAAATGTTCACGGGTTGGCATTGGCAATGCCATTGAAGTTACTGATATGGTTTTACTATTTATAAAGACAGATTCTTTCAGGGTTTGTGGTTAGTTTTTCTAACCATATTGATTTTAGTGTTTGAATCTGTGTTCTCTTATCCCGACTCGAACACCGGTCCGATTCTTTTGAAGAAACATTGGCAAAGGGTGTTTATTAAGGAAATGAAATCATCACATGTTTGAATTCTCTAAAGAAAAACTAACCATACCCCATGTATTAAGGGAAAAGTGAAATTTGTTGAAGGGGCTATGTGAAACTTCAAACTATTTGGGGGGATCTGAATTGTAATTTGTTGAAGGTTCCTTAGTGCTTTAAACCTCGATCTCTATTTAAACTCCTAGCACCCCTCTGCCATAAACAAAAAACCAATATTATTTTTATGGTTTAATGGAGATGTGGACAATCCAAAGAAGAAACCAGGTAACCAAAATAAAACTCTTTCCATTTTAGTCCTTACATTTCTCTATCCTTCTGAAAATTTTCCTTTGCTTTAATCTGCAGGTTCTTGATACCATACTTTTGCTTGGAATAGTTCTGGTTTTGATCAACATAAATGGTGTTGAAAGCAGAAAGTACAGTGCTTCATTGACAGACTTTGGAGGGGTTGGTGATGGAGTAACATCAAATACGAAGGCTTTTCAAGCTGCCATTTTTAACCTCAGCCAATATGCATCAGATGGTGGGTCTTTACTCTTTGTTCCACCAGGAAAATGGCTAACTGGTAGTTTTAGCCTTACCAGCCATTTCACTTTGCATATCCACAAGGATGCTACTCTTCTTGCTTCGCAGGTTACAAACTCCCCATGCCAATATACGTTTTTTATATACATATACACATATATAGATGTTGAAGGCTACCCTAAACTTATGCCAGGATGAGAGTGAATGGGCTGTCATTGATCCTTTACCATCCTATGGTCGAGGAAGGGATGCCGATGGTGGAAGATATATCAGTCTTATTTTCGGAACCAACCTCACTGATGTCGTGATAACAGGTACCGAGAACCGTAATCATCTATAACAACATCATAGTTTCATCCAATTACTATAATATGGACTGTATGTTGCAGGTGATAATGGCACTATTGATGGTCAGGGTGTTACCTGGTGGAACAAATTCCATAAGGGAGAGTTGAAATACACCAGGCCTTACCTTATTGAGATCATGTATTCAAATGAAGTCCAAATCTCTAATCTCACATTGATGAATTCTCCTTCCTGGAATGTTCATCCTGTTTATAGCAGGTTTATTTGCCCCCTTTAGTTTGCTAGTTTACGGTTTCATGTTCCTCGGTATGCTGATGTGTCTATATCGTGTTCTAACATTGCTTGTGATTAAAATGCAGCAATGTTGTCGTTCAAGGATTAACGATCCTCGCACCAGTAACTTCTCCGAACACCGATGGGATCAACCCAGGTGAGAAACCGGACATTGAATCGGGCTATACGCATTTGAAGCTTCTTCATTGGTGTTAAAAGGGTTCTTGTTTTTCTTCAGATTCTTGCACGAATACCCGGATCGAGGACTGCTACATTGTTTCTGGAGACGATTGTGTAGCTGTTAAGAGTGGCTGGGATGAGTACGGTATCAAGTTTGGTATGCCAACGAAGCAGCTAGTGATCAGACGGCTCACATGCATTTCTCCATTCAGTGCAGTGATTGCACTAGGCAGTGAGATGTCTGGCGGAATTGAGGATGTTAGGGCCGAAGACATAACAGGCATTAATTCCGAGTCGGCTGTTAGGATCAAAACCGCTGTAGGAAGAGGAAACTATGTCAAGGACATATATGTAAGAAGGATGACTATGAAAACCATGAAAATGGTGTTTTGGATGGCAGGGAACTACGGTTCTCACCCCGACAACGATTATGATCCTAATGCAATCCCTGTTATACAAAATATCAATTTCCGTGACGTCGTTGCCGAGAATGTAACCATGGCAGCTAGGTTGGAGGGAATTCCAGGCCATCCATTTTCTGGGATTTGTATATCCAATACAACCATCGGATTAACACAAAAGCCAAAGAAGATTCAATGGAATTGCACTGAGATTGCTGGGGTATCAAGTAATGTTACACCTCAGCCTTGCAATCTGCTGACCGATCAAGGGCCAGATAATGCCTGCAATTTCCCAGAGGACAGCTTCACAAGTGCCATAGTGTAAGTCTATATGTGTTTATACAGAAAATTTGTGACAATATAAAGTCAAGATATTAATTTCTTTTATGTAAAATGAAATTACATAATTTATGTAAGAAACAATGATTACTGGAAGGCTCGAGTTAAAGAAGTATCTAAAATCAACCTAAAATAAAACCATTGATCAATACAACATTCATTATCTTTGCACTGAGCTCTTGAATTTCCATTACATATATCAAGAAGGAAGTTCTATGTCTGTCTATGATAACATAAGAAACTAAAAGATCATCCTCCTTGTACTTTAGTTATGGTTCGACTCGACTGACAAGGACTCCCATGAACAATGAAGAACAATGTCACATAGGGAATTCCGCGGAAAGAAGCCTTTCCCAGTATATTTCTACATGGGAGATTGATTTCTCTTAATGGATTGGATCTGGATTGAATTTTACAGATTCCCTCCAAATAAGCTCTTTGATGTGATCTTCACTGCATGATAATTGCTCAAAATCGAAAATAAAAGGCCTGGCACAAACAGGTTCGTCGTTGATATCATGAAGAGATGCCAAGTATGGGTGGCTAAGTGCCTCATCAACTGCATAATAGATTTAAGAAAATAATCATAAGTACGTAGAGGTTGAAAAGTGGGGTAACCATAAAGAACTCTATTTCTTGGTTTGTACCTGTAATTCGTCGGTCAGGGTCAAATACAAGCATTTTTTCTAGCAAATCAACAGCACCAGCTGACATATTTGGGAACCTAGCTGAAAACTGTTGTTTCCTACACTGTGGAAGTTGTCTGACGTACCTACGGGCATTATCACTTCGGAGAAATCCAAGACTAGCGTCATCGGGTGAACCTATCAACTTTTTTTTAAAAAGAATTACAATGTTAAGAACATTAACGAACTGCATTAAAAAGAAGGCCAGAGAGGTTGCTAAAAATATGCAAGAAGATACACAATGATATAACCTATGAAGACTTTCACACCATCAGGGTCATGCATGGGCAGAGACAATGCCTCTCTAGACTTATATTCGGTAGGAGACTATGAATCACTGATGAGAAACAGCAACCAGAAATGAAATGCTCAAAATGACTTTTAGGGATAAAGAAGGATGTAAAACAAAATTTTAAAGCACGTCAGCCATTGTTTTGCATCTTGAAGCAATATCATAGATCATGTAAGGCCATAGTGAGATTACGTCGGCAGAAGTTGACTACCTCTGTGATGAGTCTCAGTTGATGAACATAATCTTTGCCTGGAAATAGAGGTTCTCTCGTCATGATTTCACCAAGTATGCAACCAACAGACCAAATATCAATGGCAGCAGTGTATTCTGAACAACTAAGAAGCAACTCTGGTGCTCGGTACCATCGAGTGACAACATATTCTGTCATGAAATCTGTTTCAGATGTTGTTCTTGCCAATCCGAAGTCTCCAATTTTAAGGTCACAATTTGCATTCAACAGCAGATTGCTTGGCTTAAGGTCACGATGCAAAACATTGGCAGAGTGCACATACTTCAGCCCCCGTAACAACTGATATAAAAAGTACTGCAGAGGTTTCATTCAGTATCAGTGTCATGCTTTATGCATTGTCAAACAAAACCAAGGTATAGTAGACATGCAGAAATATTTCAATTGCAAGTAATAGATAAGTGCAACAAATTTCAGGGCAGAAATTCAGATTCTATTTCTTTTTTAAGGTTGCTGCACATATCTAGTCAACAGCTGCCATGCAGTATTGTTGTTTCCTCCATTTGATTTCAAAGCAATCAAGGTTTTCGCGGAAGAATGATAATAGTTTTTTTTTAAAATTCCATGCAAACTACATCAAGTCCCCCTATGTGATGAACCCTTTACAAGAAAGAACTAGTTGGTTAAGTAATTAAAGAAGAAAAGATATATCAGTAACATAAATGCCCCCAAAAACTGTTTCATTCAAACCTGACAATGATCGTCTGTCAATGGTTGATCAGAGCGAATTATCTGGTGAAGATCAGTGTCCATCAATTCATAAACAATGTAAACATCATTGAAGGCATCCTTTTTTGGTGGTCGAATGATGTCCTTGATGGCAATAACCTAAAGGAAGAGAATTGATAATAGTTCCAGGCATGATAAATATACAGCAGATTGCTACAAGAATAAACTGACTCGCAGTAAGCATGTTCACTTGTGCTGATCAATTCACTCAATTAGAGGGGATATATAGTTCCCATTGAACATGTCCTGTTTTATATGTAATTAAGAAGTTTTTTGTTATTAAAATGCTAAAAGAATAAACAGTGTAATCATGTTAGCTCCAATTGCAAATCACAATCCCTCCCTTTGATTTCCAAACAAGCAATCCAGATATAAGCACCATAATTCATGAACACCAACATGAACGCCAGCTAATAAACAGCTTTCATGCAGCATTAGATAGCCAACTCGTTACCAACAAGTGTTAGGTGCAGTAGTAAGGCATATTGCACTCCCAAAGGAGAACGCAAGTTCAAACCTTGGAGATGACATTATTGAGAACATGAAGCGTAAAATAGACATGGAGAATACCCAAAAAAAGAAAAAAGATAGCCATCTCATTAGTTGCTAAGACATTATCAATAGAATGCACATGGTGTTCCTAAGTACTACAATGTCAACAAAAAATCAAAGAATGCCAAAGAAAAAAAATGCAAGAAATGCGAAGGAAATGCAAACAGTGAGTCATAGAAACCAAGTACTTATGAGCTCTATTAAAGGGGGAGCCGGGAAGTGGGGATACAAAAGATATACTCTTTCTTAATTGCCTATTCTCCAAGGACATGTTAAAGAAAGGGATGGCAACATTAGAACCTGTCTTACATTTTCGTGGTCCATGTGACAAAGAAGCTTAATTTCTCTCAACGTCCTTTTGGCATCTATCCTATTATCGAATGCATTGCCAATCTTCTTAATAGCAACCTCCTCGCGGGTCTGTGAATTAACAGCAGCACTGAAAAGGACAAAAGAAATAGAACTCACATAATTCACCGCCACACTAACAAAGTATCAAAATGACAAGCCATTTATGGAAACACAAGAAAGTTCTATAAGATACTTTCCAGGCATAAGCAAAACATCATTTCATTGTTTTCTCCTTTTTTTTTTCCTTAACTACAACAGGGCAGAATCCTCTTTGAAGCGTCCCAAAACCTATAAGTTCAAAATCTTGTGCTTAAACCACACTCACTAAAAAGTCAAATTACATATAACAGACACTTACAACAAGAACTATGATGAACATAAATAAATTAATTTATGCTATAAGATTAGATATGCTACCTATTTATTCATAAAATCAAACTGATTCTATCATGTGCCAACTGAGATCAAAGAAAGAAAATCATTAATAATAATAATAAAGGAATCCCCCAAATCATGCCATCTATTCAACAATCATTAGCCAGTGAGTTTAGCAACTACATCAAGGACAAACTTTAAGCTTGCCATGAAAGAATCTTTATTATAGCTAAAAACCCAACATCCCTAACATTAAAAGTCAGCAGATGAAGAAGAAAGATATTTACTTAACCATAACTACACAAAACATATTATCCACAAAACCAAAACAGGAAGAAAAAAAGGAACTTCTTTATGATTCAACAAAAGGATCAATTAACCAGAAAAAGAACAAAAACCCATCAAATATTTCAAGAAAAAACATTAAAACTAGCATAAACAAATAACTTTCGAAAAAACAAACTTACCAAACAATGCCATAAGCACCTCTACCGATTGGACGAAGAGGAGGAACGTACTTACTGGAAACCTCAAATAAGTTACCGTATACATTGTACTGAACATATTGACCTCCATGAGTGTGCACGCCCTTGATGTTACTTCCCTCTGAACTTGACTCTTTTGTACTTGCCATTTCCTGTTCAATATTTTAACCCCTTTTTCCCCCCTCTTTCAGCCTCACCCACCTACTAAGCTTGAAACCAAATGAAAAAAAAAAACAATTCTTTGTTTCAAAAGCTGGGTTTGTTTTATTTCAGCGTTATATCTGAAGAAGCATTGTCGGCTACTATTGTTGTGTTTTCCAATTACTGTTTGGTTGCCAAATGTTGGGTTTTTAAGCTTTTTTTTCTTGGTTTCCTGGCTTTCTGAGATTCAGAGAAGAGTGGGGTTGTTTTGAAATTTTTTGTTTTTGTTTGAAAATCCGTGAAAAAAGTAAGACTTTTCTTAAGATTTACAAATAAATAATTTTTTTTTATTTTGAAAAAAAAAAGGCTAATAGTTATTTTAGTAGAGAGGGACTGATTTTTTTATTTCTTTATTATCTTTATCATGCCAGTGATATTGTGCCACGTGTACGGTTGCGTGTCATGTGTCCCGTACATTTCTTTTTTTATTTTATTTTTGAAGTGGTGTCCCGTACATTTCATTAATTGCGAACTACCGCTTCTTAATTTATAATTAAGCTTTTGTTGACTTTTTTATTAATTAAAAATCCCTAATAATTTATAAGAAATATAAAATAATGTAAGAAGGATTAAAATTATCAAAATAATATATTAAAAAATTATCAAAATTTTCGAAGAAAATAACTTTTAATGTTTTATTTTAATTTCTATTGCTTTTCATTTCAATTTTTTTACCTCCACCTGTACTTTAAAAATAATTTTTGGGTGATCAAAATAAAATCGACCTATAAGTTTAGTAACCAAAATGAAAATGTAGACATGATTTGGCGTGTGCACAATTAACTATTGGTAAGAATTTAATGCTTGGATGACTTAAATGAAAACGTTCTCTAATAACAATGATGAAATTGCAACGATTTTTTAAGTAACCAAAATGAACTTTTAATTATGTTGTATTATTCTAACTTTGAAGTTATATTATTAGTTCATATTTTACCTGATTCGGATTATTGGTTGATTTAATTTTTCTTTTGTCGTATAATCAATATCATTGTTTATATTGATTTTTTTAATAGATATCGATCATATATTAAAAATTAAAAGATGTCAACCAAAAATGGATAAATCTCAAACTATACATGAATTACGGTTTAATGTAGAATTTTATACATGAAATTTTAATTTGATTCAATTCTTATAAATTATTAACATAATTATTGATATAACATCATTTTGTGTTTATATATTCTTTAAATGTGTATGATTAAAACAAAATTAAAGTTTTAAGTATACATTTGAACCACAATTAGAGTTTTATGTGTATAATTGCACCAAATTAAAGTTCATATGTACGATTACATATTAAATCAAAGTTCATGTATAATTTTAAGATATATCCCATCAAAAGATATGAATATGGTTATTCAAAACTCGAAAGAGAGAAGTAGTTGAAGTATTAATAAAATCTCAAAGGTAGCTCTCCATAAATTTGTAACAAATTCTAAGAAAAGTATATTGAAATTTTTTGGTGATTATTCCTGTGAATGAACAAGTTAATAATGTAGATATAGATATTGATGAGATTTTGGAAGAAGTTGTAGAAGAGGAAGAGTTATTAGTTAACAAAAACTCATTATGAAGATAAACAAGCCGATGAATTAGATGATTCAATTCCTATGATTAGGGTGTTCAATTGGTTAATCGATCTGAATTATCATTAATTAAATTAATCAAATCTCTTAAACCTTTAATCGTTAATCGGACCGAATTAAATTTTTCAGTTAATTCAATGAAATTTATATGTTCTTTTTTTTTTGGTTAAAACAAGTATAAAACATATAAATAATTAATCAAATTAACTGAATTAACCGAATTTAATATATGTAAAATGTATATAAAAAATATAAATTTTTGGTTAACGAATCAGTTTCGAACTGAATTAACCGACCCCGACCGAATTAATTCGGTTTTACCTGAAATTTGTTGATACAAGCTTGAAAGACCTTTTAGTAAAAAAATGTCCTATTAAAGTTGTTGATATAGATTCTCCTAAGGATATCTAATTTGTGAAACACTTTTCAGTTACACCTTATATTCAAAAGTTAGTTTATTCCAAAGACTTGGATAAAACATTTTGTATTTGTTATAATTTGTTAAATGGTATGCTTAATACAAGTAAACCAACTAGTGAAAGTACTAATGATTGGAAAAATCTTAATATAAAGCTTAAAAATATGAAATAAATAATTAGTATATTACTAATGAGTTTATGGATTGATTTAGAAAAAATATTATTAAATAATTGATTTAGAAATAACTATTAATTCTTAAATCATTGTCACTAATATATTGAGAAAGTCGTCCTCTAATTCCAATTAAGAATTTATTGGACCTTTTAGGAACAATCCCTAAAATTGCAAATTTTTATTTATCATTTTACCCTTTAATAACTCATAATCAGACTTTGGTAGCGAAATATTTGGAGCTTGACAATTTAAAACAGGCTTTTCAAGTACTTTAACTATTATTTAATAGCTGAAAATGGGAGAATTTATAATTTCAATCCATGCCATATCATCTTTTTGAATGCAGTCAATTTGAATTGGTATTTTCCCCATCATCATTATCATCATAATTATTGTGAAGAAATGTCCAGAATAATTAGTCTTGAGCAGTTTATTTGTGAAAATGTATGTATAGCCAAAAGCAAACCATGCCTAAAATCGGGTCAAGTTTTTATTGCTCAAGTTGATTCTATAGTAATAAGATCGGCTAAGCCTTATTTGGTGACTCCGGGAGCAATTGTCCATGGGCATTATGGAGAAATTCTTTACAAAAAAGATATGTTAGTTAAATTTCAAAATGCTATGACTTGTGCTAAAGAAATAACTATTGAGATGAAAATAGAACCTAAATTTTGTGAAAAAAGGTGTTATTTGTAGAAATAAACGATTTGATGAGAAATTTGATAAAAAAACAATAAAATCTCCTCAAGAATTTTCTAGAGGAGTTTATTTTTTATACATAATAAATCAATCAATTTGTTCTTTCCAAAATAGATTTGAACAATTTAAAATATATGAAGATATTTTTGGTAAAGTCACTAGAACATGAAAATTTGAAAGTATGTTGTTTTAAACTTGAAAATTCACCTTTACTGCCACTTTACAGAACTGTACATGAGATTTTCACTTCATACGGCTCCTCTTTCAATTCTTTCGAAGTTATTGGGTCCTTTTTCTCGTTTGAGAATCTTCTCCCTTCTTCCACTCTGTCCCGAAGAGTAACTAGAACAAATTTAGTCATGTTTTTATGTTCCAATCGAACACTTTTCATTTTTGATTATTCTCAAAAGAGAAGATTTCTTTTACCAAACATTTGCGGATCCAATCACACGAACTTATTATAAGAACAAGAGATCTTTCTCGATCAATCCCTTTGCCCCTCATACTTTGAGAATAAAAAAGATCCTTTTCAAGTTTAAATTTGTTCATTTAAAAACATGAAAATCACATAGGTATTGATCGACTAGATTTACTTTTAGACTTGAAAGTTTTGAAAGAAATTATCAAATTGAAAAATGACACCCCCATTGCATAATTATATATATATTTGGTACAAACATATTTACTTATATATAAAGACTTTAGAATAAGGTTAACTATTCTATATTCTGGTGTATCAGTTGAGAAAATTTTCTTAAAATTAAAATTAATAAAATCTTACCTAAAATCAACAATATCCCAGCAAAAATAATTTTATATCACCCTAGAAAAATAAATTTTAAATGAAAAAATTATAATTTTTTAATAGTTGCTTAAATAATTTTAATTTTCTTGGAGAGCCACGTGGAACGACGCCGTTTTGATCAATTTAGTAAATTTACCAAAAGAAGATTCTGGATCCACAATGCTGCAGTTATGAATGAAGGGGCAAAACAGGGAAAACACTTAAGTTTAGAAAACGAAAGAGAAGTCTAGAACCCGCGCAAAAAACCGATTCCAAAACCTTCCAGCTTATCTTCTCTCCCTATATAAATTTCACCTCTGTAAAATCTCAGTTTATCATACGAATCCAAAGCCAAATTTTGAGAAACAACAAGAATCGATCGTAGTAATATTCTAGTGAGATCGCAACAGCATCTTCAATCGTGCGCTCGGTATCTCAATTCTTCGTTTCGCTGATCGTTTGATCTGAAAGTGATGGCGGACGTGCATATGGGAGGAGCAGAGTCGGAGACCTTCGCTTTCCAAGCGGAGATCAATCAACTACTCAGCTTGATCATCAATACTTTTTACAGTAACAAAGAGATCTTCCTTCGTGAGATCATCAGCAACTCATCTGATGTAAGTACATATATCGCTTGTTTATTTTCTTCTTTTACTTTCTTTGTTTTATGTTTCTGTTTGTTCGCTGAGAAAAATATCAGAGGAGAAGTTTTTTTTATTAGGAATTTGTGCTTTTTATTTGATTACTGTTAGTTTCAAGATGTTTCGTTTTATTTTCGTACTTTGGCTTTTTAAATATATGAAGTTTGAACAGCAAGTTGACGATGTTTGTGTATTTTTTTTTTTCTGGCTATTGCATTATACCGAGAAAAAAACAGAGAGAATTCTGGTTTTAATATACTAATTTCTATTCTTCAAGTTTGTTTGTTTTTACTGTGAGAGAGAAACCGATATATTTGATCTAAGAATCATGATGTTTTGATTTATATTCTTTCATTATTTTTCTCTACATATATTTATTTACTGCCATGGTTTTATGTTTCTATTTGTTCGCCGAGAAAAAAAATCATAGGAAAAGAATTTTTTCTTAGGGATTTAATTTCTCATGTTCATTCCATTTTCTTGTGATAAACAAATTTTTAATGATATTTGAGCATCAAGTTTTTCTGTTTCGTGTGTATTTTGCTGGCCATTGTCTGTTTGGCTACGGTGAAAATAACATAGAGAATTCTGATTTTGGTCTGTTATTTTTCTATTTTTGATATAAGAATCTGAAGAGTTTTGGTTTTGGTTTTTCATAGGCATTGGATAAGATAAGATTTGAGAGCTTAACAGACAAAAGCAAGCTCGATGCTCAGCCTGAGCTCTTTATCAGAATCATCCCGGATAAAGCTAACAAAACTCTTTCCATTGTTGATAGCGGTGTTGGCATGACCAAAGCAGGTACATAATTTAACATTCTGTTCAATCATTTCTATTGAACTACCTGTATCAATATATATGTTAATTTTCGTTAACATTGTTTTATTTTATCCATTCGAATTGGACTAGTAACTCAAATGTTCTTGTTCAGAGTTGGTGAATAATTTGGGAACAATTGCGAGGTCTGGAACAAAGGAGTTCATGGAGGCATTGCAAGCTGGAGCCGATGTGAGCATGATTGGTCAATTTGGAGTAGGGTTTTATTCGGCTTACTTGGTAGCAGAGAAGGTGATTGTCACCACAAAGCACAATGATGATGAACAATACGTATGGGAGTCACAAGCTGGTGGGTCTTTCACTGTTACCCGTGATGTGAGTGGTGAACCTCTTGGTCGAGGTACCAAGATCACCCTCTTCCTTAAAGATGATCAGGTGAGTTGAAATTTGATGTCAGTTCTATGGTACAATTCAACCTTTTTAAACATAGTTCTTGGTATTGATTTTTGTTTGTATTACATATAATGTAGTTGGAGTACTTGGAGGAAAGGAGGATAAAAGATCTTGTGAAGAAACATTCCGAGTTTATCAGCTATCCAATTTACCTATGGACTGAGAAAACTACTGAAAAGGAGGTCAGTGATGATGAAGATGAGGAGACAAAGAAGGAGAACGAAGGTGATGTGGAGGATATTGACGAGGACAAAGACAAAGACAAGAAAAAGAAGAAGAAGGTTAAAGAGGTGACTCATGAGTGGCAACTCATTAACAAGCAAAAACCAATTTGGTTAAGAAAACCGGAGGAGATAACAAAGGAGGAATATGCATCGTTCTACAAGAGTCTCACAAATGATTGGGAGGATCACCTTGCAGTGAAGCACTTCTCTGTCGAGGGGCAGCTCGAATTCAAAGCTATTCTGTTTGTTCCGAGGAGAGCCCCATTTGATCTTTTTGACACGAGGAAGAAGCTGAACAACATTAAGCTGTATGTTAGGAGGGTGTTTATCATGGACAACTGTGAAGAACTCATTCCTGAGTATCTGTCATTTGTGAAAGGTGTTGTGGACTCTGATGATCTCCCATTGAACATCTCTCGTGAAACGTTGCAACAGAACAAGATTCTTAAAGTGATTAGGAAGAATCTAGTGAAGAAATGCCTTGAGATGTTCTTTGAGATTGCTGAAAACAAAGAGGACTATGCTAAGTTCTATGATGCTTTCTCTAAGAACATCAAGCTTGGTATTCATGAAGATAGCCAAAACAGGAGTAAACTTGCCGACTTGCTTCGGTTTCATTCTACGAAGAGTGGTGATGAGATGACCAGCTTGAAAGATTATGTCACTAGGATGAAGGAAGGCCAAAAGGATATCTATTATATCACTGGTGAAAGCAAGAAAGCTGTTGAGAACTCACCATTCCTTGAAAAACTCAAGAAGAGAGGATATGAAGTGTTGTTCATGGTTGATGCTATCGACGAATACGCTGTTGGACAATTGAAGGAATACGATGGGAAAAAGCTGGTCTCTGCTACAAAGGAAGGACTCAAACTCGATGAAGAGTCTGAAGATGAGAAGAAGAAGAAGGAGGAGAAGAAAAAGTCGTTTGAGAACCTTTGCAAGACGATCAAAGAAATTCTAGGTGACAAAGTCGAGAAGGTTGTTGTGTCCGACAGAATCGTTGACTCTCCTTGTTGTTTGGTCACTGGTGAATATGGTTGGACTGCCAACATGGAGAGGATCATGAAGGCTCAAGCTCTTAGGGACAATAGCATGAGTGCTTACATGTCTAGTAAGAAAACTATGGAAATCAACCCGGACAATGGCATAATGGAGGAGCTAAGGAAAAGAGCCGAGGTAGACAAAAATGACAAATCAGTGAAGGACTTAGTGTTGCTGCTATATGAAACTGCTCTCTTGACTTCAGGTTTCAGCTTGGATGATCCCAACACATTTGCAGGAAGGATTCATAGGATGTTGAAGCTGGGTTTAAGCATTGATGATGATGACACTGGTGGTGCTGATGATGTCGATATGCCATCTTTGGAGGAAGAGGGCAATGAAGAAAGCAAGATGGAAGAGGTCGACTGAACAGCTAATAAATACGTAAACACTATAAAAATCTGTTCATTAGTACATATACCTACAAAGCTCGTCGCTGAGTGTCGGGTTCCGGTGGGTGTCTAGTTTTAGTTTTAGGGTTTCATGGGTGGTTCCATGTTGAGATGTTATGTCTGGTATTAGAGCTTTAATGAGTGCATTTTCAGTTTTCTAGCAGCCTAATGTTAGCTTGAGCTATGTCATTGGGGCAATAAATTGTTGGACCGTTTCTTTCTTAATATTTTTTTCAGGTTTCAGTCTATAGAAGAGTTCATGGTAAACGACGCTCAACATTGAGGAGCAAATCAATCTATGCCACTATAAGTCAATTGTGGAACGAAAAAGTAAGAAACCCTATTTTTCAAGGGATCTTCGTTTTCAACCGTGAGAGAGATAAAGCTTTTGCTACACACTAAAGTAATGCGGTTAAACGTGTAATTGTGTTCTTTAAAAAATTTGTTCCCTGAGGAAATCATATAGCAGAAACAAAAAAAAAACATCAAATTAAAAAAATCATATAGCAGAAACAACCTTTAAATCTTAAATCTTCATACAAAATTTTCTTTTTGAAAAAAAAAATTACATCAATTTACATTGACCAAAAATATCTCTAGTTTTCTCTTGATTTAGAATTTTTAGTGCACTATCATAGACTTTATCATAAATCTGTAAGCTTGTCCTCTATTTTAAACTCAATTTAGTTAAATAATCAGTAACTCGATTATCTTCTCTAAGAAGATGCTGAATTAACCATCACCTTTCAGTTCTCATGATCCGTTAGACCTTCTTTAACACTGTAATACTCGACTTCAACAATATATTATCTTGTAGGGCTCAAACTACTTCTAAATTATCAATACGAATCATAACCATATTGAATAGGCATGCAAATAAATGCACCCAATTACCTCACAAGACTGTTAGTACCAAATGCATGATCATTTAGCTTAGCTCCATTATGACTCAACTCATTCTATTGTACCCAACTATAAAAAACTTGAACAGGTCGCTCCAAATTACACCATGAAAAAGAAAAAGATTCCTATTAATAAGAAAAACCGAATACTTGAGAGGCTAACGACGCGTTGACCCTTTTAAATTTTAATTACTCCATTTTTAGTTTTCAATAAACCACTATAAAATTGCATATTTAAAATTAATCTCATACAAACTCTATTTTAAATACTTGATATGTATTTATATATAAACACTAAACAAAATTAATTAACTAATCCCTTCAATATAAATTCATACTTTTGCCAACAACTTAATTTTATCCAAAGATTTGTTTGTCAAAAATAATTCAGTTGACTTCTTGAGGAAAGAAAACTTCAAACAAAAGTATATAAAAATAAAATGCCAAAGATACTGATTTCATTATATATTATAATAATTAATGTTTCTTCCGAAATTGAGCTGCACAACTTCGGTATTTACTGTCTAATTCAAACAAGGAAAATCAATGCAACAAAAGCATCAAAAACAAGGGGGAAAAAAGAACATAGATAATCTCAATCATTTGAGTGCAAAAAAGCACACCCCAAAATGAACTAGGAAGTGCCATTCAACCTAAACTGACAAAACTCATGGAAGACCTGCACCGCTTGCAGAACCGGCACCACCATAACCACCGCCTCCACGACCAAAAGCAGGCCTTGAACCAGGGCCCTATGTATCCACAAGTTGGAAATTATATCAGTTTTAAGAAGAATAACCAAATTCATTCGGTTGATGCCTAAGCATAACCACCAATATTGTACAGCCACCTCTTCGAGTAAATGAAAGATCATTAAGGGTAAAAGTATCATAAAGGCTCTTGTACTAGGAGTTTGGATTTGCATTTTGCCTACTTTACTCAAAAAATGGGCAAACTAGTCACTGTCTATTATATTAAAGAGCTGATCCTTCTGTTAAATTTTCAATCCATTTTTACTATTAAAAACAGGCCCCCGTATGTTAGAATGAGGTACACATGGCACGTCATATGCAACTATTTAATTATTTTGTCAGCCACACTAGTTTTTAACAGTAGAAATGAATGAAAGTTTTAATAAAAAGAATCAGTTTGCTTTTTAATCTAATATAGAACTACTAATTTGCTCCTTGTTTTAGTAGATAGGATAAAATGCAATCTAACTCCTAATACTAGGACCTCAATGGTACTTTTACCATCATTCAAGCAATCATGTATGGAAGCTGCATTGTTCTAAGTGAAAATGAACTAGCTTCTCTTATGAAAAAGTCCCATGACACTCAATTACAAGCTTATATTAGACATACACTCATTCAACAACTCAATTCCAAGACTTGTTTTTGATCAAATTCGAAACCAAGCAGGGTTTAAAAGAACATGGTAATATCAAAAAGCAAACAAATGATTCCACAATCCAACTATTGTAAACAACAAAAACCTTATACACAATCCAAACATTGTCATTCAAATGCGATAACCATAACAAAGACACAACCAAGGATAACTGTTCAAAGCAAAACATTACCCTGAATGAAGGCTGATAATCAGCAGGCGCACCACCCTTATCACCGAAATCACCGCCTCCTCGTGGACCTCCACGGTATCCATCCCTGTCACCGAATCGCCTCTCACCGTCGCCAAAGCGTGGCGGACCACTGATTCATAACCAACAAAAAACATTAACAAAGCCACTGATTCATTTGCATTTAAATCGAAGAGCAAAAAAGGAACCCCAAAACTATTACCGTGGGCGGCTATCAGAAGGACCCATGGGACGACCACCACCGGGCCTAGTTTGCTTCTTCAAAGTAGCAGGAACAATCTCAGAGGGGAGATTAAGGTATGTCCTTAAAAATTCAATGCCATCGTTGGTAAGGTACCAGTAATAATGCATCCAAGCAAAAGTTTCACGAACGTATTCCTTGGATTTGAAGCTTTGCATCAGCTTTATTACTTGAAGATTTGGAACATCGATTTCTGGGTGTTTTGCCAAGTTGTAATCTTTTTTGGCGTAGCAAACACCCTCTGATAAGAATACATAAAACCCAGATTTGTGAATCCAAATATGCAAATGAAAAAATGGGTTAAATTGAAATTGGGGATGGGATTTTATTTGGGTTACCTTGAAAGAGGTACTTTGATATCTCCCTGCGGTTCTTTTCTGGGATGATCTAGAAAAAAGAAAACAATCGAATTAAAGACATTTTCTTGCAACAAATTTTCTGGAAAACCAAACACAATGTTAGAAACAGAAGAAAATCACCATGATTGCGATGAGATAACGGGCGGCGGAGTGCTAAGAAGAAGGCCTTTGTTTCCTTTAGTTCTCAGCTCTCTGATCGCTAATGACGAAGGATGGAAACCCTACTTTAAAGTTCTTATAGCGTTCATTTATTTGGGCTTGGTTAGGTTTTTTTTGGGCTTGGGTTAGATTCAATGATTTTGGAATTGCACTGCAGTTGAATCAGGTAAGTTATTGATTTTTGGTCCGGTCAGTCTGATCAATTCATCTAATCTTATTCGAATGGATTATTTTAAAATTTTAAATTTTTAGTCGTGTTCATTTATTTAAAATTATGTGTTTATATTTGTTTGTTTAATGTTCACGAACAATGTCCATGAATAATAAAAAAATATATTATTTTTAAAATATAAAATAGTCAAATATAAATATTAATAATTATATTTATATATATACAAATGGAACGATAAGCAAGCTTGTTCATGAATATAAACGAGCTATATAAATTTTATTCGTGTTTAGTTCGTTCTTCTTTATTTATTTAACTTAATAAACAAACATAAATAAATAAAAATTAAAGGTTTAAAATATCAATCCTAACAATAATAATAAATAGGAATATATAGTGTTAAGTGTTTTGTTTGTGTCCTCTTCATGGAAATCAATTTTCTGTTTATATGATACGATTTCATGATTCGATGTATTAGAATTAGGTAGGTCCCCATACAGATCAACATGTATCTTACTGTAGGGTGAACACGTGTTTCAAGAGTAGGAGTTGAACATGCTGGCTAGGTTGTGGGTTGGTATGGAAAACAAGTCGATTTGAGAATCGAATGGAGATGAATACCATAACATAGGATTACTCATACCCCTTCCTCAACCCATAAATAAAAGAATAATGCGCTTCAATGCGCTCAAACTCACGTCCTCCTGCATTGACAACAATATTCATGCCAATTGAGTTAAAACTCAATCGATTAACACCTTTGTGAATTTTACATTCCCTTAAAAGTATATATCTTAAAATTTTATATTAAGATTTTAAACCCGACATACAAACAACAATCAATAAAAGTCATTTATTACTATTAAATCCTTGATTAATTGGGCATTAATTTGACATTATAGTCTTGCTCATTGCTTCAAAAGAGCGAAAGGTCCAACACAACATACACCACTGTAAAATAATAATGATGATCATAATAAAACCTCCAAACAATTAATAATTTCATTTGCTAGTATTATTTTATGTTTGTGTGGAAATATATTTTTACCATATCTCTGTTCATTATAGGTTCTGATTATATCTTTTTCTTTTTTTACACAATGTTTAGAACTACCCATAGCTCATCTCCAATCTATAAATAGGAGGATGACGCGCTTCAGCGCACTTGAACTTACGTTTTCCTGCATTGACAACAATACCCATACTAATCGAGCTAAGACTTAATCGACCATAATTTTTAAATTCAACAACTTCAAAGTTAATTTCTTTTTTAAATTTACTATATTAAATGAAAAATAACAAATAGGGTATTGATGAATTGTCTTTTCTTTTTTCTTCTTTGATTGAAGAAGCAATTTATATATTAGAAATGATCCCTTTCCATTCTTAGGTGAAGAAAAGGAACATCTTTTAGTCATATCAATATATATATATATATATATATATATATATATATATATAGAAGGCCTTCAAAGTGATATAATGGCTTCTTAATGGTCGACCATTTGTATTACAGTTTATGTTATCTATTAACCCTACTGCTCATCCACAGCTTTTTCCCTTCCACTTTTAGGCATAAATATCATTCAAAACTTTGGGATTTTAATCTCGATTATATGATTTTCTTTAATTATTCATTTCACCAATAGTATCATATAATTCAAAATTATATATAGTAAATATAAGTATTCAACAATGACAAAAAAAGGTTTTCAACGTCCACGAATAAAAACTTTAGCCTCAGCAAGAAAAAAAATTATAATATGTTGATAATCGATTTTGTAACAACTTAAGCACGAAATATTTGGGTGAATATAAATATCTAATTTAATAAGGAAATTAGTTTCAGGGGTCCAAAACGGCAAGCGAAGTTAGCAAGAAAACGAAACATCCACTAAAATTGAAATTGAAAATGACAATGACAAATCCATCCCTCAAAACATAAAGATTTTATAAGTAAAAAAGAAAGTTTAATAACTAAAGGAAAATAACACAAAACACCTAAGGCTCAAAGCAACATAGCCCAAATCGAATCATGAACTCATTTGTTATTTCAAAATATTCTCAAAACAGATTCAAGTGCCAATAAAAAGTCACCATTCAAGAATCTAAAACCAACCCACTTTCTAAGAAGCATAGTTGGTGGCTGATGAAAGTTCAGCAAAGGTTAGTAATGGTGTCTATCCATCACAATCCAAAAAAATAAAAATACCTACAAAATAAATCTACAAATTAAAAAAAAAAAAGAATTACACTTGAAGTGAGAGAAGAAAAAAAAAAGGTTGATGGAAGATTAGACAAAGCAAAATAACAGTACTACGTTGTAGTATTATTACGTATGCAGCATTTGCAGCAACAGTTTACGAAGAAACATGTCTATTAATGAAAATTATATGCTGATTGCTGACTTTGAACATAGTTTTCTGAAAAAAAACATTTTTTATTTTTATTTTGTTGAAATCTATGATGATATCATGAAATCCTAAAATCCAAAGAAAACTTCCATATATTGTATGCATGTAGAGATCGTTATTGTTTATATACAAAATGTGGGCAGTCAATATCAGTTCCCAATATTAGTCATATATATATATATATAGGTTGTGAGTGAAATTTTTAGATTTTATTAGTGGGTTAAGAGTTTAATATGTGTCATGTTTATTTATATATATATTTATTATATTATATAGTATGTTTGCCAAATCCTTAATTTATTTGTGGAATTTAAAAAATTTCATTGGCGGTGTATCAAATAATTTTTCTATATATATTATGAATTATTATTTGATACATGAGTGGTGGTTTTTTTTAACTCCATAAGCAGGGTTAAGAGGGTGACAAATGTCCTTAATTGACATTTAAAAAAGGACGAATATTTGATGATTTTTTTATTCCACAAACGACCTTAAAAAATTGACATGTGTCTTTTGTTTCTAAATATTTATTTTTTAATATTTTACTATACTCATATAGAATATTTGTCAACTCTTTAAACCTACTTATACAGTCTAAAAACTTCATTCGTGTATCAAAGATTTTCCTCAAAAAAAAAATATATATATATATATATATAAATGAGACACATGTTGTCTCTTAACTCTGCTTGTGTAGTTAAAAACTTCATCGTCGGTGTATAAAATAATAATTCATATATTATATGATTCTTTTAAGTATAATTTACCCTACAATAATTATAAATATTTAAAATTTTAAAAAATTCAAAATACATTGACCTCGAAAAGTCTTGATGAACCAAGAACACCTTATATATAAAAAAATCCGAAAGAAATGAGTAAATATTATCTAATTAGCTGTTACATTGCTTTTTATTCTTTCCTTTTCCATTTTTCCAAACACCGATAAGAAAGAAAAAAATATAAAAAAAACTGATGCATACTTAAATATGCAACATTCCCTCACATTTTCCACAAGCTCATGACCAATTAATAAAGTTAACAAAAGAAGCAAAAAAGAAAGAAAGAAAAAAAAAATCATCACCATTAATGATAATTTATAGAGATGAAGGGAAAGAAGATAGTGTAGTTCCCATATTTGATGATGATGAAGATGAAGGTGGTAATGGTATTGTTGTTCCCTCAACACTACCACCAATTTGTCCTTCAATAATATTATCCCACAACAAAAAGCTTGAGCATTGTTGTGATTCAACCCATTCATTCAACTCTTGTTGTTGTCTCCTTAAGCTCTCAAGTGTTATTTCTCCACCACCTTCTTCATCCAAGCTAGTACAAGATTGGACTTCAATAGGCACCATGGTTTCCATATTATCTATCAATGGTGGCAAATAATTATTATTTGTGTCCATTGTGAAAGAAGTTGAAGGAGGGGGAAATGGGACTTGAAGTTGAAGCTGCTGGTTGAGATGATTATTATTATTCCAAGTGTTTAATTGAGCTTGTTCATGGAAAACCTCCCCTCTTACATTAACATCTTGAAGTAGTACCCCTTGATCAATTGGTGTCATTGTACTTTCAAACATAAACAATGGGGCTTGAGATGAAAATAGGGTTTCTTGTGTAGGGATTGGTATTGCCCTTGTTGTTGTTGTTGCCATGTCTTGGTTTACTAGCTCAGTAATGGAAGCTGTACCTTGCGTGGGCGGAACTAAAGTCTTTCGTATCTTCTTCTTGATCCATGAATTCCAATAGTTTTTAATCTCATTATCTGTTCTTCCAGGCAAGTGACTTGCTATATGAGCCCACCTGCAAATTCCTTTTGACATATCAGAAATTGAATAACATGAAAAAGAAAATCAAATTTGGAGGTCAAAAAACATGTATTTGCTTGTGGAATTTCAACATCATGATATGGTCTTTCTAACGCCCTTTGAAAATGGTGGTGAAAACTGCTTTAGCAACTACTTAAAAAGTAATCATGGAGCTTGCTTTTAACTTAATTTAAAAAACAAAAATCTTGACATTTACATAGAAAACTTGATATTGAAGTTTGCTTGTTCACTTAGTTGTTTTCAAGCATCAGTGTCTCTATTCTCAAATTTTGAAAGTTCAGGCTAACTTAAGCACCGTGATAATAACAGCTAGCACCATTAGGGAAAAACCCCAGGATCTATGCAACTTTAAAGTGAAAAAAATATTGAAAAAATGTGAAGACAAAGTGAAATGAACCTGTTTCCTACAACCCCATGGAGGCTAATGATCAACTTCTCTTCCTCAGGTGTAAACCTTCCTCTTCTTATATCAGGCCTTAAATAATTAATCCATCTCAGCCTACAACTTTTCCCACATCTCTGAAGACCTGAAAACAAATGAAAATTAAAAACACATTGCATATGCATCAAAGCACTCATCAAATGAATCAATACACACACACACACATGTATTTACCAGCTTTCTCAGGGACTTCACTCCAACATCCATATCCATGAGTGGTGATGAACCTAATGAGCTTTTCATCTTCCTCAGGGGACCAAAGGCCTCTCTTAACCTTTTGTTGATTGCAGCAAGAATGGTGACCCATCCTGTATAATTTAATATGGAGGATGATGATGATGATAAATAATATCAACTAATCTTCTGCTTACTTAATTTTAATTCACAAATTAAAAGAAAGGAAAGAAATAGCTCTTCGGGATTTGCAAGAAATGGAGGCTGTTGCACACCCTCCATTTAAAAGTAAGGCGAAGGGGAAGTACAAAATGATGATATGCTGACATTGAAAACACCAATGGGGTCCAATTATTCAAATGGGAGGGTCCCTGGAAATATTTTTCATCTAACCCTAAAACGACATTTCATCGGCTTCTGTTCACTGAGAGTTAAATTTTTCTACGTAGAGTTGTATTACGTAAACCCATGTAACCATGTTTTCACGTACCCTTCCTTCAATTCTTCCCAAATCTTTCGCCTCTTTTTTCTCTGCTTTTAAAAATATATAATTTAATTTATATTAGAAAATATTGAAAAATCAGGTTGAATATAGCTTCTCTAACACTAAATTCAATTCTCTTTTAACAATATCTAATTTTTATGTTAAAATTAATAATTAGATAGCATAATTTACGGTTTAGGATTAAGAGTTTAGCGTAACACAACATACTCAAGTGTACGTAAGATTATGTATCACGTATTAAAGTTAAAGTTTAGGGTTTTAAAATTTATAATTTTATGAATTTAAATTTGAGGTTTAGTCTTTATAATTTAGATATTCAATTACATTTATTTATTTATTAATTTTTTAAAAAATATTAATTAGAATTAGAAAACCTTAACAAGAGTGTGTTTATAAATGAATTACATTCTTTTAGAACAAAATATGAATTGACATACTTAAAAGTAACTTTTCATTTTAATTCAAGTTAAACTTATCTCTATTTCCTTAAATATTACCAATGTTCAAATGTTTACTAATTACCATCAACTAAAACAAACCGATGTTTATTAATTACTGATAAAACTTTGGTATTTTCGAGTTTCACCGTGTGTAATGATGACGTGTGGATTTCTGGTCCAATCATGACGTATAAATTTTACTTTATTTCATAGGAGTGTAGCATTACGATTTTTAATTTTTATTTTGTATACAATGCCTAGAAGGTTAGAACTACTCATAGTCCCTCCCCAACTCTTAAATAAGAGGAAAATACATTTTAGCGCATTCGAACCCATATCTTCTTACACTAACAGCAATGTCGATATCAACTTAACTAAGACTCAATCTGTATATTTTAATGTGATTAATACAATAGAAAATAACTCTGTCCGGAGAAAAAGGGCGACAGGAAAGCATTAAGATCATAACACCTTTGTGAATCTTGAGGAAGGTTTCGAGATGCTTCTTAGGAGATATGACATAATTTTACTATTAACCATGCCCCCTCTTTACAATTTGCATCATGCAATAATATTTATACCACTTTGGACTTCTTTTGGTGCTTTTCTTACATAAAATATAATAATTTTCATTAAATCTCTTATGAAAACAAGTAATTAACACTTAGAGATAAATTCTAGAAACTATACCTTTACACACAAATGGGAATTTTGCAAATTTATATTGTGAATTAATTATAAATCAAGAGTAATTTCATAAGTTGATAAAATGTTTGATCGAAGGGTCGAAATTATTAGACCGTTTATGATGAGAGAGATGTGGAAATACAAAGCTTATATATGTACAGAGATAAAAGGGAAATGGATTGTAATACAAGACTCTCATCCAGTTAGGAGACAATTTGAGAGCTTGTGAAAATGAAATCACTTAATTCTGATTTTTCTTCATACTTACTTAATTATGGGGATCATACTTATGTATCATCCCACTATTCAAAGACATGACCTCCTTTCTAATTCTATCATTTTTCTTCTTTATTTCTTTCACTAATCTTGATGATGCTTGCATCACGTAGCTCATGTCATTCCATCTCACTTATTTTTACCAAATTTAAGTTGGTTTTCTTCATTTATTTGCTCCATTAATGGAGAAAATGACAAAAGGGTAATAATAGTTTATAGCAATCGTATATTATTACTGATTTAATCTTAGCTTAATTGGTATGAGTATTGTTGTCAATACAGGAGGACGTCATCTTATTTATAAATTGGGGAGAGACTATAAGTAATTTTAAGCATTGTGCTAATAAGAACAGATATAATAATAAAAAATACAATGTTTTCTTCTGATTTATGTAAAGAAAGAAATGCCCAATACGTAGGTAGTATGGTTTATGTCACGTACTATTCTCTCTATTTGATTTGATGAGACCCGTCGAATTGAATTCAAATCTCGTTTTAGAACAACACAACATAAAATTTAATCATAATTTTTATTATCAATAACAAGTAAGGCACTTTTCAATGACTCAATCAAAATTTGTATGTTCCTATTTATGTATTATTTTCAATTAAATCATTAATGGAAAAGGATTTGCATACTATCAAGTTTGCTTTTAAGATTTCTTAAAATAGAATTAAATGTGGAATGGTTTTCGTTCCTCTTTTTCTCCTTTTCATTGATTCTCTCTTTCTTTTGTCTTCGTTCATTTCATGTATTTTCTTTTCTTTTCGATTCGCAGATCTATCTTGTGTATTTTTATTATTTTTACAAGTTGTAATGAACAGATGACGTTGTCTATCGTCCATGAAACTCCATCGACCACCAATAATTTCTCTTGAAAAGTGGTGGCTTTTCGTCAGTTTCTTAATTTGTTTATGTTTTAAGAGTATTTCAAAATAATATATGATTTCACGAGTCGGCTTGGACCCGTCTTGTCTTAAGTTTTATATTTTTTTTTGTAGCAAGTTTTGTAGTCTTGCTTAGGCATGTAGTCTTACTTTTACAAGTGATTTTAAGGATGATTTTGTCGATATCCTTATTATATTAAGTGTTTGCAATCACTTCAAATATGTTGTGCTTGAGTTGTGACAGACCCAATTGTCAACGTGTCATAATGCTCATTTGATACTAAGGCTGAAGCCTTTGTTGTGTTGAAATTGATGAAACTTGTCCTTCACTACCTACAACTGGTGATTGTTGTTTTTTTTTTTTCTTGAATTGTATGGTCCCAATTATGGAATAAATTTCCCTTTTAAAGGAATAGAAATAAACAAAAAATATCAAATAAGTTAATCAACTTGTAAAAATTATATTCAAAATCCAAAACCAATCATATAATAAGACTTGGTATTCATTTATTTATTGTTGCTAAGTTAGCTTGTAAGTTAAACGATGTTAAAGTTTTGTTGTACATTGATACATGGCAGAATAATACAAGCACCGCATTACACATTAGATAAAAGTTCAAGGGCCAACTAGAACATTAATCCATTCTAAAACGATTTAATTTTAACAATATTTCACAAAAATTGCTTAATTTCCCCAACCCTTTCAATGGACCAAAATCAACACCTTTGAAGAATTAGATTTTGTAGAGAAACATTACCAATTTTATCATACATCATTCTAGGATACTTTGATATAGATTTTGGTACGTTAAACTGTCCTTGTTCTTACTTCCTTCGATCATCCCCCAAAAAAAGAAAAAAGAAAAACAACAATAAATGGCAAAGAAATAGCTCGCGGAAACTAGGGGGTTCAATAGTTAATTATCCAAAGTTGTATTATACTCAATCATCGGCAGAGTGTAATGTACACTAAGAAGGATTAGTTTTAAAAAAGGGGTTATTGTGTTTTTGCACTATTTTAGAGCAAGTTCGGGTTACATATCTGCTCTTTTTGACATAATACCCAGAATTACTTATAGCCCCTACTCAACCTATAAATAGGAGGATAATGCGCTTTGACGCACTCGAACCCATTGACAACAATACCCATACCAATCGAGTTAAGATTCAATCAACTGTTGTTTTCGTTTTTGTGATACATCAAGGTTAGTTAGAACATTAAAATAAAAACTTTGAATATATTTCTGGATTTGTATGGTTAGCTAAGGTGTGAGAAACGTTTTAAATGTATACGTAGATGGAAAATAGAAGAAATTAAGAAGGGGTTTTGTTGATTGATGTGAATCATCTCACCGCATTTGATGTGAAAATAAAAATAAAAGTTTATGAAAAGAAAAGACAATTGCTTGAATGCATCGCAAGCTAAGAAGCTTTGAAAGTAATATACGAATCATTTATAAAAAAGACCTTTAGGGGAAAAGGGAGAGATTGAAATATGCTTAGCTTTAAGGAGGAGCAATGGAGTGGGGAAATGGGCCTACCATTCAGCAAATTTTAAGACCTTGTTTATTGCAAAGCATGGTTTGCTTATGTTATTAAGTCATGGATGCAATGTCTTTGGTCTCTACCATCAACCATAAGCTATTTTTTCTTTCTTGAATGTTGTCCTCATGGGTGTTTAGACCTCTCTTTGTCTTGAATCTTCACTATTATTTTATGATTTAATTAAAACATTTCTTTGTGACATACAAAACTATATATATATATATATATGGATAAAAGAATACAATCGAGTTGAATTCCATGTTGTAGGGGATAAACTCAATTAAACAATGAACCGAGTGAAAAAAATAATAAAAAAAAGATCAAATACGCGAATTTTACGTGAAAAAACTCCTCAAAAGAGGATAAAAAATCACGGGCAAAAGGAGATTTCATTATAATAAAGGAGACTACAAAAGGTAGAGATAATTAAAAGAAAAACCTAGAGTAACTAAGGCCTATTTCTAGACTGAAATTCGTAGCATATATGACTACAACAACTCTAGGTTAATTAGAGTGTAAGTGGGAAACTAAAAACAGAGTTTAATTAAGAAAAGAAAAGCCAAAATAATTTTTGGTCAAAATAATTGGCATTCTCCCACATATATATTTTAATTTGACATAATCACTATTAGTTTCTTCTTTACAGTGATGATCTGGGCTTCTTTTATTATTATTAAGTCACACAATTAGGGTCATAAGAATTCCAATCAACCATGTTCAACTAATAATAAATTTATATGGCAATCGAATGCTTAATGTTATCTTTTAAAAATTCCACATCATCGTTTTAAAGGCAATAACTAATAGTGTTTTTAATTTTGATCTACTAATATCATTATAAAAAAAGAGGTTAGTTCTTCTAAATTATGGTAGAACAAAGGTGCATGGCAAATTCCAAATCTCGTTTATCTTTGTGAGGATGAATACCCTAATTGTTCATCTATATATATATTTATACTAAGTAAAAGTATCAGGGAAGCATCTGTATTTAGGGGTGGATTGCATTTCGACCCCTTTACTAAAAAAATGGGTAAATTAATTCTTATACATTTCGAAACGTGTAAATTAATCTCTTCGTTAACTTTTATCTGTTAAATAATGATGTGGAACATTAAATCCATGTTAAAAATTATTTTTTTATGGGTAAACTATAAAAATGGTCACCCAACTATGCTTTCCGTTCTATTTTGGTCACCAAACTATTTTTTTTTATTTAGTCACTAATCTTTTCTAAATTAAATATTTTAGTCACTTTGAGCTTATATGAGTTTTTTTATTAGTATAATAGCAAAATTAGCCCTCTAATGTCTACATATTCTATCATTTTGATCCTAAATATAAAAATTCAACAAATTTAGCCCTCATTGTTTACAAAATTTGTCATTTTAGTTCTAATTCTTAAAAAATTCAATAAATTTGGCCCTCAACATTTACAAAATTTATCAATTTAGTCCTAACTCTAAAAATAAAAAAAATACTTTTAAAAAAAATCATTTTTAGCCCTTTATAACCCATCAGCCAACCCATGTGAAATATAAAAAAGAAAAAGAGTACCCTTTCAAGCCACTTGCATCAATTTCTTTTACTATAATTTAGGCTTCACACTGGACCAAACCAATTGATTTTGTACCTATCTAGAGTAATTGGTTGCATTACTACCCGAACGAATAATGTTTTTAATGTCTATTTTATTTTGGATTTTAAATTTTTTGTGTGCTTTATCCCATATTTTTAGAGTTCTTTTTCAAGTGACTTAAAAGAGGGTACTCATTTTCTTACTTTAATATCGCACATGGGTTAGTCGATGGGCTATAAAGGGCTAAAAATGAATTTAAAATTTTAGAGTTAAGACTAAATGGATAGATTTTATAAATGTTAAGGGTCAAATTTATTGAATTTTAGAATTAAAACTAAAATGACAAATTTTGTAAACATTATGGCTAAATTTGTTGAATTTTATATACTAAGGATCAAATTGATAAAATGTGTAAACATTAGAGGGCTAATTTTTTTACTAGACCAATTTAAAAAAACCACATCAGCTCAAAGCAACTAAAATATTTAATTTTCAAAAGTTTAGTGGCTAAATCGAAAAAATTAATAGTTAGGTGACCAAAATAGAACGAAAGGATAGTTGGGTGACTATTTTATAATTTACTCATAAAAAATAATTTTTAGCATGGATTTAATGTTCCACATCACCATTTTGCAGATAAAATTTAATAAAAGGACTAATTTGCATATTTCAAAATGTATAAGGGCTAATTTACTCGTTTTTTCAATAAGAGGGCCGAAATGTAATCCAACCCCTAAGTACAAGGGCTTCCCTGGTACTTTTACCATCTATACTACTATTTGAAGCTTCGACTTAAATGGTGCCAGTCGAGTCCCAACTCAATTGTAAAATTACCAAAAGCTCAATATTTTTATAAAGCAAAAAATATAATTTTGAGGGTATTTTTATCTTTTTATATACAATTTAAAAAAATACATGCAAGTGATGAGATTTAAACTCAAAACTTTAAAATCTTCCTTATTTCTCTCAATGTTACCATTTCAGCAACATTTTACTTTCATATAAACTTTCATAAATTTATTATAGGAAATTTTTAAGCCAATAATGTAATATATGATAATTATATATATTATAGTAATGGTATTTTTCACTCTTCATATGGTGCCCCCACCTTCAAGTTTAGAATGGACCTTTTGCCTTATTTGGTGCACAGATTTACCCTTCCTGCCCTATCCTTCTTGAAATAGAATTTCAGCTTTAAAGAGCTCTCTCTCTCTCTCTCTCTCTCTCTCTATCTATGTGTGTGTGTGTGTGTGTTTGTCTTTCTTTTCAACTTGATTTGTTGATGTAAGCACTTGGTATATTATTCTATAGCTTACATAGAGCTATGATGTTGAATTGGTTCAAGCCCATGTTCAATACCAAGTATGATTAAAGCAGCTTGAATTATATGCATAGATTATTTGGGTTGGCTTTTGAAAATCATAAAATTATCACTAAACAATGACACCAAGTGGGTGATTTGCGGTAGTCAAGGCAAAAGTAGGGAAAAGCAAATATTGTGTGGATGCATAGCATGCCTTGAATTCAACTTGCAACCCCCCTTCCCATTGATATCTCTTTAAAGCATGCCTGCAATGGTGAGAGGGCTTAGGAGACAGAATGAAAAGTTGGGAAATTAGAATCTTTGGGGGAATTGAAACAAAGGATGAATTTTATAGACTTAATTGGCTTTTGGGTCTAAAATAAATCTTGATCTTTTGAATATACAATGATGATGACTCACTGACTTAATTGTTCTAAGAGGGGGATCTATGCTAATTGCTAAGTTACTTTTATTTAATGACCTCGGTGTTAATGTCACTTTAGTTTCCCATATCACCGATTCATGTTTTGTGTTTGAATATAATAAAATTATAAGCATAGGCTTTACATAAATCATGGAAATTAAATTTCACGGCATAAAGCGAATCCGATATTAATCGAGTTAAATCAGTTAATAGTATTTTTCTTATTGAATTTGGGTAATTGTCGTATACTTACAAACTTAAAACTTCAGGAATATAACATTTCGCCATATGATCAGCCACTTTATTATGATTTCTTGGAATATGATGAATTTTCACTCTCCACCTCTTTCTCAGGATTTGATATAACAAACGTAACTCAACCAAACTGTTATTTTCTCCCCCACCAGCCAGAAGTAACTCCACCATTCAACCTCTATCTATCTAAACCCATTATCTTAGCCCATAATTAGATATATATTGTAATTAATAATAAGTGTTGGTTTCAATAATTAAACATATTGCATTTTTAAGAAAGAATGCAGGTTCGAACTTTAGAGACATCATTATTGAGTGGAGCAACTATAGACTCTGAACATAAATTATAAAACGGACATAAAAAATATCAAAAATTATAGTTATAAACTATCATAACATCAAATATAAAATATTCAATGATGCAATCCACCTCATTTAAATTGAGCTAAGTTAAAATCCAAAACCTTTTTTATTTTTAAATCCCAAGCCCAAACTTGTATTAGGGTAATAATGGGTTCTTGGTGTAAGCTCTTATGGTTGATTCTATAAGCTTAGCAATTGCAAAATCATGTTGATGAGTTTTAGTCAAAGCCCATTCAAGTGCCAATTCCCAACAATAAGATAAAGTGGTGATGGTATTCAAAAAACAAACCCTGTTTTATTTAGCAACTTTGTCATGTCTACCAAAAAAGGAAACTCTATGGCCTAATATTTTTGACATGTGTACAGCCCAAAAAAATTGCCTTGTGTATTGTATGTATTTTTTTAATATTAATTTAATTTACATTTATATTCAAATTTGTATTTGCTTGATTTATTGTTATCCTAGTTTGTCGATACAAGCACAATAATGGAAGAGATAGTGGTGGATCAATGGAGGTCGGTTCACTTGGAGAGGCGGAAAGCCAAAAAGCAACAAGATGACAAGTTAACTGAGAGTGAGAGAGGAGAGGTTTGCTCAGAGTAACTTTAGGGTTTCAAAAAATCAATCCATTTTTCATCGTTGTAACGGCATTTATAGGTAAGGTCCTCTTGTCCACAAGTGTGACGTGGTAGGATAAATGCTCAATCCCACAAAATGCATAAGAGATATTCATGGGTGTGATAGACATGCATCGTGGGATCCATCTTATTATGCATTCAATTAGTACAAGGTTGTTACGCTTAAATGTGCCTCTTATTGTTCTGAGAGCATGTTCATACATGAGGAGTATTCATTCTTAAAAGCAAGTGGTCTAGGTCACAGAAAGATGCCACTCCTCAAGTCTGGACGGGTGGTCAACTAGGATCTCATCTCATATGAAATAAAAAATGAAGTATGAGAACCACATGTGATGGCCTGATGGTAAAATGTGTTCATTGCCCCAGATATAGCTTGGGTCGAGTCGCGCTAGCCACGTTTATTGTTCGGACTTTGCCCTATTATTATAATTCACCAAAAATAAAAATGCAGTACGATAAATATTAAAGATTTAAAATTCATGGGCCAAAATCTAAATTAATTACATTCACATTTTATAGTTGTCTATCTTAAATAACTCTTAATTAAAATCACATTTGATACAGTGTATTAATTACCATTATCATACATGACGGTTGAATATTTTATTTTTAATGGCTAAGTCTATTTATATGTTGGCTAAAATAGGAGACCATTTTAAAGTTATTCCATTGTTTAAATTTACTCTCTTTACAATTTTTATATATTAAATTTAAATTTAAATTTTAAATATTTTTCACTTTATTTTAAGATTTTACTTAATTGAATTAAGGTTATGATATCGAATTCTGAATATTAAATCATTAATCTCAAAATACGGTTTTAAAAAATACACAGTGATAACATTTATCAAATTAAAATTATATTTTTTTCAAATATAATAAGAATTAATTATATTCATTCATTAAAATATAGAGAAAAAATATAAAATTATAAAAAATCGAACATTAACATTTGAGTCATTGGTTGGGCTTAAATTATTATTTGTATTATGATTTAGTAGTAGATTCATCTTGAATAAAGTCCGACGAGCATAAATTTTACACTAAATTGCCTAAACATTCTGGGTGTTCTTTTTTGTGTGTTGTTATTATACTTATTACTTTACATACAACAATCTTGCTAGTAGACTCAACTTTCGCATTTTACATGTGTTACATATATCGCAAGCCTCGTCAAGACTCTACTAAGAAAGGTGTTCTGTCAACCTTCATGTCCTACCTAAAATCAAATCCACACCAAGCTCAACCAATTTGACATGACCGTTGTCACTCACCATTAATAAACTCTGCAGTCTCATCATGTCAAGGGAGGACATGCGGCATATAAAATTTTCCATTATTTACTCCCCAAATTTCGTAACTCGAGGGAACTCTTTCTTTTACTTCTCTCTTTTAGTTAAGCTCTACGTAATTTCTCTTCCATCAATTTAATCATTTGTGATTCTCAGTTCACACATATTAAAACACATCAATATCAATAGATACCAATATCAAAACGAAATAATATGCCAATACGATGTTAACAACCTTGCATGTGACATGACCCAAAACCCCAAAACTCAAGTAATGAATGTCACGTGAGATAGGACCTATGTGCTTCAAGTTCAATATCAATTGCCACATTTTTGTCCCATATCAGTTTATGGAAGTTAGAGTGCTGTGCCACAGTTCTTTTGTTGCCACCAACCAACCATGTCCTACCTATTAATACTTCTAATTAATTAATCACCACACAACAAAACAACTTTATATAACAATATAGGTATCTATAACTATGTAATATTAGACACCTATTTTACAATGTCAACGAATATATATTTTAAAAAAATATGTAGAAATAAATATATATTAAAAATGTTGATCGAGTCTTAATTCAATTGGCATAGGCATTATTACTAATGTAGAAGAACGTGGGTTCGAATGAACTGAACTGCATTATCCTCTTATTTATGGGTTAAAAAAATTATGTATAATTTTAAATATTGTGTCAAAAGAATAGATATTATCCGAAACTATAATAAAATTAATGTGAAAACAATATATATATATATGAAGTAGTATCTCCTTCCTTTTTCGGGTGATCTCATGGCAATGAAAGCCAAAAGTTCATAAATTCCGAGAAAACGCGTTTGTTTCCGCCATATATAATTTAGTAGTTGGCACGTCATGATTTTCATTAATCATCAAAATAATTACCACCCATTTTGTATTTTAATTAGTTTTTGATTTTAGCTTTACTCACTGTTATATCACTTTTACTATTAACTGTTTTGTTTTTTAAAATTGATCGAGTTTTATTATTTCTATTTTTTAAATTCTACGAAGTGTATGAAAACCGTCAAGTAAATTATCATGTGAGTGCCGTTAATTCTTTTTCTAAATTCTTAAGTATTTACACTGTTGAAAATGACATTAAGAACCTTCGAATTAAAATGATTTGCCTTATCCTTCTTAGCAGTTCAAGTAGTCTTAGGCTTAGGTGCCCTCACACCATTTACTTAAGCAGTTTGCGGATCCCAACCAGTAAGCACTTCTCTCACGCCTTCTAATCTATAGACATAATGAATGCCCTAATGTGTGCTTTCTAGTAAGCATAGTTTGAACTATCAATCATAAGGTCTAGATTCAACTTCCTTCCATGTCTTAGTAATTCAACAACAGGAACTTCACCAATTTTATCTAGTTCTTGCTCTAATACCAATTTTTAGTGTTCAATTATTAGTTTAGTTATATTGAGTTACTACTAAAGAAACAACTAAAATTAATAAATAAAATAAAATAAGGAACACACAAATTAGTTATACAATTCGGAACATTTTTCTACGTTTGATGAGCACTGTTAAGAAAAAAAAAAGTTGCACGACAAACCTCTCATTACAAGTCTTTGATCTACTCAAGGAAGGCATTTGATACAAATTATTTAAAAGGCTTCCAAACTTCCTACATCGACAAGTGGCCACTATCCGGGTTTTTTTTTTTTTTTGCATTATAAGAAAGTGGTAAATTTTAGTTTTGGTCCATTTATTACTAAAATTAAGATTTAACATTTATATTTTAATTTCTAATAAAATTTAGTCTCTGTATTTTTATAATGTTATCAGTTAGTCCAAATAGTTAATATCGTTAACTTCAATTAAAATATTACTTGATCATATATAATTTGAATGTTTTAAGGGTCTTAAAGACGGACACGGTTTAGCTCCTATACTAGGTTGAAACTTGAGATTTAATCTATATATTTTAAGTTTTGACATAATTTAGTCGCTTTGCTTTTATAATGTCATCAATTAGTCTAAATATTAATAGTTAATATTGTTTAACTATTTCAATCAAAATGTTAACACCAATTTTTCTTAGGAACAAAATTCAAACAAAAAATATTTTATCGTGACAAGTTTAAATGGGTGTTGTTAAGAAAAATCCACATAACTATTTTCAACGTTATTTTTATTGTTACATGCTATTAAGTGGTTTTTTTAAATTTCAAAATGTCACACTAGAGAATTCAATAAAAAATTTAACAATGGTAACAACTAAATTTAAATTTTTAAATCTAAAAAGTAAAAGGACTAAATTCTTAAAAATAAAACCAGAAATTAAATTATGAAATTGATAAAAATTTAAAATATATTTTAACTTTAAATTTTTATTCTATAATTTAACATAAAAAAAAAATTAACTCAAAGCGTAAAAATCATACTAGTATGATGTAAATATTTCCTTGTCCTATGCTAGCTCTGCTATGATGCAGCACACTCATGGCTCTAAATCAAACCCTCAAATTTCTTATAGTTGCAAGGGAGTATATAGCTTTTGTCCTGAAATTTGCAATTAAATTCATTATGGGTTTATTTTGAAAATGGATAGTTTAACAGTTTTGGATTTTATCCGTATGTATGAAGGGTGAGATGGATTATAATATTTTTATGCTACAGAACATAAAAGATCAGTTGTTTGTGATTGAGAAATTGAACTCAGGCATGTGTTTCGTGAAGGGAACCGATTAGTAAATCAAATGACGGTTATAGCTTTCAACCTAGAACTGGGTATTTGTTGTTTCTATCAACCACCGGATGCAATTCTTCGGATTCCACATGAAGATTTTGATGGTTTTGTGGTGCTTAAAATGATGACAATTTAATTCTTGTTGTTTTAGCTACATTTACCCCCCCCCCCCCAAAAGTACTAAGATATTACGATGAAACAAGTTTTTTTGATACTAAGGTATTATGATATCTTAATTCCTAAAGGTAATTTTATTTTTATATCTAAAAATAGTTATTTATCCAAATAAGCATTTAAAAGCCAATTCAAACCAATTAAATTATAAATTGCTTAAAATCGATAAATATAAAAATAAAAATTTATTGTAAAAATCAATAGTTGAATTAATTTAATATTTTTAAATTTTTATACAGTTTTAACTATTTATTTTATTATTGTTGGTTTAGTAATTAAACCGATCAAATCAATTGAATTGGAAATTAGAGGTCCGATTGGTTCAACTACTGGTTCGATTATTAAAACACTTTATGTGACAGTCTAAAATTACACCACATTATCATCTAAAATTATATTTTTTAATTTTAGAATTAAAATGAATTTAATGATCAATTTGAAGGATTAAAGTAAATAAAAAATACAAAAAAATAAAGTAAAATTAATTGCCTCGTTCAAAGAACAAAAAAATTATATTATCCTAATCATAAACTAAATAATAAAGCTTTCCCCCGATATATTTAGTCTAAAACTTATTGGCCTAATTTTCAAACAAAAAAAAAAAAGTTATTGGCCTAAATTATGTGACACTGATACATCAAATCTAGAGGAAATCCAGGCCGTCCGAATTGCCAGTTAAGCCCCCTTCTACTTGGACCCACCACATCATAAAAATCTCATCCTAAAATCAATCAATCAATCCTATTTATACTAAAAAAGCTTATGTGGACGGCCGGCAAAGCGTTTTCCGTGAGAGAACGTTGAAAATTTGTCAAAACATCAAGCGGCTGAATGAAGTGCAAACGTGCAGGCGCGTAGTAGAGAATCAAAGAGGATGACATGCAAGTGGGTCCCACCTTGGCATGACCGGGTCAAAAAGATCCTGGGTTTGGTTTTTTTTTTAATTTCTCGAATTATCAATCGGAACGGTTTAATGCTGATTTTTCGTATTTGGTGGATTCATTAAAAAAATAGATATTAGTTACGAGTTTTAAAATTATTTTATTTCAATGATAAAAATTAAACCCTCAACCGCTAATTAAAAAAAAACAACGTGATTCCCGTAATTTAAGTTACATTTATTTAACTATTAACGCTGCCCTGCGTATCAGGGTTTTGAATTTTTCATTTTCAATAATATATATTTTAGGGAAAATGAAGACTAGGCTTAGGCTTCGGCTTCGGCTTTGGAGGGCTGGACTTCGTCTCCATATGGTAAACAACTACCCGGTCCTACGCCACGCTCTAAATATGCACCTCCCTTCAATTTATGTCACCCTTTATTTTATTTTTTTTATAAATTCCAAGTTAATTTAGGTATTCCTCGTTAAATAAAAAATATTTAAATGTTAAATTTTATCGACACCAAATCAAAAAAAACCAGTTATTTTATAAATCAATAAATTGTATTAAATATGATTATTTTTATAAAGACATTCGCGACGAGGAGATTAGTAACTGTTGTTTGTCGTAGATATATTGAACTTGAAAAAAATAGAATTTTAACCATGAGATGTAAAATGATAATTGCTCACCTCATTCCTTACTCATGTGATAGGGGGTTCGATCTTCGGGGAACACTCGCGACGAAAGAACTAATTACTATTATTAATGATGGATCGAAAAAAATTCAAATATTAAATGTAATTATGGTTTCACAATAATATTTTTGTATTCGAAAAATACTTTTAACCTTATTAGTATATTTTATATTATTTTGTATTGTTTCGTATAAAAGATAAATATGATAATTAGATGTTAATTTTTGTCCCAATGCAATGAAAATTTAATTCATGTACACATTTAGTGATATTCGATCTCAAAAGATGTCATATTTCTTTCGTGTTATATACATTCTCATTGTGAGAATGTATACATACAATCTTGATATTTCTCTCTTTACAGTTTAAAATAAATTTAAAATTATTAATATTTAAGTGTCAAATTATTGAAATTTTCTTTACTAATTTGAAATAAAGAAATATTCGACCAAGAGGTAAAAATTAAGTATATAGGCTCCGTTTGTTTGGTGGAAAATGTTTTCTGGAAAACATTTTCCTTAATTTCCAGTGTTTGTTTCGTGGAAAATGAATTCCTATAGGAAATCATTTTCCAAAACACGGGTAAAACCAAAATCAATTTATGGAAAATGTCTTACCGAATTGGAAGCCGTAAGATATTTTCCCTTCTCTTCTCCCATCCTCTCTGTCCATCATCTCCGTCCATCGTCCCTTCTCTTCGTTGGCCTCACTGTCATCAGCAGCCACAGTCAAGAAAAGAAGACCCAGAAGGTTCCCCTCTCTTCGTTGAAGATTCTCTAAGTGCTTGTACTGAAATTGTTCGTATTGAACTGCGATTGTAAGTGTTAGCTAAGTGGGTATCCACAATTTATTCTTATATCCCCTTCAACAATTTTGACTTTGTTATAGTTAGAAGTAAATCTAGATGAAGCCCAATGTCATTCCCATAAACTTTGGGGTTTATTGTGAAATTTTTTCCATTTATGCAATAGGAAAAGCTTGCAAGTATTAGGAATGATACACTGTTGCTATAGTTTTTTAGATTAAAGTTATCTTATTTAAACTCGATTGAGTCTTAGGTTTAGTTTAAGAATGTTTCTCAAAAGTGTTTTTAGGGAAAATAAATATTTTTTGGGAGAAGTTAAAATTTTCAGCTTATCAAAAAAGTACTTTCGGACCAATTTTTGGTTTGGGAGAAGCACTTCTTCTCTTAAAAAGCAGCTTGTTTAGGAATGTTTTTATCCAAAAATATTTTTTTTATCCAAAAGTACTTACTGAAGCAATACTAAACACACCATTAGCTTGATTAGAATGGACATTATGTGTTGAAACGCATTATCCTCCTATTTATGAGTTAAAAGAGACTATGGGTAATTCTAAACAAAAGAGTCGGTCAGATCGAGAACCAATGGGTATACTACTCCAAACAAAAGGGTTGAACCAATCAAATTGAAAACTGCTCGAAATCGGTAAAAATTAAAAACTAGAATAATAACTAATATTTAAATAGGTTGAACTGGTTTAATAATTTTTTTTTCATTTTTTATGATTTTAAATTATTTATTTAATTATTTTTGGTCTAGTAATTGAATTAAGAATCAGTGGTCTGACTCATTTAACCATTGGTCCAATTATTAGAGCACAATATATGATATTTTAAAATTATACCACGTTATCACCTGAAAATTTATATAAAGTTGATAATTTTTTTTGTAGATAAGGAAGCTAAATACATTTAGCCATAATAGAAATTATATCTGACACCGACATTGTCTTGTAGAATCTCCATATCGATCATCTGAGGAGGAATATCATATATTCTCAAACCAAGAGGAATATTTCTTCCTAATGCTGCCATGAAATTTACAGCCATATTCGTTGTGTGTGGAATGAACATTACTTTTACATGCCAATCCCTTACTAACAGCTCCCTAACAATTAGTACTCTTAATTTTCAGATGATACTGCGACACAATCCCGTAATCTTGTTAAGAATAATTCTTTTAGATTTGTAAATTGGGAATAAAATAAAAGAAAATCATAAGAGTGTCATTATTTTGAGATTTTCTTACTTTTTTTTTTATAGAAAAATAATTCTTTGTGACATTTTCCAAAACTATAGATAAAAAGGAATGGAGTGCAGAATCTAGAAAAAGGAATTAAGAAAAAAAAAACAGTGCGAAGTGCCGAGTCAGCGTCCCATAGAAGGAAGAAGAATCGGTCTCCGTCCCCGACACTCTACTTTCCATTATTTTCTCCCCCTTGTATATAAACCCCTAACATCCCTTTTTCTTTTTTATCCTAAAACGCCTCCATTTCTCCCTTCTCTCATTGTCTTTCCTTGATTCCCCAGAAAATATTCCGACGAAAAATGCCGGCGACCGATTACCAAGCCTCTTTCTTGGGGCGAATCAGTATCAGGCGAAACCAAGTTATAGCCATGGACGGTAATCATGAGCAAGAGCTTCAAGACTTGGAGCTCTTCTCGAAGCATGTCTCTGAGCGTTTCGCTGAGCTTTTATCGTCACCAGACGATATCCCTTTCGATGCCCTTCTCTCGATTTCATGGCTACGCAAGCTACTTGATTTTTTCCTTTGTTGCGAAGCCGAATTCAAGGGGATTTTAATGATGGGTAATGACCCATCTCAGATCTCTAAACCCCCTCTCGATCGCTTGATCCCTGAATTTCTAGACCGGTCCGTTAAGGCTTTGGATGTCTGTAATGCGGTAACTAATGGGTTGGAATCGGTCAGGCATTACCAAAAGTTAGCAGAGATTGTTGTTTCGGCTTTGGAACAAAAACCCATTGGCGATGGACAATCGAGGAGAGCTAAAAAGGCCTTGACTTCATTGATGTCGGCGATGAACGTTGATGATAAAGAATGTTCCGCTGCTAAAGCGACGGAGAGGAGTTGGTCGTTTAGTCGCCGTGGTGTTAGTAGTAAAGATCGTGTCCCGGAACATTTCAGGTCTGTCAGTAACCAAGTGGCGAAGAATTGGTCGGCGGCGAAACAGATTCAAGCCATGACTAACAACCTCGTCCCACCGCGTGGGGCGGAGGGTTCCGGTTTGGCTTCCCCTGTTTATACAATGAGTGTGATTATGGTTTTTGTTATGTGGGCATTGGTTGCTGCGATTCCTTGTCAAGAGAGAAATGGGTTATCGGCGATTCATTTTCCGGCACCGAAGCAATTAAATTGGGCTCAAAGCATCATTGGGTTACATGAGAAAATCGGTGAAGAGTGGAAGAAGAAGGAAAAGAAAGGGACGGCGGGATTATTAGATGAGATGCAGAAAATGGAGAAACTGGGAAATATTTTGATGGATTTCACTGATTCTTTTCAGTTTCACGGAGATATAACAGACCAGAAAGCGGAAGAAGCGGCGGCACGCGCGGCGGAATTGGCTGAGACCTGTCGGAGAATGGAAGAAGGATTGTTGCCTTTACAGATGCAGATTAGGGAAGTGTTTCATAGGATTGTAAAAACCAGAACTGAGCTTCTTAATGCTTTGGACCAAGTTGGGAAATCATCACCGCCACTCTTGTAAAACCATGTCGGCCGTTTTTCACTTGTCGGTCTTTGGTCCGACAAGCCCTTGAAGTTCATACATTTTAAAGGTAAATGGGTTTGATCTTCCCCGGTTCAGTTTTCTTCAGGGGTGTTTCCTGTCTCTATTTTGGCCCTTGAAGATTAGAACCGATAAGCCATACCAAGGTGGGTTTTTTTGGTGTAATTATGGTTTTAGTCCCTCTGCTAAAATATGGTATTTTACACTGCACTTTAATTTGGTTATACTTAGAGTAGAGAGATCAAATATCAAATTTTAGAATTGTAAAGGGACTCAAATTAAAATTAGATCTTTTTTAACAGTCTTCAGCCACTATACTTGTGGTGAAGCAAAAGCATTCCTTTTTCCTTTGTTTAATATGTTAAGACTTGTAATTTGATTAGTACATAAAAGCTTTCTATTTTTTATCTTTCATATTTATTTAACATTTCACTCATAAAATTGGAAATAAATAAATTAGTTAATGTACTTGGGTTAAAAAGTAAACTGAGTTCTGTTAAAATTTTATTTATACCGTTGAAAATTTATCTTTATATGTCAAGATAAGGTACATATGACATTGTCTAATTATTCTATAAGCCATACTAGTATTTAACAGTAATAAAACCTTAACAAAAAGGATTAATTTATTCTTTAATCTTATATACAATGATCAATTTACCTAATTTTTGAGTAAAAAAATAATTTAATTTCTAATATAATATCTCTATGGGTTCTTTTTTTCTATTTGACTTGTTGAGTGTTTTCGTGAGTATCCCATGGAGGTCAATTTCTCTATTTATAAAATACGGTCTCTGGATGTGATGTACTAGGTAGGTCTTATGCATATCAACACATATCATATTTCAAGAACAACACGTGTCCTTAAGTATCGTCTGTATGATAGTGTGAACTCGTATAGATAAACTGTATTGTTTAACTAACTATGAATCTACGAAGGTAAAAGAGGATTGAGTTGATCTTAACCGGATAACGGATCGGAAATGACAAAAACCATTAGATGACACTAAGTAACTTGGTACTTATACACCATCTTCATATGCTATTCATTGCATGACTTTCTTTTAAGCTTTCTTGGCCAGTTTTGATTGGGAAGTGAGAAAAATTTATGGTTGCCAAGTGTCGATCAATTGAATAACAATCTCATAGGTTTATCGGAATAGGAAAAATGATATTAATGTTTATTTGACTGGCTGCTTTAGCAATTAGCGCGTTTAAGCAATTGGAACCTGGGGATGACAATCAGCCAAACAAGGAATGAGTTGACTGTATCGGATTTGGATACTATCACTATTATGTTAGACAAATATATATATAAAAAATCTGATATATTTATAGGATGTGGGACAGACATTTCGAACCTTACACACACAAGAAAACAAAGCCTCAAACAAGGTTTGGTAATTATACAGTTAAACAGCTGTGTCTTTGACAAGTGGTTAACTCTCTAACTTGCAAAGTGTGGTGGAATCTATAAAAATCTACTTTTGGGTTATATTTTTTCACTTAATAAAAAAATTATAGGCATAATTAATTATCCTAAAATAATCTATAAATAAAAAGAAACTTACAAATTGTCCAATAAAAATATTAAGTAACATTGCATTTTGTTCCTTCTACTAAAAAATAGATAAATTAGTTTTTGTACGTTAAATCAAGAAACAAACTAGTCACTTTATTGATAAAAATTAATCCTTATACATCAGCATGATGTACATGTGTAACTATCTGATTATTCTATCAACCACACTAGTTTTTAACAATAAAAATGACTAGTTTGCTCTTTGATATATATAATGACTAATTTACTCATTTTTAAAATAAAGAAATAAAATACAATCTAATTCTTAATATAAGAACCTCCGTAATACTTTTATTTTAACTTTTTTTTCGTCGATTGAGTCTTAGCTTGATTGGCATGGACATTATTGTCAATGCAAGAGACGTGGATTCGAGTTCGCTGAAACGCATTATCCTCCTATTTATGAGTTGGGACATTATCCTCCTATGAGTAGTTCTAAGTATTAAGTCAAAAAAAGCAGATATGACCAGGATTTATAATGAGATTATTAATAATAATAATATTAAGTTTTTTTTTAAATTAACAAAGAGAATAAAAGTGATTAAATAAAATTATATATAATTAAATTGGAGCATTTAATTAAGAGGGTCCAAGCCACCCTTGCCTTTGCCCCTAGGCGGGGATGACAACCATGTAAGTCGGTGGTGTTTTTTTTCCAAATTTGATATGAATTTTTATTTATACATATTTAGTCTATTTTCTCTTGAATTTTATTTAATATTTTACCACTCATTCTGAATTTTTAAATGTTTTATTATATTATATTATGTTGAGATTCTCTTTTGGTCATCATCTCCTCTGAGAGCAATCCTTCCATATTTATAAGACACAGTTACCTGATATGACATGCTAGAGGTCAATTAAGTGTTCTATACATGACATGTTTTCTCAACTAGGTGCCATGTGTATGACATGTTCCCCCTTTATGCTCGACACATACCCTTAGATATATCCTTTTCATAGAAAGGTATTGTCACAGAGAGCGAACAGCGCTCGTGCTCCACCTAGCGAGGTGGTGAGGTCTAATGGGATCAACTCACATGATGACTGCCTTACGAGGTATTGATGGTGTGTGTGGTGCTCACACATTATATCCTCATACTTATTTGGCAAGGTGGTCTCGCGAGGTGGTGGGGTGATCACACCCCGATATCTCGCGAAGTGGTGAGGCGAGACATTGGGTGCGTGTCGCTCACACACCTCACGTGACATCGATGACCTCACGAAGTGGTGAGGTGTAGTGTGTGGACCTTGCAAGATGGGTCAAGTTTCAGGGGCCTAAGAACGGGTTGAATTTCGAGTTGTGAAGTACATTATATTATATTAATGTCTACAAGATTAAATAAAATACATGTGATTAAAGAAGAACACTTGCTAAGTTGGTTATGATTTTACAATTAAAGTTCCAATTGTTTCTTGTGCTTACTGAACAAATTTGTTAAGAGAATGTAAATGGAACTAGAGCCCTAAAAATTCTGTTAGCTTCAATATTTATTGAAACGGATTTTGTTGTGGATGTTTAACGGTCGATGCCAGTGCTAGTGTCGATATCGATGTGATGTCAATAAGGAATATCAGCTCAAGATGAGTGATGAATTAGAGCTGGAGGAATGTGAGGATTTTTTAAAATAACTAATTTTTCAATAATCGGATCAATAGTCGAATCAATCAAATCACCAGTTTTCAATGTAACTAATCTGATTGGTTCAATCGTCCGACAATAATTAAATAAAAATATAAAATTGATTCAACCGCCGATGTTTGTCACATTTTCTAATTTTTATTGATTCTGAACAATTTGCTTAGAAATCGATTTAATCCTTATGTCCAAATTAAAATATTATCTGATTTTCGATCCAACCAAGCTGTTCAGTCCAATACTTATAACCTTTGGAATAAAAAGTTATTGGCATAATGACTTATGTGACCCTCCAATTTTACAAAAAAAAATCATTTTAGCTTTCCATGTAACTTTTTGCCTTTTTAGCCACTAAATTTGCTTATTTTGTCAAATCACTCCAAAATGAATGAAAAAATTAGCGCTTTTTTAACTTTGCTAACATTGCATACTTGTGGATTGCCATGTGGATGACACATCATCATTTAATTAATTTTAAAAATTCAAAAATTATAAAAACTATTTTAAAAATTAAAAAACATTAAGATCATTTAAAATTTTATATAAAAATATTTTTAAATTTGAAAAAATAATTAAATGCTAATAAGTCATTTACGTGGCAATCCATATGTATGCCATATCAAGCAAAATTAACAAACGTTAACTTATAAAAGAATATAAGTAAAATGAGTAAAAGAAGTGAAAATTAGAATAATTTTTTAATAAAGTTGAATGGCAAAAGAATCATTATACCAAGATTATTGGCTGAGGGTGCTATAATTGAAGTACAAGTAACCGTGTTTAAGACTTAAGAGTGAGTCAAAATAAATTAAAAATTATTTTATTCACCATCAAATCCTTCTAAATTACTTTCAATTATCAACAAGAAAATGATAGTAGCTTTTGAAACAAGTGTATGATTTTTCCAACCCTTTTTGTTTTTTTAATTCCTCAGTGATTTCCTTTTGTTTACTTGTTCGAGTAGTTGCAAGTCATTTTTGGTTATGTGTCATTGACCATTTTTTAAGGCATATGTTCTAAAAATTATAATTTTCCTATAGGAGACGTGAGTTGATCGTCAGTCAAGCGTATGTAGCGTGAGAGGATGAAGACCCTAAACCAAGAAAAGACAAACCAGATTGATGTTGCATTCCGTTCAATAGCTTCATTTCCTCAAGCAGAGTGGACTCTGCCCCTACATGAACCAAAGCTCCTTGTTTGATCTTCTCTTCAATGACACAACCCATCTTCTCTTTTACTATACACACCAACCATAAGAACTCAACGCAAAGACCCCACCGAGTCTGAGTCCCCACCTTTGCTCCATCTTTTACAGATGGACAATTTAGCAAAGGGAAAAAAGAAAAGGCCCGATTGGTCAGAAAAGAGAACCTTTTAGCCCCTCTCTCACCCTCAACAACAACAACAGGCAACAGCAGCGGTAACACTAATTTTTTTTTTTTTTATAATTTAGGTTTATTACATGTAATTTATTTAGTAACACTACTATCCAGTGAATATTTTTTTTAAATGTCACACCAAATAATTTAACAGTATTAACGATTAGAATGTTTTGGAACAACACCAGAAGTAATATAGATTATCCGATATCGAAGTTCTATTTTCAAAAAGCACTGCAGAAAGAAATTGGTTTTATCTCTTTTTTCCCCTCATTCCGATTTTTTAATTTCAGTAAACAAATTGGTTTCCACTATTTTTTTTTACCACGTTAGCATTGTAACGATCAAAGATGAAAATTATTAGTCAAAAAGCTTAATTGATGCAATTTGAGAGTTTGAGAATTGAGTGCGTTTTCTTGTGGAGAGACTTAATTGATTTTTTAACTAAATTTTCGAAGCTTATATACCCTGTTAGCCTAAAATAATTATAAATTATAAATTTAAAAATTGAACCATGTTGAATAATATTAAAATACAAGAAAAATTCCAAATGCAAGGATGAGGCCCAAATCACTTCAAGGCCCAAGTCTAGACCAAGTTTAAAGGGCCCAGAGGTCCAAAATTTTCAAGTTCCAAGTGAAGGTCTTTTAAGGTTAGTTACTATTTGAGTCCTTATAAACTAGTCATTAGGATTAATAATTAGCAATATAACCAGCACTCTCTATAATAATTGGATCTTTTTGACACAATATTAGGGGTGGGAATGGGGTTACACGGTTTGAATTCGTGTCAAACTGATGCCTGACAAGAGTTTTAACCATCAATCCATACAAGTCAAGGCCTATACAATAGCTTTAACCACCAACTAGAAATTAGTTCCACAAATTTTGTAGCTCAGTTCAACCAGTTTGTATTGGTTCAAGGCTCAACTGGCTTTTTATCTCTCATCAGACTGATATCCTAACTGGTTTTCGATCCAACCAGTCCTACTAACTGGTCTGGTTTAGATAATATTGAATTTTGGAAATCTTTTTATATTTTTAAAATCATTTTTTTAAATTGTAATTTTTATTTTGAAAAAAAATATTTTATGTACTTTAAAGGGTAAGGATCACATAGACAAAAAAAATATAAATGTTGAAGGCTAAAAATATTATTTTATCTTTGACATCATTATCTTTAATTGCAAAATTAAATGGAGGGACCAATATTTATAATTAAAAAATACATAGATTCAATGTCTCAAAATTAAAATATAGGGACTAAATTTTAATTTTTTAAAAAATATAAAGACCTTTGACAGATTTAACCTATTATTTTTTACGAGGAGAGTTGATATTATGTGGGATCTCATTTTCAATCCCAAATAGAGAGAAAGAGAGAACCTAGAGAAAACGTGTACAAATAATATTCAGAAGTCGATATTTTTTATTTTTCATGTTTGTTTTATAGTTATTGTTTGGAGTTCGTGACCATCTTTCTTAATAATGTCATTATAAAGACTCAAGTCAATGTGCCTTATTAATGCATCCATTCCAACACTTGTTGGCTTTTTACATTTAACTTTGATTTAAAAAAAAAATAGAATTTTCAAAACTACCACGTCGATATTACTTTATTATTGCACCCATAAGTACCATGTCAATAGACGAAGTAAAAGTGTAGGTATACCTACCAAAATAGATTTTTTCAAAGTAGAAATACCACATTAGAAGATTTGATACGGTACATGGGCCAAATATCATTAATTCACTATAATCCCTTTTTTTTTTCAATTTAGAAATTTTAATTCAATTATTATCGTTATGGGTAGCTTTTTCTAAAATTTGTAAATTTAATATTTATTTTTCATCAATTATGTAACACGGCACATTGTAACAACTTAATCAACATGCTAATTTTGTTTTTGGTAAATAAAATTTAAAAAAAAAATTTAAGCTAAGATTACATCAGAACTAATCGCCATCAAACAATAGATATGTAGCGCAATGGGTATCATCATCTAATAAACCCCTCACACTCTTTGGTGGTTCCTCATGAATAATCAAGTGATCCATTTCGCCTAGGGCCTCTTTCGCGACACGATCTATCACCATATCACTCTCTCTCATTATTTGCCGAAATTTCTCTTCCCAATCCTTACAACACCAATCCTGAATGAGCCCAACTTCACTGCAAATATTGTTTGTTGTTAGCCCATTTTGTATAATGGCTACCGAAATCGAATTATCATTCTCATCCTCAAGCTCCACTCTACTGTACCCTTTTGCCCAAGCAAACTTTAAGCCTTCAAGTAATGCTCGAGCTTCAATCTGAAAGATATCCACTAATCCCACTACTATTTCGAAACCCCCAATCCGATTACCATTCAGTCATCTCACCACTCCACCTATGGCCGCTCTTGATTTAAAAGTCGACACTCTACCATCTATATTCACCGCTAAAATTTTAATAATATATTTACTAATTTTTTTCATTCAATAATATAAATATAACATTATATTAAAAGTGTTAATGGAATTGATATAATATGTTAATAATTATGTACTTTTTATTAAAAAATATTTTTTAAAAGTCAACACCCAATTAGATGGAAAAGAAAACCAACCTCCAATATGACTAAGAAATGAATGGAAGATGATGGATTAGGGCGGATGCATTGCAGTCCAAACTGAATTATTGACTTAATTAATAATAAATAAATGATTAATCACATATTAATTAATTAATTTTTTTTTATTTCTATATATTTTCAAATTTATCAAAATGACTCACTAATGCCATGTATCACTTTGGACTATTCCATTCCTACTCCCTTAATTTCATATTATATATAATTATTTAGTATTTTCTTTTTTTTCTATTTTTTAGTAGTAATGCTTTTCAGACATATCTAGAATGAACCTTTTTTTTCTAACATGAATGTTTTGTTTATATGTTTTGACTTAAAATTTTACTTAAAATAAAGAAATAACGTCATTTTAAAGATTTTTTTATTAATTAAATAAAAGGAAAATTAAAATAAAAAATAGAAAAGAAGGAAAGGTCCTTTTGACATGATCCAAGGTTCCAACGTCAACCACGAACGTAGTTCCTTGTTGCATAAGGCTTCAATTTTTTAATATAATATAACTAGTTTGAGTATATATATAATTAAGATTTAACTTTTCGCCTATTAATTATAAATTTATTTAGTTACGAAGTTATTTTGCTATAGTATCATGATTAAGTTCTCTCTAATTACATACCATTACGAAAGCTATTCGATCAGTGCTAATCTAATGACCTTATCATAAGTGTGTTATCATCATAGGATATCATTAATCTATTTGCTATAATCCGTTCTCCCGATACGATCTTATTTCATCTCGTGGTAACCATTATATTCAGGGTCGAAGCCAGAACAATTTTTTAGGGGCCGAATGAAATTTTAATTTTTTATAGTCTATATCTTTATAATTTTTAAATGATTAAATCGAATATTTATAATTTTAGTGAGGCAAAGTACAATTTTACCTTTACTAATTTAAAATTTTAAAAAAAATTAGAGGCCTAAATGATAATTTTTCATTTTAGGGGGCCGGAGCCCATGCCAGCTCCCCTAGAATCGTCTCTGATTATATCTTCCTTCATGAAAAGTCAATTACAATAAAATAGTAATCAAGTCGTTTATCACAAAGACAAATGACCTGTGGCCACATTTATTTTTCATCTATCATGTAATGCAACAAGAAGATATCATTTACTCATTTCTTGGGTTTTGAATTCCATTATTGCAAATGATGCTACATACCGCAGAAGTTGTATACCCAATGCACCAACTTTCGGTTCTTTATCTATTTGAACTCAAGCTTTTACTAACATCTAAGTATATGAGTCATGCATATATAGTTCATCATCTACTCATGATTAAGGTATGTCACACTATGAATGTCATAAGTAAATAAATTCATAAACGGATTCAGGATCTATTTTGCTTGGGTCCTATTCGATGTATTGTCAGTCCAGTGAGTCACATCTATATCTCTATCTTTTAGGAGTCATACGCTCCGATGCTCAATACAAAGCATCTCCTCAATTGGACTTGATAAACAACATATTAGTTTTTCAATCAGTTTGTTTATTTCCGATTAGACTAAAAACATGTTTAGATTCATCTACTAATTATATAAATTGTCTTTCTGTATTATGATCCGACCACGTAATACTGCTTAGTATTAGTTAGACATTAGATAACTAGTAAGTCAATATTTGCTTTTATTTTGTTTTGCGTGCAAAAACTATTGAGAACAATATAGAAAGTGTATTAATGTAATTTATGGATAATTTTATTAAATTAATTTGTTCGAAAAATAATAGTACACAAAACAAATATATTACAGTTAGGGCACTAGATCTAACACGATCATCTTTCCATGTCTTGTAATTGTGCTCGCGAGGTCTAGAAGCATGTCGGGCTTCAATTAACGCGGCTTGATTTGCGTCAATTTTTTCTTTCTTTACTTGAGTCTAACGAGATCAATAGAGTTTGCCAGATCCTCACCATTTTATGTAGTATTTGGTTTCATCATAATTTTCTTGTTTGGAAAGGTGAGGCTCATTCTCCGCAGCATGTTAATTTTGCAAATACCTTTACTTTGCAATGGTTGGAGGCCCAACCTGTTTTTGGTTCTACACAACCAGTTACTCATTAGTCAGACTTTACGACTCCCGGGTTGAAAAGACCATCTGTAGTGTGGATAGTGCTTTATTTTGTGACGAGCAGTGTTCGAGTTTTGCAAGATCTTTTGAGACATAATTGTGCCTTTGTTAAAGGGTTGGTTGACCATGTTAATATTTCTTGCGACCTTTATTTTATCGAGATATTTGCTAGTCATGAAACATTATTATGACAATATTATGATTGAATTTGATTGCCAAAGTATGGTCAATGCTTCTAATCTTCCAAGTATTGATATGTCTGAATTTGATTTTCTTGTTAAAGATTATGTTCATCTCAGTTCTTTGTTCTCTAATTTGTCTTTCCAATAGACAAAAAGGGGGCTAATAAAGCAGCTCATCACCATGCATAGATTGGTTTTATCTTATGCCTCTTTTTATGTTTTTGAGATAACTATGAATGTTCTTTTACCTGTTTTTAATAGGTCTGGGTGTGCGAGGTAAGCTTGGTGACTTGGGTTTAGCATGTTTCCTTCTTGTGTTTTATCCTTTTAGTCTATTAATTTGAAGTGCGCTTTTACCCTAAAAAAATATCATGTATTAAGTATGCTGATGTGTAATTCCACATGTAAAAATCTTTTATTTTTGACTTAATATGCCATTTGGTACTCAAGTTGGATTTTTTTTTCTTTCTAGTATGGTACTTGTGTTATTTTTTGGTTCAATCTGGTATATGTATTTGACTTAAAGTAATATATCTTAGTACCCAAAAGTAATAGTGTTAACTTTTGGTGTTTAATTCAGGTTTTAAAATTGATCGATGAAAGTTAATTGCTAATATTATTAGTTTTAAATTTTCATGATTTTGTTAATAGAATAAATTTAGCATTAATTGTGAATTTGTTTAATTTTATGCTTAATTTATAAAACACATTTAATTTATAAAACACAGTTTGATGAATGTGATTTAATTCAGTTTTAGAGTTGATTTGATGAAAATACATAATTAGCTTATTAACTTTTATCAAATCAACCCTAATACCAATTAAACACTAAAATGCTAGCATCATTACCTTTGGGTACCAAAATATACAACTTTTGTCAAATAAAGATATCGATTTGACAAAATAATAATAATAGTGCCACATTAGAAAAAGTGTCAAGCTCAAATACTAAATTATGTATTAAACCTTTATTTTTGAACATTTTTGTTGTTGTTATTACTATGTCAACATATCCGTTAGTTACTACGGTTAACTTTAGCCAAAAGATTTATTTTATCAATTCTATTCGCTCAAAGACCTAATTGAATGAAAAGAAAATTCAAAAACTTAATTAATTTTTTGAAATATTTCAAACATAAATGAATTTTGTATAAGTCACGTAAATAAAGAGTTCTACTAGCTTAACTAAAAAAATGCATCTTTTCTCAATAAACAATAAGAATGAGACAACAATTTAGATTAAAATCATCTTAAAATGTGATTTTTAGGTACAATAAAATAATTAAAGATTAGTATAAATTCTCTTTGGGTTGATTTAATTATTTGTTTGAGTTAAATTATAAAATAAAATTTTGAAAGTTAAAATATGCTCCAAAGTCTTTATATATATACTCTGTATATTTACATTTTAGTCTCATACTTTTATTTTTAGAAATTTAATTCCTCTACTTTTTGAATTTAAAAATTCAGGTCTAGTTATTATTGTTATTAAAACTCTTTAATAAAAATTATTATAGTGCCATTTTAAAATTTTAAAAAAACTATATTCACTTAGTAGTCATTTAATTATAAAATAATGCTGAAAATCTTGATTAGAATTTTTGTTCTTAAAACACTCGCTTGAACTTATCAGATAAAATAATTTTTTCAGTAGCATTCTTAAGAAAAATTGACATCAACATTTAATTAAATTAACTAACAAAACTAACTATTTAGACTAACTAATGACATTATAAAGTAGAGGAACATACTTATATGAAGAAAAAAAATTGAAGCATATAGATTAAATCTCAAGTTTTAGCATAGTATAAGAGCCAAAATTGAAATTTGACTATTATCTTATAATGTAAAAAATAAAATAAAAACAAAACAAACTCAAAAGAAATAGAATCCATGTGTTAGTCGTTCAGACTTTTAAAGCATCTATATTATATATAATCACATAATATTTTAATAAAAAATTAACGAACTAACCATTTGAACTAATTAATAACATTATAAAAATATAAAAAACTAAATTACGATAGAAATTAAATCATAATAAAAATACCAAAATTGAAATTTAGGTTAGCACCATAGCTATGGGTAGACCCATTCATGGGTTGGGTTACCCGTCCAGGCCTGAAGATCTGCTCGAATTTATTTAAGAGGGTTTGGACAAAAAAATTAGGCTAAAAAAATAGGCCCGTTTTAAATATGATTGGGTTCAAACTTGAACATTCAAGATCCAAGCCCAATTAGACCCGGCCAGTTTTAAGTTTATAATATTATATTATGTTATTTTTATATATTATGAAATTTAGAATATATTTAAAAAAAATCTATACTAAATATATAATATTACTCTAATGTAAATATTAAAATAATGTTAATATGACTATATAAAAAATTTCAATAAATAAAAAAATATAAAATTATTAAACATTAAAATAAAATAAAATAAATATTTTTAAAAAATAATATGAGCATGCCTAAAATGAGCTTAGGTTAGTCATTTGCAAATATGGACGGATTTAGACAAAATTTTAAACCCAGATTTCGGGTTAGTCTGAACTTGGGTAAATATAAAATATATTAATATTATACTTAGACTCAACTTGACTCAATCCATGAACACCTCTACCAATGTTAAAAAAGGACTCTTTTAAAAATGGTCCCACAAGTATTAGTCCTAAAAAAAATTAATACTGTCCATCTTCTTTGCTTCTTAGACAAGGAATCGGTCAGAGTTCAAAGTTCTACCCCTCTGACAATTGACTTTTATATATATAGATATGTATATATATTGTCTTCTTCTCTGTCTTACAATTTGCTTGTGTTTGTAGTTTCAGTTTATATTATTGTTTAGTTTCTTAGTCTGGTCTTGAAGTCTTCAATGAAGGTGAAGTTTCCTTTCCTTAAATCTTTTTCATCAATTGGCTTCTAACATAAAAAATCTTTTGTTTATTGCTATTTGCTGTTTTAATATTGGGTTTGCTCTTACAGAAAGTTGTCTTGAAATTGGATTTACATGATGACAAAGAGAAGAAGAAGGCCATGAAAGCAGTTTCTGGTCTATCAGGTTCTTATAATGTAAACCATCTTTTTATATTCATGTTAATCAAATACTATATGGTTTTAATTGTGTTTGAAGGTATTGATTCGATTTCCATGGACATGAAAGACAAGAAAATGACAGTGATCGGGGGTGTTGACCCTATTAAAGTGGCGAGCAAGCTTAAAAAACAATGGCACACACAGATTTTAACAGTAGGACCTGCTAAAGAAGAGAAGAAAGATGGTGGGAAGAAAGATGAAGGTGGGAAGAAGGATGATGATAGTAAAAAGAAAGAAAGTGAGCAAATAGCTGAGCTTATAAGAGCTTACAATGCTTACAATCAGCACATGGCTATGTATTATCGGTCTGATGAATATCCCAATTCCTGTATTATTTGCTGAATTGGTAACTAAGGGTTTGTAATGTTTATATTGCTATCTGTGAATCAAACTTTGAAGATTTCAACAACAAAAATGGATTTTTTTTCAATTGTATCATCAACTAATCCACAATAAGAACAGATTAGTTATGTTTAAATTAAAGGGATGTGGGCCATTGAATTAGTGTGGTACAAAATAATTTGACTTGGGATGAGAAGGAGATAGGGGATTGACATGGAGATGATTATTGTTTTGTGATTGGGAGAGTTGTTTCTGGGTCAAGTCGGATCGGGTTTAAATTAAGTCTAAATAAGGGATTTTTAATTTTTCTTTTCTGCTTGTTCAGGACTGACTTGACCCGAAATATGGACTTGATATTTTGTTCAAATTAAATATTATATAAAATGGGATAATTCGAACCTAACTCACTCTGTTAAAAAATATTCTATAGTTTTCTCATTATATCTATATGATCTCATGTTTCTCTCTTTGCCAAACTAGGTAAATCTTTGCATTCCAAGCAATCTCTAGTATAGCCGCTAATAAGCTTTTACCCTTTCCTCCCAAGATGCAAACATACTATAGCTTGCAGTTTTACAAGACTCCATAACTAGATCCAATACTTCTCTTAAATAGGAATAACACACAAAAATGTGTTCTTTGTCTCCAAATCTTCGTTACAGAAAATATAATTTTTTTTAAAGTACCTATCAGAGTGAATTAAGTAATTAATCTTTCGTATTTTGTAAGCTCATTAAAGGATAGATATTGGCTACGAGTTTTAAAACTACTCCATACCCAGGACGAGAATTGAACCTCAACCATTGGTTAAGATAGGAAAGCCCCTTACCATTTCACCGAACTTTACTGAAAAAAAATGTAGGTAAAAACACTTGGAAACAAACTCTAGCCTAAAGCACTCCCTGCATGTCATTTTGATGCATAAAAACACTTACATACTTCAGAAGTCACAAATTTATAGGTGGGTTTTCGAAATTTTTTAAAAGTAACATGAAAATTTTTATAATCCTAAATTGTATTTTAATTTTTTATTAAAAAATGAATAAATTGGTTTTTGTACGTTAGATGATTGAGTAAAATAGTTCTCACGTTAAAATTGTGAGGTTAAATGCTTATTTTGGTATTTTATATATAAGGTATAATAATAAATTTAGTCTTCAATTTTTACAAATTTATTCAATTTAACTCTCTTTATTAAAAATAAATTAGAAAATTTTGAAATCAATAAGACTAAAAGGTAAAAAAAATCAATTAAAAATAATAAATTAAGCTAATTTAAAATTTAAAAGTTATTAAAAATTTATAAAATTATAAACAACATTACTAATTTTTTATTTTCCTGTTGTACCACTAGAGGGTGAAGAAAAGAATCAAGCAATTTCTGGAAAAGTTGGTTGGTGAGATCGATGTTGAGAAGCGGACGTGGCTTGATCTGGTGATCGCTGATATCAACGGTGAAGGATGGGTCGGCTTGATCTTGTTGCTCTTTAATTCGGATGGTTGAATAAGAGGAAAGGATTGTGGTGATGAACAGGAAGCAGCTTTGGGTGTACATGCGGTCGATAGCATGGTAGCAAATTTGTCCTTGGAATTGGTGTTGCTGGTTCGAAGTTCGGAGTCCACCATTAATGGACATTGATGAAGACCCAAGAACAAGGAAATAAACATTTAATGGTGTAGTTATCCTTCACTAGCAATGGTGGCATTAGGGATAGCTTCCATCTCTTTTTATTCTTTTGTGATAAAACCTTTCCTTATCTCACGAGATTAAAAATTAAGTTTGACAAACAACACAAAGGATCTCGCAATTTATACACATATTTCAGATTCTTTAGGTTCATTTGGAGTCATTCAGCTCAACAAGATTGACTTATTGTTTGGAAGAGACTTAAAGCTCGTCTACTGGGATACTGGTTAAAATGTAAACACTCTAGTAACTTGTATTTTTACTAGAATAATTATTGTAAATCATAAAGGATAAGAATGTATAGAATTTAAATCCCTTAAAAATCTCATATTATAGATAGACACTAATCTCAATCATTGATGAAACACAATCTGCACCATTGGATTTAGGGGAGCTCAACTATAAATAGAGCTCTCCCCCTTCATTTGTAATCACTTCTGGAGTTAAACAATATATTTGAAAGCATTTACTCAAACACCTTATGTGCATTACTTTCTTGAGGTTTTTCTGTTCAATTTGAGTTCCTTCGTAATTTCCTTTGAAAATTCTCATTTTCGAGAGTTAGATTGACTTAGGTGGATTTGAAGTAAAGAAATTGCCTAAAGCCATACGATTTGCGAGACTTAAGCTCTAGCCCCGTGACACTTGTACTAGGATTCAAATTGCATTTTGCCTCCTTTACTTAAAAAATGGGCAAACTAGTCCCCGTAAATTAGATTAAAGATCAAATTGATCCCTTCTATTAAAAATTCCATCCATTTGTATTATTGAAAACTAGTATGGTTGATGAAATAACCAAACAGTGACATGTGATGTGTCACGTGTACCTCATGTTGATGTATAGGGATCAATTTTTAATAGTAGAAATGGATGAAATTTTTAATAAAAAGGCTAATTTGCTTTTTGATCTAATGTACAATGATTAATTTACTCATTTTTTTAGTAGAGGGGTAAAATGGAATCTAAATCATAATATAAGGACATCTATATTACTTTTTCCCAACTTAAGTATTGAAGAATTGAGAGTGACAAACTTCAACTTCCCATAGCTAACTTTTTCTGTCCATAAAAAATCAAATTAGAATATCAAATTCTAAATTCCGCACCAATAGCCTAGCTCTCTCTTTATAAAATACCCCCAATAATATTGTTTTCATAATCGGATTAGACTGGCCGATTGGATACGGGAACTAGCTTGGTATTGATTTGAAATAAAGGGTTAGATTTGTTGGCTTAGAATTACGTTAAAAGAACTGTTGAACCGACAATTGAACTAGTTAAGTTGTTTTTCTCTATTTTAATTTTTTTATTTTTTAAATAATTTATTCAAGTTAAATTGAATCGAATAAATCAATTGGACTGATCGAATCAATCAAATCAAGAACTAATGATTTGATCAGTTTAACTACCAATCTAGTTTCAAAAACCTTGCCCAACAATATATACGAGTCCATTGTATTTTGACACCAATTTACAGTTGTCGAACCAATTAAATTTGTTAATTACAACAAATCATATAAAAATTTACTATCTAATCACCTGAACATATAACCAAATTTAATACATGATTTCCTATTTCAACAAAGAAGTTCAAGTTCTCAAATCTTCCAAATTTCGTGAGTCAATGGCAGATAAAGAATTATATTAATGGATTTGTTTGAGTTAAGTTCCTAAACTATTTTTTGGTTGTATTATGTTACTAAAGTTGGTTGTCGTTAGTGCCGTTAAAAAAAAACATGTTAGCCAATCAAATTTCGTCATGTCATCATCTCACTAAAATATAATTAAATAATAGCGAGAGGACGATAAGGGAGAGGGAGAGCGAGAGGAACAAAGCTGAGGGGAGGGGAGGCAATGGACGACGTGGGGAGGAGATGAGAGGTAATTTTATTTTTTTTAATATTAATTTAATTATTTTTATTTAATTATATTTTAATGAGATAATGACACGATAAAATTTGATTAGCTGACATGTTATTTTTTAACGGCATTAACAACAGGAACCAACTTCAGTAACAGAATCAAAGTTTAAGTACCAAAATCAACCAAAAAATAATTTAGATACCTAACTTAAACAGACCTAATGGTTTAGGTACTTCTTGTTGAACTAAGCCAAAATAAAATGATGTATCTTTCCTAATAAGCAATAAAAATTAAAAGACATAAGATAAAAAAATTCCCCTATTAGTCATAGGGGTTATGTGAGATGGCAAAATCGAGAGTTGCGGTTTGGATGTTGTTCACTCCTGAGTCTCTGAGATCTACTAATACTTGCGCATGGAATAAACAAATCGTATATTAAGTGATAAGACTTAGTGGTACTTCCATGATTCAAGTCATATAAACGAAAACATTAACATGATAAAAATATAATCAATACACGTTCAAGTTTCAATCATTTCAAATTCACCTATTCATGTCATATGTACCTATTCATACGCCACCACAATTGGCAAATAAATATAACATATCATGTATTACTTTCTACTAACAACAATACATTTATTTCCATTTCAACTCATACCATTTAATTATTTTGTTATCCTATTTCCATATTGAATTTATTGATTCGTTTTGTTTCCATATTGACCTTCCATATTCGTATAAACTGTTTTGCGCGATCTTTCCCTACTGTCTTTAGTCACATTTCACATATAAGCACATGTAATACCAATTCATATAATCTTTTCAATTCAAATATCATTTATCAAGTTCGTATTTTATAATCCCTATTAACCGAACATGGACTTAGGATGGATACACGGATCATCCGACCATCACACTAGTATGACACCTAGTGCCACATCAAAACGTCTGAAGTATAATTTACACCCAGTTCTCATCGGTATAATCGAAATAAAACGTGTACCTAGCACTCATCGAAATGTTCGAAGTAATTTGTGCCTAGCGCTCATCGGTATATAACCGAAGTTTAACCCGTACACAATCTAATCTTATGGCATGCCAACAATATCTAATTTTGCCCAAGACAGTTAATAGTGTAATCAACAAATCAATCCATATATATTCGGTATCACATATCATAGTTCATGCCATTTTCATCATCATTTTGTATCACGAATCATTTAGCGAGTTCATAATCTGTTCGTTTATGTTATGCACATCTCAATTCAATTATCGACATATTATCATCAAATACGAATCAATTCATATGACAAGTATTGTAACACCCCTAACCCGTATACGTAAATAAATTAGGGTTACGAGGCGTTATCGGACAAAACGCAACTTAACACAGACATTCAGTAGAATTCAAAAATTTTACATCTATGTTAAATTAGTCAAATATGAAGTAAGTATAATTATAAATTCTACTTTAATAATTTTAATTTTTTTTATAACAAAACATAACATTTCAGTTCAGTTAAACCATAAGAAAAATAAGCTAATTTCGTATGGCTATTAATTATATATATACAGACTTATTAAAGTACGACTCTCAAAATATTATCTAGCCTATACATATATATTTATACGTTTTCAATACTACCCATATATATATGTAAACTTAACATCCATATCTTGAGATATGTTTAAGACCTATTCGAATGTATACATATATGTTTCAACTCACATTTAAACATTTATTCAAATTTACCTATGCATATGCAATATACACACTTTTAATCCATCCCAAAAGTTATACATGAATGTACATGTATATGTTCGAATCTTATGTTTACATTTACATTTCTCATATCATCAAATATTTTCAAATAAAAACATAAACATATAGATATATATTTAAATATTCAAACAATGTATATATATATATATATATATATATATATATATATATTTATCTATATACCATTCGTAACTATATTAAATTCCAAAACTTATATAGGCATATATCCATTTAGCGAACATAGCTTATACACAATTTCTATCCATATTTCAAATCTATTCAACCAAAGTATACTTGATTATAAATCAATAATAATTCAATATAGATTCGTACACACATTTATATACTAATTTAGTTCTATTTATAAGCTAGTAGACTTACCTCGGACGATGGAAAATCGAAGTCGGACGATTATTCGACTATTTTGGGCTTTCCCCAATCTAACTCTGATTTCTTTGGTTCTCGATCTTAATTTTTAATAGGAATTGCCGAAACCCTAAAAGCCATTGATGAATTCTCCCAAGTTTAACATTCTGCCAAGGTAAGAATGTTTTGTTTTGTTTTTTTTTATGCTTTCTTTACTTATTTTAATTATATGACAAAATTTAATAAATTACTAAATTAACCTTATATAATAAATATATAAAACATATATATAAAGGACAATGTTGTCATATGTCACCCACTAACTATATTTTGGTCTAATTACACCTTTAGACCTCTCACTTAAAAAGACAACAACAAATAGACACTTTCATATTTAACCATTAAATTTTTATTTTAAGCGATTTAATCCTTTTATTTAATCGGACACTCAAACGACGAAATTAAAACACAAAAATTTCACACAATTAAATTCACACATAATAAACACACAAAATAATATTAAAATATTTTTTTGACTCGGACTTGTGGTCCCGAAACCACTATGTCCAATTAGAGTCGAAATCGGGCTGTTACAAGTATAACCTTACCTCAATAGCTAACTTGCAACAAACATGTATATATGTATAATGAACTCAAATCATAAAAGTAACTCAAATCATAAAAGTAAAAACCAAGTTTTCGTCACTCGTCTTTCCCTTCTCCTGCGACGACTCAACGTCTTTAGCTACATTCAATAATTCAATTGTAAAATAATGTCAGTTCACTTCCCAATCACATTAAAATACATAGCCAATATATTTTTCATTTTATTCATTTTAGTCATATATCCGAGATACTCATATTTTTCTGTATCTAACATCGGATCAAAATCCGATTTCACATTCACTACACCAAAACAGGGTTTTAGCGGCACTTTTAGTGGCGTTTCGATAAAAAAACGCCGGTAAAATTCAGGAATTAGCGGCGCTTGACAGAAAACGCCGCTAAAAAATGAGCTTTCGCGGTGTTACTAAGAAAACGCCGCTGAAAATATGCATTAGCGGGGTTTTTGTCAAAAACGCCGCCAAAAGAAAATCCCAACGACGTCGTTTGGTAGTCTTCGGAGGGCTTTAGTGGCGTTTTTATATTTGCGCCACTAATGCTTTTACTTTCAGCGGCGTTTTTAGGCTCTCGCCGCTAATGGTCGGGGGTTTTAGTGGCGTTTTTAATCAACCACCGCTAAAGTTAAGGTATTTAGCGGCGATTTCTTTGAAGCGCCGCGAATATTTGGTCTTCTAGCGGCGTTTTTATATAAGCGACGCTAAAGTTAAGATTTTTAGCGGCGATTCTATGATAAGCGCCGCTAATGTTAGGGTTTTAGCGGCGTTTTTGTTGAAGCGCCGCAAAAAAAATATTTTATCTTAATTGGTTTATTATTTAGATTAATTAAATAAAATTCAACTTAAATCTAATTAAATATTTAAAATATTCAGAAAAAATAACACATAAAAATAATTTGAAATAAATCACATGGAAAAAATTAAAATACTATTATTTAAAATAATTTTTAAGATTTTTGGATACATGATTAATATATACTTGCTTATTTTTTATATTATTATATATAGTAAAATTTTTTATATAATCGTAAAACAGATATAGTATGATTTTAAATTTAAAATATTGAATTAATTAATTATCAGTATAGTTAATTTAGGGTTTAATTATAGGTTTAAGGTATATATATATGATTATTAATTTAATATAGTATTAATTTAAATTATATATTGTGGATGTGATCAACATCCAAAAAAGGTTAAAATTTTAAAATTATGTTTTTATTAGGATTAAAAATTTGATGGATAATATATATTATTTAATTTAAATTCAAGGTTGAAATAGTACGTAATACTCAACTAATTATAATATTTCATGACAAACATTTAATTAAATACTTAAATCAAATTGTGAATTTGAATTGATCTCATTCAATTAATTAAAATATATGCATATATATACGTCCTAACTTGCTATCATTCCTTTTGTTATCACTTCATCAATATTAAAGAAAAATGCCATGTATATATATATATAGTTGTTCGTCCTTCTTGTTTTTCATTTATATATCTATTTGAGAAATTAAGAATATAATAAATTTGTTAATTAGAGAAATTTATTCAATATTTATCAATAAAATAAATTATTAAAAATTCCATACTTTATATAAAAATAAATTTTATAAAGAATAATATTGTTTATTGCTACTTTATACAAAATTTTTAACTATTAATTATTGTTTAATCGATTTTAACTGCTTTTTATGATTAGTAAAGATTTAGGAATTTTTGGAAGGTATATATGTAGGGGGTATATATGATTATTGGGGTTTGGGATATAAGGTTTAGGGGTTAGGGGTTAGGGATTAGGAGTTAGGGGTTAGGAATTTAGGGGCTAGAAGATTTAGGGGTTAGAAGTTAGGGATTTAGGATTTAGGGTGTCAATTAAGGGTACTACTCAAGTTAGGGGCTAGATTAATTAGTTTTATTAATTTATATATTAAATATGTTCTTATATGTTTGTAAAATATATAATAATTAATAAATTTAATATTAAGTAGTGACCGTCCGGTTTTGTTTCTCCAAATTTTTGTCACTACTCTACAAAATCTGGTTCAGCCTTCTAATTTATAGTAGAAAGGATCGTTCTAAAAATATTTATTGATGAATGACGAGATTTGGAGGGTTGGAAGCTAGCAGATGCCCCATTTCGGTATTTTGGCAATGTTCCTAGGGCACCGATAACACATGTCAAGAATCCTACAATTGGGGGAGGGTTCGGTGATCATTTAAGATATTTCAAAGTATGTATAGTATATATTATTAAATTAATTAGAGATATAATATATATATATATATCACTTAATTTATATATGCATGTATACCGAATGGTGAAATTAATTAGGGTTTTGGTTTATTTTAGATGACTTATTAAATGATACATTTAATTACTAAAATTTATATTTAAAAATATTTAACATTAACAATTCAATATTTTATATATATATAGTAATTACTTATATTTAATTTGGATAGGATCAAAATATATGAAAAATAAAATAATATAAAATGAAATAAAAAACTAAAATTTATAATTTTATCGATAGTTTTAAACATTACTTAAAATTTTAATAATTAATTAATTAAAATTCTAATGAAACATAGAAGAAAGAAAGAAACAAATAATACTAAGTAAAATATGTGAGATTTAGCGGCGTTTTGAGCAAAAACGCCACAAAAGTTATTAATAAATTGGTAAAAACGGTGTAGTTTTTTGCTGAGAATTTAACGACGTTCGCGGCGCAAGGGCAAAAACGACACTAAAGTTGGGTATTAGAGGCGCTAGGAAGAAAACGCCGCAAAGTTGCTCTGTAGTTTAATCAAAACTACATGGCGATGAAATCATCGAATTAGTACCAAATCGATTCAACTTAATATTTAATCGTGATTCTATTAAAACACGAGAAATTAAAAAAAACACAAAATTTTTGAATATTTTCAATTTTTAAAATGACGTATCGAGTTTAACGCAAACCGGTGATATTCACCCAACATAGCGATGAAATCAACGATTTTATGTTAAATCGATTCGTTTCTTTATTTATTAAAATTATTTAAAATAAATTAAAATTAAAATTGAATTAAATTAAAAATATAAATACAAAAATATAGAAATACATAAAATACTAATAATATTAAAACAAAAATATATAAAAATACGAGCATTAAATTAAAAGAGGAATAAACGAAATTACCGAAAAGATCTCAAAACACAAGCTTCGTCGAACGGGTTACACAAATTAAACCCTTTTTTTCTTTTTTTTTCTTTTTCCTTTTTTCTTTCTTTTTTTCTCTCTGCTGGGCCGGCCAGTTGGGCCTGCTTCTGCTGGGCTGGTGCTTGTGGGCCTAGCCTGCTGGTGCTGGCCTGCTGGGCTACACTGGGCCTGGGCTGGTGCGCAAATGGGCCTGCCGTTGGACTGCTAAAAATGGCCTGCTACCTTTTTTTTTTTTTGCTTTCTTTCTTCTTCTTTTTTTTCTTTTTGGGCTTCTCTTTGGGCCTGCTGAGCTGGGCTGCTGCTGGGTCGGGTTGGGTCACCGGATCGGGTCGGATTGGACCCGGATCGGGTCGGGTCGGCCCGATTTTTTTAAAAAATTCTTTTTCTTTTTTCTTCTTTTTTCTTTCCCCCTTTTTTCTTTCTTCTTCGTTCTTCCTTCTTCTTCCTTTTTCTTCTTTTTTCTTCTCCTTCGACAGCAGCCCCTTGTGTTGCCGACGACGTCTCTCCGCCTTGTTCGACGGCCGACGGTGGCGCGCACGGAGGTATGCTCTCCCCCCTTTTCCTTTTTCTTTTTTCTTCTTTGCTCTTTCTCTTTTTCTCTTTTGCTTGTTTTTTCTTTGTTTTTGTTTTTTGCGTTTAGGACTCGACGGTGAGATGACAATGTTGGTGGCGCGACGGACGTGGTGGCGGTGGACGCAATCGGCCGGATTGAGGGCTTTTTTTTTGGGGGGAATTTCTTTGCCTTTTTTCTTTTTGGCTTTGAAATTTTTTTTGTTTTTGTTTCTTGCTTGGCTTGCTTGTGTAGGGGTGACGGTGGTGGTGCTGTCACGGTGACGGTGCGACGGCGGTGGTTGCGAGAGCGCGACGGCGGTGAGGGCCCTTTCGTTGCTCTTTTTTGTTTGATTTTTTTGCTGCTGTTTTCTTAGTTTTCTTTCTTTCTTTTTGCCAAAAAAATGAACCCCCCTCTTCCCTTTCAATTTCCTCCTTTTAATCTCCTCACTTTGTCTCCTTTCTCTTTGTTTTCAGGTGGCAGAGGAGTAATCATGGCCTAGGGAGGCTGCTGGAGTAGCTCGGCTGCCGCTTGGGTGATTTGACAAGTCCAGAAGGACTAAACTGTAAAGGGCACAAAGTTTCTGGGGCAAAAGTGAAATTTTGGCAAAAATATGGGGTTAAAATATAATTTTTGAAAAATTCAGGGGCTAACATGTAATTTATTTGTGTGCATTTTTATTTATTTTATTGTTTTATTAATATTATTAAAACATAAATAAAATAAAATAAAAACAATGGGCCAAAGCCCAAACAAGTCCAAAATTAAAATATTTAAAACCCAATTATCCACCCCACATGCCCAATCATTGGGTCCATCCAAGGCAAGCCCAAAAAGAAAAAATCATGATTTTAAATATATATATAAAATAAAATAAAATGAAACACGAAAAACAGATTGGACAAAATTCAGTGATTACAGTTCAGATTATGATTCTTAAATCACTTTTTATATTTGAGTAATTGAATAAATTATGGGCGATTAGTTTATTCGGTTTAATGTGAATAAATTATCGATTTTTGATTTTATGTCAATGAATAAATTATCGACGTTATATGTGATTAATTGATTGAATGTTAATGTTTAATAATCTATGTTTATTCAATAAATTGATCGATTAATTGATTGACTGTCAGTCAATTGTCAATGAATGTCAATGAATTATTAATATATATATTTTAAAATTTATAACTTACATTACTTAAATATATTAATCACTAAAATTTACTTAAATATATTACTTAAATACATTACTTACTAGAATTTACTTAAATATATTACTTAAATACATGACTTACTAAAATTAAAGTATATATTACATTACTTACATTACTTACTAAAATATATTACATTACTTAAATATATTACTTACAAAAATTTATAACTTACATTACTTAAATATATTACATTACTTAAAATTTATATATATATATATTAAAATTTATATATATGGTATGGATATATAACCTACATTTCAATTTTATTGTAAATTATTTTTATAATTTTAAAATAATTGTAAATGTTATTTTTAAATATTAAAACCTATATTTTTAATATATCGCCCCATATATGGTATGGATATATATCCTACATTTCAATTTTATTAGAAATGAATTTTATAATTTTAAAATAATTATAAATAAGATACATAAAAGTGAAATACTTACATAATATAAACTTATATATAAACTTGCATAACTTACATAATAACATAATAACTTACATAATACACAACTTACATAACTTAAATAACTTACATAATACATAACTTTGATAACTAACATTATACACAACTTACATAATACATGACTTACTTAACATACATAGCCTACATAACTTACATAATACACAACTTACATAACTTAAATAACTTACATAATACATAACTTTGATAACTAACATTATACACAACTTACATAATACATTACTTACATAACTTACATAATAATAACTTACATAATACACAACTTACATAGCTTACATAATACATAACTTACCCGTGCAATTTATTGTCAACGTCAGACTTCAAGAATTGAGATATGGACCGATCTTGGATGAATTTGTCAAGGGTAAGCAACGGTTATCGAAACAGAGTTGAGACTTTTCTAAATTTTGCATTTCAATATGCAAGCCAAGAGAACATGATTCTTTGCCCATGTAAGAAGTGTGTGAACATAAACTGGCATTATCGCAAAAGTTGTATACGAGCATCTAATTGTTGATGGGTTTGTTCGGGGTTATAAAAAATGGCTTTTTCATAGAGAATGCCCGCCTAGTACCTCCTCTTCAACGATGGATGTATCTTATCCTGGTACTGCTTACCATCAGTTTGTTGGAGGGGATGACATGGAAGGTATGTTGCGGGATGCATTTAATATGCACAATCATGGTTTTCAGCCGCCATTCCCAACTGACTTTATGGCATCTGATGATTGTAATGTTGGTGCAAATGCTTTTACCGAACCGAGAATAAGTGTACCTCATGAAGAGCCGAATGCAGAAGCGGCGAAGTTCTACGCGCTACTTAATGAGATGAACGAAGAACTATATGAGGGATCAAAATTTTCAAAAATGTCTTTCTGCATTCGTCTTTTCCAGTTAAAATGTTTGGGAGGGTGGACCGGGAACTCATTGACAATGCTGTTAGAGTTTTTGAGAGAAATGTTTCCGTTTGCAAAAATCCCTCAGTCATGCAAAGATATGAAGAAAATGATAAAAGACTTGGGTCTTGGGTACAACAAAATCCATAGTTGCCCAAATGATTGCATGTTGTATTGGGGCGATCGGAGAAACCAATAGTGCTATCATATATGCGGTGAATCCCGTTGGATAAATAGAAACACAGAAGATGGGAACGACGATGAAAATGATGCACAACCAATAAAGAAGCCGGTCAAGATTTCGCGGTATTTTCCGCTGATACCAAGGCTTCAAAGGCTTTTCATGTCGTCAAAGACAGCAGAGTCAATGACGTGGCACCATGAAGGACGAGCCGATGATGGATTATTAAGGTATCCGGCAGATTTTTTAGCTTGGAAATCATTTGACAATAAATTTCCAAGCTTTGCAAGCGATCCCAGGAGTGTGAGGCTTGGCCTAGCATCTGATGGATTTAATCCTTACAAGATCATGAGTACTGCATACAGTACTTGGCCAGTAGTGCTTGTTCCTTACAATCTGCTTCCGTGGATTTGCATGAAGCAATCTTACCTTATCTTATCTATGATTATCCCTGGAGAGAAATGGCCCGAGAATGATATCGACATTTATTTACAGCCACTTATTGAAGAGTTAAAATAATTATGGGCTGGTGTCGAGATATACGATGTGCTAAGAAAGGAGAACTTTAATTTACGTGCAACTTTGATGTGGACCATTAATGACTTCCCCGCTTATGCCAATTTATCCGGTTGGAGTACCAAGGGTTGTTATGCGTGCCCTTGTTGTGCTGCACAAACATGTTCGCAATGATTATACAATGGGAAGAAGTTCTCTTACATGGGGCATCGTCGGTGGTTACCGGAAAATCATAGATTTAGATTTCAGAGTTCGACATTTGACGGTACTGAAGAGTTCAGAGAAGCTCATTCGCAGACAAGTGGATCTGAAATCTTGTTAATGTTGGAAGATATGAATTTCAGTTATGGGAAGATAAATCAACCGGCAAACACGCAAAGAAATAGAAGATCAAATGATGAAGCTGATGATAAATCCGATGAAGAGGATGATCCTAATGAGGCGGACTTGTAAAAAAAAAAGAAGTATTTTTTTGAGTTGCCTTATTGGGAGCACCACCTTTTACGACACAATCTTGATATTATGCATATTGAGAAAAATGTCTGCGAGAACATTGTCTGTACAATTTTGAATGTAGACGGAAAATCAAAAGACAATCTTCAGAGTCGACTTGATTTAGTTCAGATGGGAATTCGACCTAATCTTCATCCGAATCCACTTCCAAATGGTAAATATCAGTTGCCGCCTTCTATTTTCTCAATGTCGAAGACAGAAAAAGAAGTGTTCTGCATGGTGTTGAAGGATATAAAGGTTCCAGATGCGTATGCATCAAATATATCTCGATGTGTTAGTGTTAAAGATCGAAGACTATATTCGCTAAAATCACATGACTATCACATCTTGATGCAAGATTTATGTCGTTGTTTCACGATGTTGTATTTCAAGAAGGTGACGTCTTGTATAATTGAACTATCCAATATAATGAAAGCCATTTGTGGCAAAGTTTTGGATGTTCAAGAACTTCAGAAGGTACAGGATCGAGCCGCTTTAACTTTATGCAACGTGGAGAAAATCTTCCCACCTTCTTTCTTCACTGTTATAGTTCACTTAACAATCCATCTCCCGCATGAAGAAATTCTTGGCGGACTCGTTTTCTATCGATGGATGTATCCCATAGAAATGTATTAATTACAATTTTTAAAATTTTCCTTCATTCACCTATATGCCTTTAGTTACAACTTTTGATAATGTTGTATATCGTGTTTAGGTTCCTATCCAAATTAAAGTATTATTGCCGCAACAAGCGTTATCCAGAAGGATCGATTGCTGAAGGCTACTTGGCAGAGGAATGTATGACCTTCTGTTCAAGATATTTGGAAGATGTTGAAACAAGGTTGAACAGACCAAATAGAAATGCTGGACTCACGGATCATAACTTTGCCGATAATTATTTGTTCCAAAGTTTTGGAGAACCAATCGGTAATGTTGAAATTGCAGAATTAGATGATTTATCGTGGGTACAATCACATCGATATGTTCTATTTCACCACGAATCAGTGGAACCTTTACGCAAGTAAGTTCTAGAAATTTGATAAATATTCATCATTTAAAAATTGTTTATAGTCTAACAAACTGAACATATTTTTAACATAGTGAGTACAAACAAATATTGAGATCTCGTTCGCGCTCTCGAATAACACAACATCGAGATATCAATAAGTTGTTTACAGAATATTTTCATGAATGGTTAAGCCAAACGGTATGTAATTGGAGCTTTCACCGACAAATAATAATATTTACTCAAAACATTTTTAATTACTCAGTTTACTTTCCATTCAATAGGTTTGGAGTGGGAAGAACATCACCGGCGAAGTTAAATGGTTTTCCCAAGGTCCAAATCGGGTGGTTAAAAGATATAGTGCGTTCCTCATAAACGGATTCAGATTTCATACAAAATATCACGAGAGATTGAGGAGAACGCAAAATTGTGGAATAGTTGTTAATTCCTCAATTACAAGTTATGCTAGTGCTAGGGACAATAATCCTGTGGAGGGAAATGTGGAATATTTTGGACTTCTTACTGACATAATTGAGTTGGATTACTACGGCAAATGGAAAGTTGTCTTATTTCGAGGTGATTGGGCCGATGTTAATACTACACGTGGAATCAAGCAAGATCAATTTGGTTTCACAATGGTGAACTTCGCTCGATTGATTCACACAGGATAACAATTGATTGATGAGCCGTATGTATTTTCTTCTCAAGTCAAACAAGTTTTTTACTCAAAAGATCCAACTGATGAGGGTTGGTACGTTGTACTCCGTAACATCCCTAGAGACTTGTTTGACATGGGCAGTGGAAGTATAGATGACATTGACGACAGAATACAAACTTTGCCATTTCCAGAACAGAACTTAAACGAAAACATCCCTAGTACTAGTACACAATTTCAATGGGTCCGCCAAGATACAGATGAAGATATTTACGAATTATAATGTAGTAAGCTTTTACCATTATCTAATTATATTTACGAATGAAGATATTTCAACTATTTTATATGTTATATTATTGTTGTAATTGTATACAAAGTTTTCAACTAATTTATTTGTATTGCAGATAAAATGCCTAGAAGAAAAGTGCGATCTCACCGCATTGTTCAAGGTACTCCAAACTCAAGGAAACAAACAAAGACCTTGAACAATGATCGCTATTGGATCTTCGAATGTTCCGGTTACACCTGAGGAACCTATAGAAGTTCAAAGTAATTTAACATTTAATTTACATATGTGTTGACTTCTTGTTTATTTTTTTTAAATTTCGTATATTACAATACTTTTATTTTTCAGATGAAACTGGTGGGACGCGGAGAGTTCGCGGACGTACGGTACTGAGCGATTTATACGAGCTAGATCCAGTCGAGCGTGTCCAAGTATCCAGTAATAGCTTTGGTCAGCCTGTTGGATCAGAAGCTCGCCTTTTAGCAGGATACATGGGCATTCTAGCACGGAATGCAAATATGTTGCCAATTAACTTCGAGTCATGGTATAAAGTGCCCGAGAGTAACAAGAACCAAGCTCTCGATAACATTAAGGTAACAAAACGTGTATGTCATTTATAATACTTGGGTTTAAGTTTCGTTTACATTTACTTTCTTAAGTTGTGTTTTTTGTAGGCGAGATTTGCTCTAGAGGTCTCCAATGCTTATGTAAAGAAGGCATTGGGAAAAAGATTGAGAGACCATAAGAGCACTTTAAAGAAAGACTATTTTAAGACAAAAACAACACTCGACGAGAGATTACAAAATGTCCCGCCGGGAATGCTGAGGTACCAGTGGGAAGAGGTCGTTAGATTTTGGACTTTGAAGAAAGGAGAGGTATGTGTAACTTATAAAATTTTGTAATTATTTTGGTGTATAGTATTTCCTAATTAACGTACTAATAATTTCATAATGTAAGATCATGAACGAGTTGGAAAAAATAGTAGGCAGCAACAAAAATTCACTCACACAGCTGGGTCGAAAAGTTTTGCGTGTGTAGCTCATGCAGAGGTATTTTGAATTTTTTAATATTGGCAGATATTTATTACTTTCTATCAATTAATATTTTTACTATTGTATTGTAGGAATTGTCGTCCGGTCAAAAAGTTGGACGCCTTCAACTTTTTGACATTACACATAGGAAGAAAGATGGAAACCCTATGACTCCTGAAGCTGCAAAAATTATGGTACGTTTGCTTAATACAATTTCACTTGTTTTAATTATTTATAGTGTTTAATTTCTAATGGTTTATTTCATTTATTGTAATGCAAATATTGTTAAGTTATGTTGCATTGGATTTTTTAATATATATTGAGTTCCTAACTATGTGATTTATTTTTTAGGAAAAATTAAAGGATAAAAAGGCGGAGTACGAAGCGATTGCTTCCAGTGATAGTTCTGTTCATATTGACGACATTGATAACCGGATTATCACTGAAGTTTAGGGTCCTGAAAGATATGGTCGGGTTCGATTTCAAGGATCTTTTGTTAACCCATCCCAATATTTTGGATCTAGCTCGCAACAATATATGCCTTCGAGGAGTCGAGCTGAAGCTGAAGTTCAGAGGTTAAGAGACCAGATGGCTCAAATGCAAGCGACAACAACTGAGCAAATTACACAACTTAAAGCGGAGGCAACATCGAGAGAAGCTGAGGTTCAAAAAAGATATGAAGAACTCCAGCTACAACTTAAAGCAGATGCAACATTGAGAGAAGCTGAGGTTCAACGAAAGTATGAAGAACTCCAGCAGCAGCTTAAAGCAGATGCGGCAGCAAGAGAAGTAGAGGCTATAGCGAGGGAAGTAGAGGCTGCAGCGAGGGAAGCAGAGCAGCGTCAAAAGTTCGATGAACTCCAGCAGCAGCTTCAGAGTATGATGAAGATGTTTCAAAGAATGCAATACAATTACCGCCTTAGACTATCGTGTAAATATACTTCAATTTTGACTTTTAATTATCATTTTAACTTTTAACATTTTTGTAAGAATAATACGAATTTTATTTTATTTATTGATATTTATTATATTATTTACTGATCTATAGATTTGTTACTTTTGGCTGGTTTAGATATGATTTCTTCTGATTTGTTTTTACAGGAGTGCTGAAAATATAAAAAAAATTATTTTACAAATCAGCCAAATTTAGTGGCGTTTTTTTAAAAAACGCCACTAAAGGTGTTGGCCTTTAGCGGCGTTTTTAATAAAAGCTCCGCTAAAGATTTGGTTCTTTAGTGGCGTTTGTGGTCGAAGCGCCGCTAAAGACCTTAATCTTTAGCGACGCTTCTCGCAAAAACGCCGCTAAAGACCCTGATCTTTAGCGGCGCTTCCACTAAAGCGCCGCTAAAGGTCTTAGTTTTCAACGGCGTTTGTGCTTGAAGCGCCGCTATAGACCAACACCTTTAGCGGCGTTTATTTCTAAAAACGCCGCTAAAGTTAGCTGCGCAGTCATTAGCGGCTTCTGTTGCGGCGCTAAAAAGCGCTGCTAAAGGCCTAAAAAAGCGCCGCTAAAAGCTTGTTTTGGTGTAGTGATTCTTTCATTAGGGACCTTATACTTTTCACCTACAACATAATCTCATGATAGTTTTCAATTTATTTAATTTAGTCTCGAATGTTATAAAGTTATCTAATAAGTTTAACTTACATTCTAATTTAGTCCTTATCATAATCTAGATTTACCAAGTATTAATTTCTTCAAATCAAACTCAAACTCAAAATCATCAATTTCATTTTAATGACAATTTGTTAAACATCAACTAATTGAACAAATTAATATATCGGCTAACTAAATCAAGCTCTCATAATTATGAATCTATAAAAATTAAAAAAAGATAAAAACTTGGTTAACTTAAGAATCTTAATGGTCGAATGATGCTCGAAACTTTGAGTTTTTTCCTTTTCTTTCTTTCTTTAATGGTGGACAATGGAGGAAGAAGGATGAATCAGTTCATCTTTCCATCCACTCACCATTATATATATACTTTAATTAATGTTTTAATTAAACTAAATTTTAACTAATTAATTATACTTAATATAATTTTAAACTAAATGGAATCATCATCACCATCCACTATTTCATGCATAAAATTGGTTAATTAATCATTTTAGTCTTTTGGATAATTATTATTTAGGTCCCTAAGTATTTTTTAACTTAAAATTTAATAGCGATTGGACTTTTATAATTTAGTCATTGAGCTTTAATTAATAATTTTGTCGATTAAAGTACTTAACTGATCTTCAATAAATTTTCATAATAACTCCGTAAATATTTCTATTTTACCTTTACAGACTTGATTTACAAAAATGAAGTTTCGAAATTGTATTTTCTGACATCGCATACAAATCGAGTTGTTACATGTGTAAGCCCTCATTGGGTAAGCTCAAATGTAATATTGATGGAGCTGTTTTCGTAGACAATAACGGCATTGGTTGGGATGCAGTAGCACAGAATGCTGTGAGTGACTTGGTTCGTCGTTTCTGGCTTTACGAAGAGTGTTGTAGACCCTTATATGGTGGTGAGGTTCTTTCTTGGCTTAGATAAGATTGTACTGGAAACCGACAATCAATGCCTTCGGCACGCCCTTTCTTGTGGCAATTCTAATGCTTTGGAGTCAGGTTTGTTACTTCAAGGTTGTTTTCTCTGTTTTCCAATCTGTGTCCTCTCATGCGAGCTACTCTGAACATGTTATTTGCCCCCCTCTTATTACAAATATGTTATTTATTTCCTGATTAGTCTAATGTTTCAGGTGGAAATAAGAAGAGTCACCTTCGAGTTAATTTATTAAGCCTGTTGGCTTTGGGTAAAGATAGTCTCCTCTTTTCTACTGATTTTGTTTGGTGGTTAATGAGGTTTCAAGTTTTTCCTTTAAAAAATTATTAATATGAAGATAATCTTGCTTAAATTTCTAATCTAGATTAAGATAATTAATAATAATTAAATAATTTTATAAGTGATTGCGGTAATTGATTAACCAACTTTTTTGCTCCATGAGAAAGACCGTGAATGCGGTAATTGTGGTTGTGGCGTGGGTTGGTCATCTGCATGACAATTTGGTGGGGACAATAGGGTGCAAATGTAAACGTGGGATGAAGTCATTGGAAGACAGATAGAACCGCAGAGGAAGTAACCGTAGGGAAAAGTCAAGCAGAGGGAGGTGTGGGCTGATGTCCCCAACCATTTTAGGCGGAGAAATCGATCAAGTACCGACAGTAACTCTAAGCCTCGTTTCCATCGACTTCTTCTCCATATCTCCATTCCCTTAACACTCACTCTCTCTTTCACTACACCTCATTCTCTCATTCTTCTTCAGCTCATATTCTTTGGTATCTTTCTTTCTAGCTTTCCTTCTCTGTGTTCTGATGCTTAGCTATGTTGTGCGCTGACTGTGGCTTAAATGGGTTTTTGTTATTGCAGGCATTTGTCGCTATGGCATTGGATTCTTCCATGACTATGTGCAAATCCGTCACCTCACCCCCTGTAAATTTCTCTGCTCTTTGGAATCAGATTTTTCTGTTTTTGAACCTTCATTTTGTTCCTTCTGTTGGATGCTTAAATGGTTTCTCTAAAGAACTTGATTTCATTCTTTCTTCTGTATGGTTTTGGAAATTTGGGTCTACTTTCCTGGATTCCATTCTGCTAAAGCTCCAATCTTTTCAGATGTTGTTAAGCATAGACATGCCTTCCTTTTATTTTCAAGTGTTGTTAATGTTATTGTTTTCCAATTGAAGGGCTTATTCTTGCGGAGAAATACAAGTAGTAGGAGTTTCCAATGTACCTTTAAGGTGGGAAGCAGGATCAACTTTCCTAGGCAGAAAGCTCAGGTAACCCAAGTTAGATGTAAATCCAGTAAACGTGGAGGAGCCCTCGGTGCCACATGCCGTGCTGAGAAAATCCTGGTGGCAAATAGAGGAGAAATCGCTGTTCGGGTAATCCGAACTGCTCATGAGATGGGAATACCTTGTGTTGCTGTTTACTCAACCATAGATAAGGATGCACTTCATGTAAAATTGGCTGATGAATCAGTTTGCATAGGGGAAGCACCAAGCAGTCAATCGTGCGTAGTTATAACTTAAGCCTCTATGGGTTTTTAATCAGCTTTTATAATAATTATCTTAGCTTCTTCCAACGATGTTTACTGTGAAATTTTGCTTCTTACTTCCTACATTTATGCATTTATTCAGTTTTATCAGTGATAAGTTGATAACAGCATAATTTTTATGTTGAACTGTCTTTGTTCAGGTATTTATTGATACCAAATGTCCTATCTGCTGCACTTAGCCGTAATTGTACTATGCTTCATCCGGGATATGGTTTCCTTGCTGAAAATGCAGTTTTTGTGGAGATGTGCAGAGATCACAGAATCAACTTTATTGGGCCTAATGTAAGTACTCAACTATTAATTCGTTTATTATTTTTCTAATTAATTGGAATAACTAGTTCAGTGTGGCTTTTCATGTTCAGAGTTAATGAATGTGAATAATACTTTGTCTGTATGATGGATAAGATATTGATATTTAGAATTGCAACCTGATCTTTCTAAGGAGGCCGATGAACCTTAGTTTGGTACTAAAATGATACCTTATAATGACATTAACTATATGCTTACTAAGGAGCTTCCAGAATATAGAAGTGTTCTCAGGTTTGAAATGGATACTAAAAGCAAATTTTGCTCTAAACGTATCACTACACATTTCAGTTAGTTATGTTTACATGCAGTTCATAAATCTTTTATGAGAGGATACATCCTTTTTCTTTTTTAATCTGTTGCTGTTGGCTTTGCTGCCAATTTTTTTACCCTACATTTTCACTTCTGGTGTTTTTGATATAGAACATTACATTGGCTTGGAGGACTGATGTTTGGCAGAATCTTATGGCTTAGTTTTGTGCAGTTATTTTAGTCTCTTCTCTTTCTTGCTTATAGCATTTAATCAAAATTGACCAATACAAAATGAATTATCTGTTGCAAGCAGATCACTAGACATGGTATCCTTTTTTTGTGGCTAGATTTTTTTTTCTCTTTTAATTCGTTTTGGTATTAAAATGCATAGTGAATGACTAAGTTTATGTATGTGGTTGTCTTAAAGTAGACACTGTTGTTATTCTTTTAGCTCATTCTTCTAGCTTGTATACCTTTTGGTTTTTTTTCTCATCCTCATTCCTAATTCGAAGAATGAATCTTGCTATGCTTTGGCAGCCTGACAGTATTCGTGTTATGGGTGACAAATCAACTGCCCGAGAAACAATGAAGAATGCAGGTGTTCCTACTGTTCCTGGAAGTGATGGTTTGTTACAGGTATTATATTTGGTGAACTGTTTGTATCAGTATATGAAACTTCAAACATAGCATTTATACGGTCAATTTGCAGTTCCATGGTTAACTTTCTGTTTATCATAGAGTACAGAGGAAGCAATCAAGCTAGCACATGAGATTGGCTTTCCTGTGATGATCAAGGTGATTATTCTGCTCTCTAACAATAACAATCAACATATGGTCTATTATCTTTATAATTTATTGTCTGAACATGGAAATTTGGCATTTTTCTAGCTAACATAGATTTTGTTTAGAAAAATTGTTTTGTTTTCCGGTTATTTTTTTTCCTTGTTTATTCAATTAACTGTTCAAATGGAAACAGATCTACTGGATGTGCATGTTGTCAGAAAAGCAACCTGAAACCCTAAAATTATTTCAGACTTGTTCATAGGAGAATTGACATTAATGTAAAGCAGAGTTCATTTTTTCGTTAGAAAAGACTTTCTTGGTTTTTGAAGCCTTTCCACTCATAGAGTTGACAAACCTCGCTTTTGCTCAGGTTGTAACTTCTTTAAAATCATTGCAAAATCTGACCTCTTATTGATCAGTTTTTGAACATAATTAGGATTTAATTGTTGCAAGGCATTTTTGTGGTTCAATTGTGTTTCTCTATTAAAAGATGCAGCAAGAATCTTGCATTCTTTTACTGACATTTACTGCCAAAATGAAGCTATGAAATATGATTTTTGAATGTCAAGAGGATATTGTTGTTTGTGAAGCTGCATTGAAATTTGTCTTATCCAGTAACCTTTTAATAGTTTACATGTTTTGTTGTTTCTTTTTTATTCAAGGCCACAGCTGGTGGTGGAGGGCGTGGAATGCGTCTTGCTAAAGAACCTGATGAGTTTGTGAAGTTACTACAGGTATTACTTCAAATATCAATTGCTCCTATTTTAGTTGACATTTCTCCCTTTAGAAGCTTTTAGTTGTGCGTCATTTATTTAAACATGTCAATTACATTTGGCTCATGAGTCGCGACTTCTCTTTTCTTTTACCTTATGTGGACCCCTGTCATACCACCAAACTAAAGGACTCAGTAAAGAGTGCCTTCATTTTAAGAATGGTATTTAGCAATCTTGTCCTATAGGCCCAAATCCCCTTGCTAGGAATGGTTAAAGTCACTAGGCAGTATTTTGCTACTCCTGAAGGAAGCAAACCTAAAAGCCACTGGAAGACAGCAAAGTAAAAGAAAAAAAAAAGTTAGCTCTTTCTGAAAAAAGACTTAGCTCTTTCTATCTCTATCTCTCCCTCCCTCCCTCACACACACACACAGGGAAACCCTAGTAACATTAAATATTGTTTTCTCAAATCTTTAGTGCTTCTAATCCTATCCCATCTCTTCTAGATTTCATTTACTAATTAAAAAGAACCTTTGTTTTCTCTGGAATGTTTCTTTGTTCTACTAAATAATTACTCAAGACTTTTTGACATTTTGCATCAATTCACAAAACAATATTTTATATACTTATGACATGAAAATTTCAGCTTATTTTACATGTATATCATAAAATACTAGTTAGATCTCATGAATTAATAAATTAATGTTATTCAAAAAGATTGGAGTATGCAATATCTAAATGAAATGTATGTACTCAGTTTTTATTTGTTTTCTGCATCTTACAGCAAGCCAAAAGTGAAGCTGCTGCTGCATTTGGAAATGATGGAGTTTATTTGGAGAAGTACATACAAAATCCTAGGCACATTGAGTTCCAGGTAATTACTCCTTGCTTGTATAATTTCCCATCTCTTCATGAGCTGAAACTACTCTTAGGAATGTAATTCTGGAGAACTAGAATGCTTTGTGCCCTGTTATGGCTAGGATGTTTTCTTGGTAACGTTATATAATTTGTAATATGTAACATGATCTGGGAGAAATGCTTTTATTTCCTTCTGCTATCATTGATGGCCTTGTCTGTTGGAAGACTTATGGCATTAATTGGGTATTGACCTATGGTTAAGCTGTACTGCCTTGTGCTTCATATTCTCTGCTAGAGTATAGACTACGTGCAAGTTTTTTATTTTCTCTCACTATTTTTATGGTTTTGCAGGTTCTTGCAGATAAATATGGTAATGTTGTTCACTTTGGTGAGCGCGATTGCAGTATCCAGGTACTGTTACCATGCTTACTTCTCTCTATCTTAACTACATCTTGTCTCCTCAAACCAATTCATAAATAAACCACTTTTAACCATAAGTAGAAAAGAGTAGGGGTGAGAACAAAATGGGTCAACCCGATTAAACTGAAGTGAATTGTACCTAGTTAACTGAAATTAGTCAGCTTAGTTGGTTTTCCGGTTTATTTGGTCGTTTTTGGCATTGAATTTGCAAACCAAATGAACTAATTATTATTTTTATCTAATAAACCCTAACATACCCAATACCCAAATAAAATCCAACACAACTCAACTAAAAATATAAATCTAATTACCTAAATAAATTCCCAAGTAACCCAACCCAAAAACTAAAATTAGAACTTTTAATCAATTTAATTAATCTAAAAGAGAAATCTAATGTATAAATATGTACATAATCTCAATAAACTTTATAATTACAGTGGTAACTTCTGTTTTTAATAAATAAAGAAATCTTAAAAAGGAAAAAAATAGAAAAGCTCAATACCAGAAAAACCAATCAAACCAAACTGAACTTTGGCTCAGTTATTTGGGTCTTGGCAATAGAGTCGGTTGGTTTGGTTTAACTTTAATAGGTTAGTCAGTTTATTCGTTATTAATATATGGAAACCGAACCAACCAAATGCACTGGAAAAAGGTTACTCAACTTGAATGCTGAAGTTCAATGGAAGGGCAAAACTATATGTATCTACTCGTTTGGATTTTTTAAAGTTTCTCCTTTCCTTCAATTCTTTGTGATGTAGGACATATTTGAAAAGCCTTGCCTGGGGGTTGGAATCTTAAGACTTGTGGCTCTTGTAAGAATTAGGGTTAGGATTTAAGGAATCAAATTGGGTTTGAATCAATTGAGTTTTTTCTTGAAAGAATGGAAAAACTGAAGAATGGTTTGCTCTAACATTCCGGGAAGCAAAGACAATAGGAATGAGATATTAGTAGTTAGTTGAGGTGTTTGGCTGTTGGAAATTAAAAGGAACTTTGGGGCTAGAATTAGGGTTGAAAGTTTTAAGAAAGAGATTATACTTTTGGATGAATAAAGATCACTGGTTCTGGACTTTCATTCCTAGATAAACCAACATACTGAAAATTTTAATTATCAAAACCATACTGGAATCTAAAAATCTCAATTATGATGGTTCTAGTCAAGGACTAAATCTACTAGAACTTGGATTCCTACTTCAAAGTTTAAACTAGTGAGAAAGTAATAGGAGAGCACATGAAATTCAATGACTCATTGCAAAAGCTTGTTGTTGATCCTAGATTCTATTAGATTAGGATGCCTACGGGAAACTTTATCCTGTAAAAAGGGAAGGTTTTGTTTGGTTGTAACTTTTGCTACTTGGTTTTGACACAAAGCAAAAAGTACATTTGATTGTAAAGGTAAGCAAATTCTTGAAGAATTAGAAGATAAATTTTGATTTCCATTAGTAACGAAAAACATGATTTTACTGTTAATGAGATGACTTTGTTTAAATTGAGGTTTCATTTAGAACTCTACTCATTATGAGCAAATATATTCTTCTCTTTTAGTATTTTTTTTTATATTTTATACCAACTTTAGGAAAGTAAAATAAGTAGCCAAAGTAACACCTAAATGGAGCCTAAATAACAATTTAGACTCAAGGAAAAACTTTCCGGCTAGATACCCCCAAGAAAATCTGAACTTGACATGTTAGCCCTTGGATGCATAACTTGGAAAATTGTGAATTTTCCTCTATAGAAGAAAGTAGCTAAAGTTTTAAAACTGAAATCATAAACATGAAAACAAATTAGTTTAATTTTGTATGGCATTATCAACTCTGATTTCAAACAGATCTATGACCATTTCCTGTTGGAAATTAAAGCATCTTAGTCGTGATAATTGCCTCTAAATATTGCTTCCTTCTCTTAAACGGTGCAAATATGCTTACAAGGTGACTGGTGACTATTACTCAAATATTTGCTGCAGTATGTGGATAAGCTAAATATACCAATCTTTTGGCAGCAGAACATTATTTTCCCCACTTTCCTCTTGATTGTTAATAGAAAGATAACTAGATTATTGATGTTAAATGTTGTTTAACGTGACCTACTATACAGAGGCGTAATCAAAAACTTTTAGAAGAAGCGCCTTCTCCAGCATTGACTCCAGAGTTGCGGAAGGCCATGGGTGATGCAGCAGTTGCTGCGGCAGCGTCTATTGGTTACATTGGTGTAGGAACTGTTGAGTTTCTTTTAGATGAAAGAGGTTCCTTCTATTTCATGGAAATGAACACTAGAATCCAGGTTAATAAGGACTGGGAACTCTGATTCATGAATTATCTAGTAGTGGATTAAATAGAAGCACTGCTAATCATGTATTTTCATCTAATGAACTCAGGTGGAGCATCCTGTAACAGAGATGATTTTCTCTGTTGACTTGATTGAAGAACAAATTCGTGTAGCTATGGGAGAAAAACTTCACTACAAACAGGTACGAAATGAAATGTTTCAGCTAAAAGTTTTGGAGCATCAAACACGATTGTATTCAACTGCTCATAAATAATGATTTGCAGGAAGATATTGTGCTCAGAGGGCATTCAATTGAATGTCGTATCAATGCAGAAGATGCATTTAAAGGGTTCAGACCTGGGCCAGGTATGCATATCTATGTTTAGTGTTCATGTTAAATTACTACTGCAGTAGGTTCATTTTTGGTACTTGCTACCATCAGAGCCTTTATAGTGTTGCCTTTGAAAGTTTCCATTATGCTGTACTACAAGCTTTCATATGCTTATATTAACATTAGAGAATATATTTTGTACTTTTTTCTCTTCTTTTATGTTTTAAACTTTTGAAGTTTATACTCTCATAATTCTTACCTCAATTTCTATAGGATGTGATTTTCAAACAATCAAAAGAATAGGGAATGAAAGGACTTTGTCTATAGTTTGATATTTTAAACACTTGCTCTGCATTCCTAATGACAGGGAGAATAACATCATACTTGCCATCTGGAGGCCCATTTGTTCGAATGGATAGCCATGTTTATCCTGATTACGTAGTTCCTCCAAGCTATGATTCATTACTTGGAAAGGTTTGTAATATCTGTCTTATACTATTAAGATTATGTATATATGAGCAATTCAATGCAAACTCAGGAGGTCAAAAAAAGTTATTATGGAAGAGAAGGGAATTCTTAAAACCTCGTTTCAGGAAAGAGTAATAAGAATACCATAGTTTGTCCTTATTTCAAGGTGTATATAGTAAACTGAATTATCTTTCAATTTTTGCTAAGGTTAACATATTCATGTTTGATCTTTGTGTTTGAAAATGACCATGCTTATGAGTCCGCTTTTCTAGCTTTGACATTGTTCTAACTATTTACTCTGTTGTAGCTTATCGTATGGGCTCCAACAAGGGAAAAAGCAATTGAGCGCATGAAAAGGGCTCTTGATGACACTGTAATTACAGGTACTTGGTTATTGACTAAGAGTTTACTCAGCTTTGTTGTTTTTTATCATTTACATCTTGGTCACATACATGACGTTGCATGGACATGGCAGAAGAAACCTTTAACTAGAAAAAAGTGATTCTCAGCATCTCCCATTGACCATAATCAGTGTGGTTTCTGTTGGTGCTTCATGCCTGTAACCGAATATGTTTGCACCAAAAGGGGTTGCTATAATTTCTTTGTTCAGTCTGGTTTTGTTATCCAGCAAAACTCTACCCCTCAAAGAATATCCTAATCCATATTCTTTTTATTGTTTTGTTTTAGGGGTTCCTACAACCATTGAATACCATAAACTCATCCTTGATATTGAGGTTGGTGGTGCTATTTTCTGTGTGTTGGATAATATTATACATCAAGGTTCACAATTTTTAATCTAACATGCAACACTTCACAGGACTTCAGAAATGGAAAGGTTGACACTGCTTTCATTCCAAAACATGAAGAAGAGTTGGCCGCGGTACTTGCTTTGCTTTAATCTCTCCCTTATGTAGATAAGTAGTTCCAAAATGCAAAGAGCTTAAAGATTTTGTTGTGTGCCTGCAGCCACAGAAAATGGTATTAGCAACTGCTGCCAAAGAATTGACTAGTGCGAGTGCGACCGCTTAGAAGGTTTAGTATTCTTCTTCTTGTTCTACTTCTTCAGCATACTGGTATAAGCCATGTAGCAGTCAGCTTGTTGGAAATGTTAGTAGGTGATAAGTCATTCATATTCATTGGTGATTCGTGGACATGGGGTTCATCAAGATCCTGTTGTTCAGCTGACATTCTAATACATCGTTTATTATCCTTGTGTTTTTTCAACTGTCGTGTTATTCTTGAAACGCAATTAATAATTTTCTTCATAGTGGTTGGAATATACATCCCCAAAACCCGGAATTTGATATATTAGTCATTTAAGTTTCAAGATTTTATGGATACATTTTTCAAAATGAAGAGGAATTATATTTTTACAAGCTATCATTGGGATATATTAAAATGACTACAAAAACTATACTAAGATTTTCCTTTCCTACATACGATAAGATTTAAAGCTTGGTGAAATAAGTTCTCTTTCAGAATGGACAAGGAAGTATCATCTATCTATTTGTCCTTAGAGATGCTGAAACTGAAACGGAAAGCCTCCAAAATTCTGCCAAGTTGCCCATCTCCTTTATTTGTTTGTTTATTCATTAAGTATGATGCAGTGGTAGAAGTTATGCAGCGGCGACCTCGGAAAATAACACGTGTGGGGAAGACTGGGAGCAATCAAGCGCACATATTTGTTTGTGATCATCACTTCTAATTTGCTTGTCACGGCAATCCGCGCTGCAAAATCCTTCCTCCCCTCTGCCCAATCCAACCAGATATTTTATTCATGGCAGAAAATCAACACCCCAGAAGCTTTATGTCATCACCATTATTATATGTCAAAAAATATCTCAAGCAATTGGGGTTATAAATTCTCATTTAAGTGCTATGTGGGTCAAATAAATATCCGACTGACATGTAGGCCTCAGTCTCCAAATATTTACACTTCTCCTTGAGTCCAACTACAACTACCAAAAAGGTTTTCCATCTAGAAGACTCAACAGAGATTGACTGCAGTCAATAACTGATATAAAATTGACATCCAAAGACATTTCATACCCGAAATAGGAGCCAAAACACTCCCAAGACAATTAAAAGTGATTGAGCAAATTCATACTGAAACTTGGAACCACGAAACAGCAACATCCAAATTTTATGACATTTCAATTTCATCTTCCATTGGAAATAGTAACAATTCACACGATCATATGGAACAAAAGGAATGGCAAAACCAAAATCAAGCATATCCCCAATGGTGATGGTTGATAAAGCAGAAAAAGTTAGCATACCGTAGTGACTTCAAATATACAGCAAGCACTATAATACATCTGCAGTGTTCAGGTCTAGAACAAATTTGCCATTCATATTTGTTATCATAGCACAGAATCGTAACACAACTTCCAGTAACACATTTGCACAATGGCTGCAACTTACAGACAGCTTACTATACAATCCCAGATGGCGGAACCTAGGGGAGGGGAGCCACTGACTTCAACTACCGTCCATGTAGGATGTATACTAGATATGACCAACCAGCCATCCTACCTCTTCTACGTTCTTAAAGCCCCCCATTGACAGAATTACTCTGATTTGGGGCTAGAATCAATCCCAGTTTAGGTAGATTAGTATTTCCAATAAAATCACATACACCATTGGATCTTAGATATATTTACAACAGACAAGAATGAACTGTAAAGCTCTGACCAAAAGATTAATTTCTATTCTCTACTCAGAACGGGGAATAAAAGCATTTGCACCCCAAGAAAACAAATACAGAATCACATCCAAGTAATCATCAGATCATTTTAAGCATCAATTCAATTACAAGGAAAAAAAAACACTCAACTGGAAAACATCATCAAGAATCAAAACTTAAAACTTAAATCAATTAAAAGATGAAAAAAGCGAGGCTAATACCTGTACATGAAAATATCCAAACCATGTAGTTCCTTCTTGCAAAGATGACAAGAAGTCAAAAAGCCATCACTCCAAAACTCCCTCTTGAACTGACCCATATTTTTTTTCCTAGGCGAAGGAGCAGCAGTAAACCCACTGCAATTCTTGTTGTCATCTCCAAAACCGAACTGATTCTTGATCAAATTATCGCTAAAATGAGAAATTACACTAGTGTCGTTGTCAGATAATTCATCAAACTTCTCCAAGTTAAAGCCACCTCCGAAACTGGGAGCTGCTTTAACAGATGAGACTATAGGTATGGGGGTGGATCTTGGGGATGGAGCAAAGCAAATAGATTGGTGTGTATGGGTTGAATCAGTCATAGCTGCTACTATGCCTAGCCCAACCACACCATATTGAAAGTTGCTTGGGGGTTTTGTGGGGTTTAGACAGAAAAAAGAGTGAGATAAAGACGTGAAGAGGTTGAGATTGATGGCGGGTCTCTTTTTTCCATAAAAATTATGCATGTTGTAGGAGAATTACAGCCCCTAAGATTGTTGGGAGGGGATTAAATTCATGGGGGTTGTTGGACCCTAATTCCCCCAAGAGGAGAGAAACGAAAGTAGTGAATCAGAAGTTAAGAGACTGGGTTCTGAAGAGAAAGAGAGAGAAGAGAGGATGGCTTGTTTCAATCAGCGCTCCTTCTTCTGTTTATCACCCTTTCTCTCTTCTCTTCTTCTCTCCTCCTCTTTCTGGGTTCGCACGCGCAATATAAACAGTTTGCTGCATTAGTCCACAGGGTAAATTGCACTAATACTCACCTAAGTTTCCATTTTATCACGAAATGGTCACCCAATTATCAGTATTTTTTTTATCACTCAACTATTCAATTTTATCTTTTTTTTGTTACTCAATTATCTTGGATTTTTGAGTTTTTTCGACTAGTGATAAAAAAAATAAACTTTTCATAGTTGGGTGGCCAAAAAAGAAATTTACTAGTAGTTTGATGACCATTTTATAACTTTTCATAGTTAGGTGACAAAAAAAATATACTAATAATTGAATGACTACTAATGTAATTTACTCGAATCTATAATATACCTATAACTATTTATAAAAGTGAATGTACGTGGCATGTCCCTTTTGACAGGAACTTATTAGATTAGTCGTTTATTATTAAATGAATCCATTTAGTCCCTGTACTATTAAAAAATTAAATAATACTAAATTGAAATAGAATTAACATGTACCGTTTAAAAATATAATTTTTGTTTAACAAAGTTAATATTTTTAAAGTTTTTATTCAGTAAATGAAATATTTTGTTTGGAATTTAACTGTAATTGAAAAATATAATTTTTAGGACATTTTTATACAGTAAATGTCAACTCCGATTTGGATTGATTTGATTTTTTTAATGGGACAGGGACTAAATTGATTTGATTTAGTCCTATAATAAGAGGACCTTTTTAAGTACTTTAACCATTGTAAAAGTAAGGTCATAAGGGTTTAACTTCATGACACGTTTACTACCTCCTCTTTTATTTTCCTTTTGCCATTAAAAGGATAGTGGTAAATTTTCAGTTTTTGGTCCTTCAACTATGATCACATTTGAAATTTAATTTTAATATTTCAATTTGACATAATTTAATCCTCTAATTTTACAATAATAATAGTTAATTCAAATGGTTGTTATCATTGACTATTTTCGTTAAAATGCTGACATAATATCAATGTTGTCTAAATCGGATCGATTGGACCAAGAACTGGTCGAGGTATCGGTTTAGAGAGAGATAAAATCGATTGACTCACGAATCAGTATGGATTGGTTGAATCAGGCTAAAAAAACCAGGTGAACGGTTTTTATATTTTTTAAAATTTTAAATAATTTATTTGCTCTGAACTAGTTGTATCAAGAACTAGTGGCTTGATTGATTCAATCACCAGTCCTATTCCTAAAATATTAGTTAAGATTACAATCAAATTTACTCTTAGAAAGGGATAAGAATGCCATGAGCATGGTTGTTTAAACCGAACCGAATCGATCAGTAGGTATATCGGTCCAAAGAAAGATATTTAATTGGTTGACTTGTGAATCACGGACCAAAATTGATAATAAAAAAAACCAAATTTTCTTCATTTTGGGCCAAACCAAGAAAGAAAGAAAAGCCCAACCCTATTCCTTAAAGTAATCCATGTTGTGGGCTCATCTTCTTTGGTTTTTAAACCTAACCCAATAGTCCCAATATAGTGATTGGGAGTGACTGAGCGTTGCTTACAGAGTCGATAGAATTTTGGATTTTGAAGATTATTGAGTATTGAGACAATCTTCAAAGTATGTATTGGAACGAGAAAATTAATTTTTCGTATTCCATAGATTTATTAAAAGAGTAGATACTGGTCACGAGTTTTAAATATCAGGTCTGATTTTTAAAGCTTCGGTAGTAAGGTATTTCTTATTTAACACATGTTAAATAAACATTTTTTTTTATTTTTTTAAAATTATATAATAATTTTCAAATTTCAATATTGGTCTCCATACTTAAATTAAGATCTATACTTTAATTTTTTTATATAATTTAGTCACCCAATTTTACTAATACATTTATGCACATTAACTGTAGGGCCTAGAAGGGCTCGACCGATCCGGGCATTTCACGTTGCCTACGTCTTGTGAGTGCGCCCCCAACCCTGGCGGGTTTGGATTTGCTCCCCCCTTGTGCACGAGGGAGAGCATTAGCTTAGTCATTCAATAACCACCAAGTCGGTTCATATATATAAACATATTCTACACTTGATATCTAACCAATGTGAAACTAAGCTTTCCATTTTCCTCAACATAATTCATAAGTGGCTTACTTTAAGCATCAATTTCCCATTCATCACTCAATCATTTTGAGCATATGATATACCGTTGTAAAGGCCTCATGGGGTAGAATATAAAACTATAATTTTATGATTCAAAAATCCACCTTTACCAATTAAGAATATACCTCAAAGCTTCCCAAAATTTAATTTTCCAACAAAAGTCATATTATCCGTAACATTTTAAATGAAAAAAAAAAGAATTTAGAAGAAAAAAAGTCACAAAAGAATGAAATTTTAGTGACGCTTGTGAGGTAATGGCTAAAACATCACGGAATATAGACTTTCATGACGCTTTTGAAGACCTTTCGTAACACTTTGAAATCTCACCATATTAAACTATTTTTGGTGATGCTTTTCACATTTTTTCATGACCTTTTGAAGCTTCAAAAATAAAAACATTTTTTTGTGATGTTTTTTTTTCACATCTTTTAGTGACATTTTTAAACTTCACGAATTTAAAGTTTCAAACAAACAAATTTTATGAACATTTATAAATTTTTGAAGTTTTGCATACTTATAATTTTCAAAACTAAATTAGGGCTTTTTATTTTTTAAAATTTATTATTTTTGAAATTTTAAAGATTTTTTAGTTTTTGTATAATTTTTTAAAATTAAGTGAATTTGAAATTATTTTGACACCAAGTCACTGGTTGATTTATTTTTTTAAACGAAATTTGAGTTGGAGTATCAAGACTATAGAATCAAAGTGTAGGAGCTAAACGGATACTAAAAATAAAATATAAAGGTCAAATTGATAAATAAATAATACGGATACTTTAGTAATAATTTAGATATCGTACAAGGGTAAAAAAAACTATTAAACCTTTATTATTTATTGATTTTTATTTTTTATACAATATTAGGATGGAGATAAAAGTAGGACAAAACTTTAACAACTTAACTAACATGACTCAAACTCAAATCACACTTGAGACTGTAAACACCCTAACTATTAGACCACCACGAGCTTGATATAAATCTATAGTAAATGAGTAATTGCTTCGTTGAAATGAAGGCTAAACTCACATGGTATCACAAGCATACTAGAATTACTTGGAAAAATCATTTTAAAGTGAATACCGTTCTGGTTAACCAGTCATTTTAGAACACGTTTTAGAATTGCTTATTTTCAGTGCATGGTTGTATAAAGAGGAAATCAGGTGGTGGCAGTTGATTGGCATATGAAGACTGTTGGATTGATTGGGAAACTCGGTGATCAAACCATTTGCTACCAAATTTATTCTCATTTACTCACTCAGATCTCTACTCTAAACCCCTTTATAAAAATCCCACTAAACCTATCCATCCATTCATCTTCCTCATACCAAAAAAAAAAAAAAAACCCTCTGCACTGCAGGTCACACCTCTTTGGATATCTATTGCTTGCTCTGCTCCTTTCAAATGGTACGTTATATCTTTTACATTTTCCATCTCTCTCTCCTTTCATCTACACACACATGTTCGTTTCGAGAAACGACGCGCTTTCGTTCTCTTTTATTATGATATATGACTCTTCCGCTTCTCATAATTTCACAAAACGGTTGTTTTACGGTTATCTGAAACCGGATTTCCATACTCAAGGCTGTTTTCCGGTGATATTTGATCGTTCTTTTTCATAAAATATATATATATATACTCCCTGCTTGATTTATAGAATAATACAATATTGTTTGTTATGTTGATATCTGTGCAAATTTGAAAAAGGAAAAAAAGTCGCGTAAAGTAATGGCATCTTTCTTTTTCTTTATATATACAGTTGTTAAATCGATCTGAGAAAAGCTTGGCTTAAAATGCAAATGATGTTAGCTCTCTTTTTGGGGGGGATTGGGGGGGTGTTTGTTTAAGTTTTTCGTCAGCTAATTTGATTGGTGAATAATGTAGAAGGATGGGAATCCATTTTTGCCTAACACTCCACTCCAAACTAGTCCAGGGATTTGGTTAACCCAATGATTGCTTACGCCAATTTCTCATTTATTTTATATTCCCAAAGCTTTTCCTGTACTTTAATTTGTTTCTTCTTCCATAGACTTTCTCCAAAATGTTTTGGTTAATTTAAAAAGTAGCCCTCGAAGTATACCTTTTTTAATGGGTTAATTTAAAGTAGCCCTTGAAGTATACTATTATTTCTATTTAAAAAACTACTTCAACTGATAAAAACTAAACTTGTCACATATTATTTTTAAATTTACGTGAAATTAAAGGTATATTTTAAAATTAAATTAATTTTTTTATTTACCCTCTTCTTCAAATTATCCATGCTTTTCTTTCTTTCTTTCTTTTTTCCCCATTTTTCTTTGTTTTCATTTTCCATTAAATCTGGGAAAACCAAAAATGTAATAAAAATAAAAAATTGTGATGGACCTCAGATTTAATGAAAAAAAGGAAAACAATGGGAAAAAGGTGAAAGAAAAGGCAAGGAACAAAACATGAGTTGTTAAAAGGACAAGTAGAGAGAGAATGAAACTGAAAACAAATTTAATTTAATGCAAACATAATTATTGTAAAATTATAGTTTAAATATTTTGTTGGATTAAAATATATTTATATATTTAATTCAAAAATATATAGTTTAAAGGTTATATATTAAATTAATTTCTTTTAATTGTAAATAGTTGGAGAAAAAAGTCTATATTTCTCAAATTTGCTTGATTGTTGGATATATCATTCTTTCTATATTTGAAAAAATTATTAAAGGTTATTATTGATTAATTAATTTATTAAATTAATACATTTAGATAATTAGGCTTAAATGATGTTAGTGATATCAATAACCTTAGATAGAGAATTTGGGTTCAAACTCTTAAAAGATGAATTTTATTAGTAAAATTACATTTTAATACTTCTAAAAATTATAAATTTTGATTTAATCCTTTATATAAATTATTAAAATATAAAATTATTTTTTATTTTAAAGATATACAATTTAAATATAACCTAATTTTTATTTTTTTGCTTCCTCTTAACTTTACCCAAACCTAAAAAAGAAGGTTAGAGCAACTTGATCAAACTAGTTTTTAATCTTCAGAATTAGTCAAAGAAAAACTATTCATTAAAGATGTACAGTTGGGCCATTTATTAAATAAGTACAAAAAGATATTGTTTTAGGTTTATTTTCTTGGTTGGAAGACTTTTTAAGTTAGGCAACTTGATCAAACTAAGTGTTTATTTTTAGAATTTGTCCAAGACTATATTCAATGTTCATTAATGGCGTAAGGCTGGTAAGAAAAATTTTATGTAAATTTTAAAATTTTAAATTAGTAAGTATAAAATTATAGTTTGATTTTTTAAATGATAAGAATTTAAATTAATCTTTTAAATTTTATAAAGATATAAATTATTAAAATGATGAAATTTTATTATTATAAAATTATAATTTAATTTCAGTCCATAAAAAAATTAATTGTGCCATTTATTAAATACGTTCATAAATTTGAACTTTTTAAGGTTTTGCTTTTTGTTCGAAAACTTTCTTTTAAGTTAGGTAACTTGATGAAACTAAGTTTTATTTTTAGAATTTATCAAAGAATAATGTATTCTAATAGGGATATAAAATTAAGGTAAATTATATCATTAGTCATTAAATTATACGTAAGTTTTTGTTTTGATGATTTTATTAAAAAGTTATAATTTGGTTATTGAAGTATTTTAAAATTTTCATTTAAGTCATTGGACTATTAATATGACTTTTTATTGTAACACCATTTGTATCAATCGAAAGCTCTATTTCTCTTTTATATTTTAATTTTTTCTTTAAAATGACTTTGGGCATCATGAATTTATAAACCAAAATTTATTTAACTTTTTCTTTGATCTCGACATTAGTTGTCAAATCGACTTAGATTTAAAATATGTTATTTTATTCGTCGACGTTATTAATTTACCATACTAATTGTTAAATTGTCATTTGGAGCTCGTTAACAAAATTTAAAAAAAACGTAACAGTGAATTAAATAAAAACATTTAAATAGTTTGGTGTTTTAATTTTTTTGAATTCTTTAATAATAAATAATATAATCTATCTTAAAATTAATTGTGATAGGCTACAAAGCCACTTCTCTATATTATTAAAAATAAAAAAGCCACTTGTCACCGGTAGATAATATATTTCAATGTCACCGATACAGTAGTGAAATTCCTGCGACCGTACTAATTTATCGTTTTGTTACAACTATATTAGTAAAACTGTAAAAAGTAAATTTAGAATAAAAATTATATAAAAATTAAATGAGTTAATTGGTTGAAATAGTAAAATTGAAATATTAAAATTATAGTATTTTAAGTCTAAGTCAAACCATCTGGAGGTTTTTATAGATTTTATATAAATACATTTTATACTTAAATTCAAGGTTTTATAATTGAATTGGTTGTCAAATTGATCAAACCATTAGTTCTTTATTTAATTGTTTTTGTTCAATTGGTTCGTTTGGTTCAATTTAATAAATTATTAAAAAATAAAAAATAGAGAAAATAAATTCAATCGGCGTTTTTAGCTTAGTTTAACTAGTTTGATCATTAGCTCAACCAGTTTGGATTGATTCATGGGTTAATCAATTCAATTTCTTATTTTACATTGATATCTCAATTGAATTTTGGTCTAATCGATCGGTTTAATTCTAAAAAACAAATTTCATTAATAATATTTTATTTTTTAATTAAAGTCTACATTTACGGCAACAAAGCCTTAGTAGTTTAGATGATATTGAAATTATAAGATTTTGAGTGTTCATTGTTGAGTTTCATTATGCGTATTTATGCATGTGTAAATTCTTCGTTTATATTTTATTTTATTTAAGTTTCACAATATATAAGTCTGGTCTAAACATATTCTAGTTCCTTCATTTGCAAATTTAGTGATTTGATTTTGGTGGTAATTATATATATTCACTTTAATTGTAATTTTGTCAGTGAATTGTATTGATGAATTATTGATAATCATTGATTTGGACAGTTAAGAAGAAGCGAGAATGAAATAAAAATAGTTCTTACAAGACCATTATCATTAAATGGTGAACTCGAAGCTGATTACAAGGCGCCCAATTTGATCCACAGGATATTAAGTCTTTTCAAGAATGTACGTCCAGGCTCAGATCTCACTCATTTTAAGGTTTGTCAAACTTCAATTTTTATTTTTGTTTTTTTTAATTTAAAAGAAAATTAATTAGGCAACAACATATTAATTAAATTCATAAGATTGTTTATATTGGTATTATTTTCTTATTTGCAATTTTATTATTATTAATAATTTATTAAATAATCATTAGTCAATATATGCTGTAATTTCTTAATTTGATATAAATTATGACAATTACACATTTAAAAATAAATTTAATTTAATTTATAATTATTAATTATTAATTAAAGAGTTGTGTTAATTTTAAAATAGATTTATTACTTGAATATTCTATGCTATAATTATAATTATGATTTAAATTAAAATTATTAATTAAAAATATTGATGTAAAAAGAAATTGTGCTAATTTTATTGATGTAAAATAAAATTAGTATTTCTATAAAATTCTAAATATATTAATTATACATTCATTAATATTAGAATTAATTATTATTTTAAATAATAATATTTTGAATTAATCAGATAAAGTAAGGAAAAAAACGAATGCTAAGAAGTAATAATAAAAAATAATAATTAAATAACTAATTATGTGATTGTGCAGCTGCCGCCTCAGTTCAACGTTCCCAAGTCACATCTTCAATGTTATGGAGAAACAGTGTACTGCAACGGCAGTGACATGTTGAGGCGATGTAACCAGGCCAACAATTCCCTCGACAGATTCATGTCGGTTGTGGCTTGGAGCATTTCCACGTTACGCCCTCTCATGTTTGGGGTTGCCCCTTACAATCCCATCCTCGGTGAGACTCATCACGTCTCAAGGGCTACTCTCAACGTCCTCCTCGAACAGGTGGCCTTTCTCAATTTATTGCTCCTCTCAAGTCATTTTTATTGCATTAATTATCTTATCTCTCATTTTGCTGAAACTTCAAAATAACATTGATGATTTTGATCGTCCAAATGAAACACATGATTTTATTTTACAGATTTCTCATCACCCCCCAGTTTCTGCTCTCCATGCAACCGATGAGGAACACGATATTGAACTCGTTTGGTGTCACCAATGTGTCCCCAACTTCAATGGTTTGGTCTTCTTCCTACACCCATTTTCTTATTTAGAACGATTGGTGGGTCTGGTGTTTAATTAATGAAAACAATATTGGTAGGTGCGTGGGTGGAAACTGAGGTGCGAGGAAAGAGGCAACTTAAGCTACTGAGTCGAGGAGAAACATATGAAATGAACTCTCCCAACCTCTTGATAAAATTTCTGCCACTGGCAGGAGTGGATTGGACTGGAAACGTTACAATCAGCTGCAAAGAAAACGGGCTTGAAGCTGAATTACGATATGGACCCAAGTCCTTTTTTGGTCTTAGAGGAAGTCATAGATCAGTTAAAGGAAAGGTCTATGAAACAGCAACCAAGAGGACCCTTTTCCAACTTAATGGTCATTGGGATAGGTATTCAACATGTATTATACATATATATATTATTTTTAAACCATCTCATGAATGCAGCTGTTCTAAATCTAATGATTATTTAATTCAGAACGGTGACAGCGAAGGACAATAATAGTGGGAAGTCGAGGGTGATATACAATGCAGATGAAGTATTTTCAGGGCTGAAAACCCCTGTCGTTAACGATCTGAAGGTAAACTCCTTGATGAATGAGAATGAACAAATTTGCATTTCTGTATTAAAAGGATGATGATGGATTGTTGTATTTTGTGTTGTTAGGGAGTGAGGCCAACAGAATCGGCAGCAGTGTGGAGTGAGCTAAGCGAGGCCATAATGAGCCAAAATTGGGAGAAAGCAAAAGAAGCGAAGAACGCGGTGGAGGGAAAGCAGAGGGAGGTCTTGAGAGAAAGGGAGTTGAAAGGAACACCATGGGTTCCCCAGCATTTCAGTGTGACTTACACCAAAGATGGTGGTTGGGAATGTTCACCTATTCAACAATGGGTTCCACCTGCTCCAATTGTTCTTCCTCTTTCATAGCCTTATTTAACAAATATTTAAAGATCAACACTATCTTAAGCAGCACCTTATACTAAAATTCATACTGCAGCTGGAACCAAACCTGCTTCTGAACAACATTATATGCTTATACATGTCATATAATATGATAAATGCAAGTTATATTTACTCAACAAAATAAGTTTCTAGTATTAATTTCCATATAAAACACAAAATGAATTTTAAAGGTTGAAATTAAGTCTAACAATAATAAATTAAGTGTATGAGTAATATTAAAATTTTCAAAATTTTAAATATGGCATCTCTTGCTCGGATCTATTATATTGATTTGGGTAAGGAATGTTATATTTATTGGTATCAAATCTTAGATTTAGTCGATTATGGACTAAATCAAGAATATGAATTGAACTTAAAACTGAGTCATAAAAAGAAGAAAATGTGATATGATAATTGTCGAAATCTTTTTTTGAAAACAAAAATTTTAGTTGTCGACTTTAAAAATGAAACTGGAGTCGCCACCGATCCTTTATTAAGGTGTGATCGGCTCACCTTAAAAATTATTTTGGTCTACGAATTTTGAGAAAACGAATTCGGGAGTCAGTTACGCACGAGGAAGGGTTAGCACCCTCGTAACGCCCAAGATCGGTACCGAATTGATTATTTGATGTCTTAGTGTCGAAGGTTAAAAAGATTTTAAAATCAACTCAAATGATGAAATTTGAAAAAGGATAATCAATTGTTCAAGTCATGTAAAGAAATCGAGTCCCAATACGTTAGGGTACAATTCTTCATAATCCCCGAACTTTGAATATCACTTTTATTTTATGCGAAAATCTTCATTTCGAGAAAGTAACAGGCCACACCCAATACGTTAGGGTACGACAAGTTAAGTTTCCAAAGATGATTTTTATGCTCATGCATTTTGAATAAAGAATATTCTCGGTCATTTAAGATTGACAAAGAAAATCAGAACCCAATACGTTAGAGCTCAATTTCCCTCGAAAATCCCAAACTTCAAATAATGCTTTTATCCAAAAAACCTTTAAATCAAGAAAATAACTTTGATGAATGGTTAAAACCAAAATATATTTTTAAAAGGGTACGTTAAAAATAATGTAAAATATGGTATGATACTTTAATTCACAACATATACGAATAAATATTTGCAAATATATATATACAAACACAATATAACAATAAAGTTGCAAACATATGTACACATATATCAAACACATATACAAGTATACATGCAAATAGAAGGAGTGAAATATATCCAATAAAACAAACAAAAACATGTATTAAAAATAAAATAAAAGTATATAAAAAATGCATATGTATTTATTTACGAATAAAATGTATAAGTGCATATATAAAAAAAGAAAATAAAATAAGGATATAAGGAAAAACATATGTATAAATATATGCATGTATATATTATATAAAACAAATGCGCATGCATGTATTTTCTGAAAAAACATTTTTGAAAATGAAATTCACAAAATATATATGTTTTGTAAAAAAATATGAAAGGAAAAAAAGAAAATTCTATATATAAAATGGGCATGCTAAAAAAAACCAATATATGTATATATATATATATATAAATTATAAATTATAAAGATAAAATAAAAAAATCAAATACCCTCTGCTAGGGTTTCGTTTCTGCGCCGCCGTCGCCCTTAACCAATCGGCCAGTTCGGATCCTGTAAAAGGGAGCGCAATAGCTGACTTTCTGGCTAGCAAGGCTTTGGAAGATTACGAACCGTTAAGCTTTGATTTTCCGAATGAGGACTTGTTGTATGTAGCCGCTATTGAAGAAAATCCCCAAGAGGATCACAGTTGGAAGCTAAACTTTGATGGAGCCTTGAACGCTGTGGGCAATGGAATTGGGGCAGTCTTGATGTCCCCGAATGGTGATTATTATCCCTTCACTTACAAATTGGATTTTGATTGTACAAACAACATGGCGGAATACGAAGCATGCATTATGGGTATTCGTGCAGCCATAGAGCGAAGAATCAAAGTGCTAGAGGTCTATGGAGATTCAGCATTGGTGATATATCAGCTCAGGGGTGAATGAGAAACGAGAGATCCCAAATTAATCAGTTATCGAAAGTTGGTCCTCGAATTGATTAAGGAGTTTGAGGATATCACTTTTTGCTATCTCCCACGAGATGAGAACCAGATGGCCGATGCACTAGCTACTTTAGCCTCCATGATCAAGGTGAACAGACATGAGGATATGAAGCCTATCCAAATGAGTATCTATGAAGACCCGGCTCATTGTTACAATATTGAAGAAGGAGAAATCGATGATAGTCCTTGGTATTAAGATATACTACGATATGTAAAAAATCGTGAGTATCCTGGCCAGGCAACGGAGAATGAAAAGAGAACTCTGAGAAGACTAGCCATTGATTACGTCTTAGATGGGGAGATCTTATACAGGAGGGGAAAAGATCAGGTACTGTTAAGATGTGTGGACGCCGTGGAAGCAAAGAAAATCCTGGAGGAAGTCCATGAGGGCATCTGTGGAACGCATGCCAGTGGGTTCACAATGGCTAGATAGATTATGAGATTCGGGTATTACTGGTCCACCATGGAAGGGGATTGCATCAATTACTCCAAAAAGTGCCATAAATGTCAAATCTATGGTGATAAAATGCATGCACCTCCTTCGCCTTTTCACGTCATGACTTCTCCATGGCCTTTCTCCATGTGGGGTATGGATGTCATCGGGCCAATATCGCCGAAGGCTTCAAATAGGCATCGTTTCATATTTGTGGTTATTGACTACTTCACCAAATGGGTAGAAGCTGCTTCGTATGCTAACGTTACAAAGTCATCAGTCAGTAAGTTCTTGAAAAGGGAGATCATATGTCGATATGGAATGCCTGAAAGAATCATATCCGACAATGCGCTGAACCTAAACAACAACTCAATAGCAGAAGTCTGCAGTCAATTCAAGATCAGACATCACAATTCATCACCGTATCGCCCAAAAATGAATGGTGCAGTGGAAGCGGCTAATAAAAATATAAAGAAGATTGTGGGGAAGATGACTGAGACCTACAGGGACTGGCACGAGAAATTACCGTTTGCCCTTATTGCTTATCGAACGTCAATTAAGACCTCTACTGGGGCAACGCATTTCTCCTTAGTTTATGGCATGGAGGCAGTCTTGCCCATCGAAGTTGAAATCCCTTCCCTCCGGGTTTTGACTGAGCTACAATTGGATGAAGCAGAATGGGTTCAATCTCGATACGATCAGTTGAACTTGATAGAGGGAAAAAGGCTAAAGGCTATTCAGCATAGTCAGATGTACCAGAAAAGAATGATGCGAGCCTACAACAGGATGGTCCGAACCAGAAAATTTAATGAGGGGGACCTGGTGTTGAGAAAAATTCTTCTTCTACAAAAAGATTTTAGGGGGAAATGGATGCCGAATTGGGAAGGTCCTTATGTTGTAAAAAAGGCCTTTTCTGGAGGAGCCCTGATCCTGGCTGAAATGGATGGAAGAAACTTGACTAATCCAGTAAATTCAGATTCAGTCAAGAGATACTTTACTTGAATAAGGGAAGGAGCCAAGGTGAAAACCCGCAAAGGGCGCTTTGATTCCAAAAAATAAAATAAAATAGAGAGGCTAGGGTGAAAACCCGCAAAGGGCACCTTAAGACCAAAGGGGTTTGAGTTGAAAACCTGACAAGGGCAACTCAAAGTCTGATTGAAGCACGTGGTAGTCTTGTTGTACCTGAATCGACAGAAAGGAATAGACGAAATCTTGGGTCATCAACAAAATACTATGAATCTCCTAAACACGTGTTGAATTCAGAAGGGTCCTCAGAAAGTTGTATAGAGCAATTCAAGCAAGGATATCTGGGGCACTTGTCCATAATTTGTGTTTCTAAAACACTTCATTCTTTTTCAATATAAGTGTTTTAGTCAATTTCTTTTTTCGACTTGTTTTCATTGATAATTTATTGCAAGTTATGATCTCAAGTCAATTTCGTTTTATCTATCGTTATGGTCTTTTCGAAAGCATGTTGCATTAGAATAACGATTAATAGACTAATAAAACTTTCACAAGGGAATTTTTTCATATTACTCTGGAAATTTTTAAATAATACAAGAGCCTGAAGCAGGACTATTGTTTAGACTTCACCGGGTTAAAAGGTCGAAGATATATAGGAGTAAAAAGCCGGATCAAGAATTTGCGAGTTTTTTTGAAGCGCTGTTATCACAAAGGAAGCCTTAATGAGTAATAACGACTTCAATATTTAGCATTAATAAATCATTTTCATGACATATCATTTAGATGTCATTCACACATGTCTAGTTAGGAGCATTTGATTCATTTTGATCATGTCATCCTAATCATTAGGCATAATTAGGTCCATCACACAGGTCATGTTCCACAGAGAACAGGTCGGTGGAATCATAAAGCCTTATCTCCCTGAGCAGCAGTGGAGCAAGTTGAAAGATAGCGGTTTTTGTCTTCATGTACCAGCGTGAAGTAGATCAGAGATAACAAATCTTCCTTTCCATACTGGTGGCAAAGCAGATCAAAGAAAGCAGATCTTGTCTTCATGTACTGGCGTGAAGTAGATCAGAGATAACAGATCTTGCCTTCCCATACTGGTGGCGAAGCAGATCAAAGAAAGCAGATCTTGTCTTCATGTACTGGCGTGAAGTAGATCAGAGATAATAGATCTTGCCTTCCCATACTGGTGGCGAAGCAGATCGAAGGAAAAAGTAGATCTTGTCTTCATGTACTGGCGTGAAGTAGATCAGAGATACCAGATCTTGCCTTCCCATACTGGTGGCGAAGCAGATCAAAGAAAGCAGATCTTGTCTTCATGTACTGGCGTGAAGTAGATCAGAGATAACAGATCTTGCCTTCCCATACTGGTGGCGAAGCAGATCGAAGGAAAAAGCAGATCTTGTCTTCATGTACTGACGTGAAGTAGATCAAAGATACCAGATCTTATCTTCCCATACTGGTGGCGAAGTAGATCGAAGAAAGCAGATCTTGTCTTCATGTACTGGCGTGAAGTAGATCAGAGATTACAGATCTTGCCTTCCCATACTGGTGGCGAAGCAGATCAAAGAAAGCAGATCAAAGAAAGCAGATCTTGTCTTCATGTACTGGTGTGAAGTAGATCAGAGATAATAGATCTTGCATTCCCATACTGGTGGAGAAGCAGATCGAAGGAAAAATCAGATCTTGTCTTCATGTACTGGCGTGAAGTAGATCAGAGATACCAGATCTTGCCTTCCCATACTGGTGGCGAAGCAGATCAAAGAAAGCAGATCTTGTCTTCATGAATTGGCGTGAAGTAGATCAGAGATAACAGATCTTGCCTTCCCATACTGGTGGCGAAGCAGATCAAAGAAAGCAGATCTTGTCTTCATGTACTGGCGTGAAGTAGATCAGAGATAATAGATCTTGCCTTCCTATACTGGTGGCGAAGCAGATCGAAGGAAAAAGCAGATCTTGTCTTCATGTACTGGCGTGAAGTAGATCAGAGATACCAGATCTTGCCTTCCCATACTGGTGGCGAAGCAGATCAAAGAAAGCAGATCTTGTCTTTATGTACTGGCGTGAAGTAGATCAGAGATAACAGATCTTGCCTTCCCATACTGGTGGCGAAGTAGATCGAAGGAAAAAACAGATCTTGTCTTCATGTACTAGCGTGAAGTAGATCAGAGATACCAGATCTTGCCTTCACATACTGGTGGCGAAGCAGATAAAAGAAAGCAGATATTGTCTTCATGTACTGGCGTGAAGTAGATCAAAGATAACAGATCTTGTCTTCCTATACTAGTGGCGAAACAAATCGAAGAAAGTAGATCTTGTCTTCATGTACTGGCGTGAAGTAGATCAAAGGTAACAAATCTTGTCTTCCATACTGGTAGCGAAGTAGATCGAAGGAAGAAACAGATCTTGTCTTCATGTATTGGCGTGAAGTAGATCAAAGACAAAAGATCTTGTCTCCCCATACTGGTGGTGGAGTAGATCGAAAAGAATAGATCTTGTCTTCATGTACTGGCGTGAAGTATATCAAAGGTAACAAATCTTGTCTTCCCATACTGGTGGCGAAGTAGATCGAAGGAAAAAGCAGATCTTGTCTCCATGTATTAGCATGAAGTAGATCAAAGACAACAGATCTTGTCTCCCCATACTGGTGGTGGAGTAGATCGAAGAGAACAGACCTTGTCTTCATTGGCGTGAAGTAGATCAAGCGCAGCAGATCCCATTACTCTGAAGTCGTAGAGAGCAAATTATATCTGGTCTTATCTCCCTGAAATTGCAGTGGGGCAGACAGAAGTAACAAATCCTATCTCCTTGAAGTTGCAATGGTGTGGATTAAAATCACAGATCTCATCTCTCTGAAGTTGCAGTAGAGCAGATCACGCCAAGATTTATCTTTAAGTTGTAGTAGAACAAATTGAAGCTACAAGTCTTATCTCTCTGAAGTTGCAGTGGAGTAGATTAAAGATAGCAAATTTTGTCCTTTTAAGCTACAGCATACGAATCCTATCTCCCCGACATTACAGTGGAGTAGATTGAAGCACCAGTTTCTGTACCTCTGAGGATGCAGTAGGAAGGAACGAGGCTGCTTGAAGAAGGAAAAGCACTGAAGAAGTTGAGGCTCAGTCAGACCAGGCACAATTGGGCCTTGTAGTCTTTGCTCTGTTCCCGATACACGACAACGAGCAAAGAGGGGCAGCTGTAATAGGCCCAACTGGCCCAAAACAAAGCACACAGCCCAAATTGGTTAAAATACAGGCCCATATAGCCCAACACAATAAAACAAAAGCCTAAACAAAAAGAAACCCTAGCAGCAGGTAACGCCGTAGCCCCCGCCTCCAGCAAGGCCTCCAGCCGCCGCACGTCTCTGGGCCGATCCTCCACGTGCTCTCCACGATACCTACAAAAACGGGCTCAAAGAGTCCGGAGGAGAAAAAACAAGCAAAATAAGTTTATTTTTGTTTCTTTCTTCGGCCTATAAAAGGCCATTTTTTAATATGTAAAAAGGGGGATAACAAGATGATACGCAAGAAATAGAAAAAAAGCACTGAGAATACAGATTGTTTTTCTTGTTTCAAAGGTGAAATCGAGTTCTTTTTTTTGTTTTTTTTTCTCTTTATTTCATTTGTGTTTTTAAAACAAATAATAAAAGGAAAGGGAAGAGGCTTACCTGCGTGGTCTTACCGATGAAACCCGAAGTTCGCTTCGCCTTGAACGGCCAGGATCCGAACTGGCCGATTGGTTAAGGGCGACGGCGGCGCAGAAACGAAACCCTAGCAGAGGGTATTTGATTTTTTTATTTTATCTTTATTTATTTTCCTCTCTTTCTGCTGTTTTTTTAACAAAAATTGTTTTAAATAACAAAAGTGAAACGGCGCCATTTTAGCCAGGTGCGACCCGCGCGGTGACCCGACCCGGAGGGCAGGATCCGCACGTTCTGACGTCAGAGGGGGAATTTGCGCGATCAGTCCTCCCTCTTTTGCGCCATGTCTTATTTAGCCAATTTTTGTTTTTTTAAATTTAGCCCAAATGTTTCTATTTCTGTTCATTTTAGCCAGTGCCAATGCACAGCGTTTTGGGAAATTGGTTTATTGCCAATCTGGTCCCCCATGTCATTCGCGTGTGGCACTTTCATCCTTAATTTTGTTTTTAATCCCATTTGCTACCCGCTAACTCAATTTCAATCACAATGTGACCTTTCTTTTTACTCAATTTATTACCCTTTCGTATTATTATTTTTTTATTACCATTTTTTGTTTTATTCCCGTAATTAATATGTACATTAAGTCTCATTTGTCTTCTTACATATGTATATTACTTTATAATTTTATATATATATATATATACATATATTGGTTTTTTAGCATGCCCATTTTATATATAGAATTTTCTTTTTTTCCTTTCATATTTTTTACAAAACATATATATTTTGTGAATTTCATTTTCAAAAATGTTTTTCGTAAAATACATGCATGCGCATTTGTTTTATATAATATATACATGCATATATTTATACATATGTTTTCCTTATATCCTTATTTTATTTTCTTTTTTTATATATGCACTTATACATTTTATTCTGTAAATAAATACATATGCATTTTTTATATACTTTTATTTTATTTTTAATACATGTTTTTGTTTGTTTTATTGGATATATTTCACTCCTTCTATTTGCATGTATACTTGTATATGTGTTTGATATATGTGTACATATGTTTGCAACTTTATTGTTATATTGTGTTTGTATATATATATTTGCAAATATTTATTCGTATATGTTGTGAATTAAAGTATCTGTACCATATTGTACATTATTTTTTAACGTACCCTTTTAAAAATATATTTTGGTTTTAACCATTCATCAAAGTTATTTTCTTGATTTAAAGGTTTTTTTTGGATAAAAGCATTATTTGAAGTTTGGGATTTTCGAGGGAAATTGAGCCCTAACGTATTGGGTTCTGATTTTCTTTGTCAATCTTAAATGACCGAGAATATTCTTTATTCAAAATGCATGAGCATAAAAATTATCTTTGGGAACTTAACTTGTCGTGCCCTAACGTATTGGGTGTAGCCTGTTACTTTCTCGAAATGAAGATTTTCACATAAAATAAAAGTGATATTCAAAGTTCGGGGATTATGAGGAATTGTACCCTAACGTATTGGGACTCGATTTCTTTACATGACTTGAACAATTGATTATCCTTTTTCAAATTTCATCATTTGAGTTGATTTTAAAATCTTTTTAACCTTCGACACTAAGACATCAAATAATCAATTCGGTACCGATTTTGGGCGTTACGAGGTGCTAACCCTTCCTCGTATGTGAATCGACTCCAATTCGTTTTCTCAAAATTCGTAGGCCAAAATAATTTTTAAGGTGAGCCGATCACACCTTAATAAAGGATCGGTGGCGACTCCAGTTTTATTTTCAAAGTCGACAACTAAAATTTTTGTTTTCAAAAAAAAGGTTTCGACAATTATATTATGAAATAGTAAAATAAATTATAGGTATTAAAAAGGATTGAGTTATGATGGTAAGAATGAAATGTGTGAATATGGATATGTGAGATAAATGTAAGACGTAATTATGTATATTTGATGTGATTTGGATTTGAATTAAATATTAAAATGATATTAAGAATGACGTAAAAAATGTAAAATATGAAATGACTAAAGAAGTTGATTCAAACAAAATAATCAATCGGTGATGAAAGTGATACGTGAACAAATGATCCAGTGGGACTTAGAGGAAACAAGATTGATTACGGAAAATCTTGGTGAAAGGGGGATGGGAGCTGTAGTGAAATAACTAAAAATTAGAATATATTGTAATGTGATAAAAAATTAGTAAGTGTTAAAAAGAATAAAGTCAAATAATATATATGAGAAAGTAGAGTAAGATAAAAATCTTGATGTCACTGATAGTTGCATTTTAAAAGATAAACGGTAAGATTTATGAGAAAGTAAGAATTATTAATCAGAGTTAACTTAGACATTGGGAAAATAAAGTATGAAGGGAGAATTTTTAGTAAGGACTAACCTGAGGATTAAATGTGTAAATTTACTATAAGAAGAAAAGGTGGTGTGACAAATAAATATTTTTTTTATGACTGTGGAATAGAATTATATTGATGTGTCGAATCGGAAACCAAAGTATGCACTAAGTTGAATAAAGTGAAAAAGTTGAAGGGTTAAAGCTAATTTTACCATTTTATGCGAAAAGGGTTTAAAAGCAATTTTTCCATGATTAGATTCCAACATAATGATTGGTTTGGAAAAAATTATATATATTAAGTGATAATATGGAAGAAAAAAAAAAGAATGGTACTAGTATGGAATTTGGATGAATTTGATTGGTTGGTAAAAATTGATGGTTGAAAGTTAAAGAAAAGGAAGAAGAAATTTGGACAAGTAATCTAAGGTGGTGGACGCCAACAATGAATTGATGACATATACTGTGACACCTCACACTCTACTTGATCGTCGAGTTCGAATGTAAAACACCACATTCATTGCCAAAACAACTTGGGCTAGCTTTCTTTCATAAACAACACAAGCATCAAGCATTTTCATATTATACAAAACCATTCATATTAATTAAAAATAGATTCGAGTAATTTTAAACACTTCAGAAACCTTTTAAATCGAGTTGTAGGTGTTTGGGGATGATTGAAACCAAGTTCGAGTCATTTTAAACACTATTTTGCCACACCTGTGTCGGTAGAAGTCCCTACCACAGTTCATTTTTGGCTATTGACTTATTTATATTGGTACACCTGCCACTTGTATCGGTAAAAGTTTGTTAAGACCCAAAAATGACCCGAAAACACACCTAGTTTGATCCAAAATAATACCAAATCATTTCTAAACATTATGGAACATTATAAACAAGTTCTAAACACCATTTTAAGCATACTTTAACACATTTAAGCACATGATCTCAACCAAGAACATAACATCACCAACTCAAGCATCAAATTCACTTACTTGGTATGTAAGAATCATCAAAAGCATGGTACAAACATAGTAATATAGGCATGCATACTATCATAATCTTAAGATTACATATTATACACAACTCCATACTTATATAACCACAATTTATTTACAAGTCTCAAGTATGATAGGTACCAAAACTTCAAATTGAACCCCAACCAATTTATGACACTAGGCATGCCAACCTCAACAAAACATATAAAATAACTATACACACTTTGTTGAGTCGAAAATTGAATTACAGATATTGTCGACCTCTCTAAAACCTCGAGATCTAATTAACACCTGCACACAAAATTAAACAAACAGTTTGCTGAGCAAAGGAACTTAATGGTGCTAACATAATTTGAATTAAAGCACATAAACCTAAAACAATGTGACATAACATTAGTATCAAAGTTTAATCATCAAACTAATTCAACATAACACATTATGATTCTTAATTCGAATATTAATGTATCACAGTGCGCTCTACGCTTTTCATCTTGATCTCATATTTCAACATAACATAAAGTATAATTACTTACCTTGTTCACTTATCATGTCTTGTGTTGTTATTTAGCTTTCATATTACTATGAGGCTATCAACAACATATGAGACAAGTCATGCTTTCATTCATAAAAGCACGGTGTCAACAATTAAACATCAATTTAAACATAAAATAAGAACATATTAAGTTAGCACAAATCGAAAACACTAGTAGTCCGTCGCCTTTTCTTTTCCTTTCGCCTTCGAAATTCCAGCATCGTCTTTAACTACGTATGATAAATTTGTTTACGAAAATGGTACTAATACACAATCCACAAAGACATAGTCATCAATTCAATCATCGATGTATATTTTACAATTTGGTCCCTTGGAACCCTAATATCCGAATATTCTGTATCTTTCGATTTTCCCAACCAAGTTCGAATATGATTTCGCAAACATACTACAGGGACCTCATTCTATCATTACTTGTTATCAACCCTTGAAATTCCTATCCCTTACATTTAAGTCCCTGCTACCACATAATTTACCATATAATCTAAAACCCAACTCATGTTCACATCAACATCATCCTTTATACTTCTAACATGATCTCTACTTATCCAAACTTATACAACCAAATATATTATGATTTCAAGGTCCAAGTTCTTAATTTAATTACTCGACAATCCAATAATATATTCTCATGCTAAATACATTTTTATTTTTATTTTCTTCTGCCACGTGTCTTCCTTGTCCTCTCTCTTTTCTTTTCTTTTTCTTTTTTTATATTTTATAGAAATTGTTATTTTCTGTTTTGGTCCTTCTATTATGTCCCCCTTCCACCATCCACAATGTGTCCCCCGTTGTTCTCTTTTTTGTTACATTTTAGAGAAATGGTTAAATTTTATTTTTGGTCCCTCTAGTATGTTTAAATTTGAGAGTTAATCTTTATACTTTAATTTATAACATAGTTTGGTCCTTATATTTTTAAAATATTATTAATTAGTCCAAATAATAAAAACCTTTAACTTTTCTATTAAAATATTATATGGTTATATATAATTTGAATGACATATGAGCTTTACAGACTGATACGTGGCTTCCTATTTCTTTTAGGCTCGCATTGCATTTTTACATTATAAGATAATAGTCAAATTTTAATTTTAGCCCCTGAACTATGTTGAAACTTGAGATTTAATCTATATGCGTTACTTTTTAACACAATTTGACCCTTTACTTTTATAATGTCATAAGTAAGTCTAAATAGTTACTATTGTTAACTATTTCAATCAAAACGATGACATCAAATTTTCTTAAGAACATTATTCCAACAAAAAATTATTTTATCACGATAGAATTTAATGGGTGGTTTTAAGGAAAAAAATCTTAATCAGTATTTTTAATACTATTTTTGTTGTTATATGACTATCAAGAATGTGTGTGTGTGTTTTAATTTCAAAATGTGATACCAAATAATTTAATAAAATAATTTTAATAGTGATAATAATTGGACCTGAATTTTTAAATCTGGAAACTAGGGGCACTAAATTCTTTAATATAAATGTAGGGGGACTAAATTCCAAATGTAAAAAATGTATAGGGATCTAGAGTATATTTTAACCTTCAATTTTTTACTCCATAATTTGGCACAAACAAATAATCAACCTAACGTAAAGTGTGAGCTAGGAACCATACTAATACTTATATATTAAAGAAGTTCAAAGGACCTTCCTCATGTTGACACGTGGCACATACCCACCATGTTTTTCTTTTTCATTTTATAAAAATGGTTAATTTTTTTAATTTTGGTTCTTCTAATATGCTTAAATTCAAGATTTAATCCTTATAGTTTAATTGTTAACCTAATTTAGTAATTAGATCAATATTTGATAGTTATTAATTAGTCCAAATAGTTAATATAGTAAGCTTTTCAATTAAAATGTATGTTAAATGATTATTTATATACCTGTATATTAAAAGAATGTCATTTCTTCTTTATGCTGACATGTGGCACACACCAACCAAGCTTTTTTTTTCTTTTGGAAAATGGTTAATTTCAATTTTGGTCATTCTAATATGTTTAAATTGAGATTTAATCCCTATATTTTAAATTAAAATATTTTTAATGTTATTAGTTAGTTCAAATAGTTATTATTGTTAGCTTTTTATTTAAAAGGTTAAGTAATTATATATAAATTGAAAGCGGATTTTTAAATCCAAAAAATAAAAGGACCAGTTGGTTCACGGTCGTTTAAACTAGACTTAGAGTCATGGTTGTTTGAATCAGATTAGTTGGGATATCTGTCCGGAGAGAGGCATTAGATCAGTTGATTCACAAATTGGTACGGACCGATTGAACCAAGCTAAAAATCTGATTGAATTGTTTTTTTTAATGATTTTTAATGATTTTTTAATCCAACCATACGAACCAGTGGCTTAACCAGTTCAACTACCAACTCAGTTCTGAAAACTTTGCTTAGAGTATATTTTAATCTTCTAATTTTTACTCTATAATTTGATACAAACAAATAATCAACTCAACGCGAAACGTGGTTGAACCATACTAGTTTATTATAAGAAGATTGTCCAAGTGTCACAGGGCTAGAAATTGCGGCCCGTGACACAGTTGATGTCTTTGTTTGACACCTGTTCACTAGTGTTTTTTTCTTTTCACATTATATAAAATGGTTATATTTCATTTTTGGTCCTCTATTATGCCTAAATTTAAGATTTAATTTTTATATTTTAGTTTCTAACATAATTTGATCTCTATCGTTTTTATAATGTTATTAATTAGTCCAAATAGTTAATCTTGTTAACTTCTCGATTAAGATAATACGTGATTATATATAATTTGAATGCCCTAAGAGTCTTAGAGACTAACACATGGTTTTCATTTCTTTTGGATTTCCTTGCTTTCTTTTAACTTTATAAAAATGGTCAAATTTTAGTTTTAGCCCTATTATTATGTTGAAACTTGAGATTTAATCTATATACTTTGATTTTTACATAATTTGGTCCTCTACTTTTATACTGTTGTTAGCTAGCCTAAATAGTTAATATTGTTAACTATTTCAATCAAAATGCCAATGTCAATTTTTCTTAAGAACGTTATTCTAATTTTTTTATCATGGCAAGTTCGAACAAGTGCTTTTAATAAAAAACTCACATCGATATTTCCAACGTCATTTTTACTGTTATGTGACTACCAAGTGATTTTTTTTAAATTTTAAAATGTCACACCAATGAAATTAATAGAAACATTTTAAAAATAATAACAACTGGACCTGAATTTTTATTCTTAAAAGGTAGATAAACTAAATTCCAACTATATAAAGTGTAAAAAAAATTTAAATTAACTTTCACTCCATAATTTAATATAAATAAATAATCAATGAGGTAACAACTATACTAATATTATTTGAAGAGTCATTTGAGAAAATTTGGGATCAACCCATGCACAGTGGGTGGAGTGAGTCAAGTCTCCTGCTAGGGGTCAGAGCATAATATATTTGACCCTGGAATCTGGTCAGAAGCCAAAGCATTTGCCACATTTTTCTTATTTTCCTCGATGTATCATAATATTTAACCTCGATTTTAGATGAGAGCTACCAGACTATATATATTAAAACATAAAATAGCTTATTTCACTATCACATTCTATCAAATAATATGAGTCTTCAATATAGGAGGGGTTCGAGTGCACTGAAACGCATTATACTCTTAGTTATGAGTTAGGGAAAGGTTATAGATAATTCTAGGATTCTATAAAAAAATTGTTAAATATATCTGATATGTTTATAGAGACGAGGAAGGATTATAAAATTGCATTATTATTGATTGGGAACATAACACACCGAAATCTAAACCCTACGTATAACCAACTTCATTCTTTGATTTATATTTCTTCTGCCGTCGTTGTTGACCTTCAAAGTTGAGAACAGTATCTCGGGATTGAATCTCTCAGCCGTCGGTTCGGTCAGATAAAAAGGCTTAAGGAACCTATTTGTGCAAAGGGAATAAACAAAAGAAAATGTGTTTGGTATTGTTGTGTGGTAAAGAAGAGAGGGTTTTGGGAAGAATGGAAGCTCCTGGGTTTTGTCCGCACTGTGGGGGCAAAGTGGAGGCCGTCGATGTTGAGAGGCGATGGAGGTTATGTTTCTTGCCCATTTGCTTCAAGATCAAGAGAAATTATTCATGCACCATATGTGCCAGGCGTTTGGTCTTGTATTACTAGATTTTTTTGCTATTTTCTTTGGATCAGACTTCAATTCTTTCATGTTTATAAAACTTTTTTTTCCCCTTTTTGAGGACAATGTAAAAAAACTCAAAGCATTTCAATGGATGCTGCTGATAACTGTATATGCTCTTCTCCCTGTAGAAATGCAACATTTTCTTTTTCTTTTCTTTGGTCTTTTATGAGCAAACATCTAACAGATTCTATTTTCATTTCCAGAATATTAGATATGTAATGTCAAGTCAGCTTGCTATAAATATATATTTGCTGATTGAGCTTTAACTCGATTGGCATCGATATTATTACCCGTATAGGAGGACCTGAGTTCAAATGCGCTGAAACGCATTATCATCTTATTTAAGGGCCGGGGAGAAACTATAGGTAGTTTGATAAAAGAAAAATAAATTACTAATCAATAAAAAATAAACCCACTTTTTGAAAAATAACTTACCCTTTTAAATCATTTTTCAAAAACAATTCATTCTGAGTAACTTAATTTTTATATAAAATTAACTTGAATCAAATTTAATATTATTATATTTGTAATAAATTGTTATTTTAATTTTAAACATATTGATATTAATATTATAATTTTCAATGTTATTAAATTTATCTTTTTTAATATTGTCAAAGATACATATTTATATTTAAGAATATAATAAATTATTATTATTAATTTTAAATTAAAAATATTTGTAATATTTTATTGGAAAATGTTTATATTAATATTTTCATAAATATTTAATAATAATTTTTTAATGTATAAAATATGAATATTTATTTAAATCATTGTTAGATTCATTTATCCCTTGTAACTCCAGTGTGCCATTATATACTTTGATATATAACTTCAAATTAAGTTTTAATTAGGCATTGGTAATTATTAAGTTTATTTAAGATTAATTATTATAAAACATCGTATTATTACAAAATAAATTTCAATTGTAAAAAATCATTTTATAATATTTTGTAACCAATATAATTTATGTTTTGTGTTTATTTTATTAAAACAACTTTCAAAAATATTTCCAAAATAAACCAAACAATAAAAAAGATTAATTTTTCTAGGAAATCGATTACTTTTCTAGGAATCATATTTGAAAGTTATTTTCAATAAAATAAAAAATATTTTATAAGTCAATCGAGTTTTAGCTCAAATGGCATGGGCATTGTTGCTAATGCTAGAGTTATGGGTTCGAGTGCGCCGAAGCGTATTATCTTCTTATTTATGGATTAGGGAAGGATTATGGATAAATCTAAGTATTGTTGTTGCAACTAAATCTTGTAAATGAGACCTTGAAGAACAACATATATCTTGCATTTAAGATTTGGATATTTTTCATTTCAAATTTAAGGACCGATATCAAATTTTAAGCCTATTTTTTAAGTTCGGGTTCAACCTAAAAAATGATTCTAAAATTTTGCTCAGGTTTGGCTTAGATAAAAAATGCTAAGCTAGTACCCAACCTGACCTGTCTGTATTAAAATTTTTTATATAAAAATAAACTTAAAAAATATAATACATCAAATACACTAAAAATATTAAAATAAATATTTCCCGATAATTCGAACATAATAAAAAAGTCTTTATACTTAATAACACTAATATAGTTGCAACTTAGCAAATAAATGCCTCTAAAATAGTAGCAAAATTAACCATAAAACAAGTGTTATATAATATCCAAATAATAACAACAAAATAGTAGCAATATAATAACAAAATGGCAGCAAAACAGTAGTAGAAAAAAATTTACACAATTCAGCAGGGCTAAAAATTTCTTATCCAAGGCCCGATCCTTTTAAAAAGGGATCTTATCTTTTATCCGAGCTCATTTTTCAAATCTAAATTTTTACCCAAACCCTTCTATTTTTTGAACGAACTTTCGATCCCACCATGATCAAGTCTAGCTTGAAATTATAAAATTTTATAAAACTTTTACCTATTATAGAAATAGTCACGTGAGCGAGATGATCATGATTTGAATAACATGAAAGAATACGTGTATTTACAATATTTTAATATAAATAAATAATTAAAATTGATGATTTGAATAACATGAAAGAAGTCACTATTTGAATATTGTTACAATAAACTCTTGCTTCCAGAGTAAATATTTAATTAAGTAAATATTTAATTACTTTGACTTGGTGCGTTTGTAAGTCAAGGGCTTGAGTTCTTTATATAGACTTTGAAACCCTTTAGTCTTTGTTTCCTTCTCCATGTGGGATTTCTCTTCTCGTATAGGATAATTCTTTTTCTTTATTTTCTTACTGCAAACATTTTCAATTAACCTCAACAAATCTCCACCTTGATTGAAAATGTACACTGGTTCAGTTTCCATTGTCTTCACTAATAATCATAATTCTCTACCTCAGAAAAATGATCGTACTCTACCATAAAATTACATTCACTAAACATTTCACGTCAACACATGTTGAAAAACTATTAAAATTTATTGTGTAACTTCCAATTTGGTTTTCCTCGGAAGTTCTTTAGCCATCGACATAATTCCACCGTATGTGTTGCATCAATGCCAATGTGCAACTTTAGATTCGCTAACAACACCACATCTTTTTCCATGGTAAGGCAAACATATCATGAGGATGTACTTGTCAATGTCATCGAAGATCACCATCATCCATGACAATGGAGACACAACTAGCTTCTAATACAAAGCCTTTTGCCGAAATGTTGGCTCCATTTGGACAATTCTTCTTTACATGCCCAGCCCCAAGCAAATTGAAATATTTTTCTTCTTGTTAGTCTAATTTCCCATTGTCAATACAGAGTCTAATGAAGCACGACCTCCATTCTTAAACCTTATCTCCTAAAAAAATGAGCTTGCTGGAAACTTCTGTGAAATTCAGAGTTTTCTTCTCATACATCAAGATAGGTTTCATGTACTCGTAGGAAGATGGAAGAGACCATAAAAGCCTTAGAGATTTATCTTCATCTTCAATTTCCACTCAAATAGCTTCTAGTTTAGAGGCGCCATCATTGAGAGCACTAAGGTGATTTGAACTTGTATGAAATTGTTCCTTCCACAACCACCTATTTGAGACGCCCTTCATCTAATTTAACCCTTCAAGCTTTTCCCAAAGAACTTTGGCACTTGATATTCCTTGCACATTTCAAGAGAAATATTTTCCAAGCACAGATGTATTGCGCTTGTAGCTTTCAAATCCAATTCCTCCTAATCTTCATCTCTCATACTAGACTCGACCCTCTCAAAATCCTAATTGATTGGCTTTCCCTTCAATGCCTTGTGTAACCCATATTGTATTAACACATTTTTTACTTCCACTTGCGACCAACCAAAATTAATCCTTCCATTAAATTTCTATATATCAAGTCTCATGATACTAGCTAAATACTAAAATATTGAACATAGTCCGTGAAAATGCATCGGTAGATTCCTAGGAAAGAAAGGTGGGTCACATTGAAAACTCTCAATTACCAAGTCTTTCATTATCAAAATATTTTTTAGGCATGTACTTTCACAACACCACACCACTTTCCAAAAACTGAGCAACTTAGGACCATTTTCAAGCAATAATGAAAATTTATTTTCAAAAGTGGAATATCAAAAAATGCCAAACCATAGAGCATATTGATAAATTAACACTCCTTCAACCTTGGTTCTTTGATGACACTTGTCAGAACAAACCCCCGCTTCAACACTTGAGATATCTTTATACTACCCTAAATTTTTCGATTTGTTGTACCATACATTCTGAACATATTGATCATAACTTCGTGTGAGAATTATGATTTATGTGAAATTATTTGAAATTGGGAATTTATAGAGTCATGAGTTAGTATATTAATTTATTTTGAGAGTTTTGGGCTCAATCAAGTAATATTTTAATTTAATGGGCAAAATAGTAATTTTATCCTACAAAGGTATTTTTGGCATTTTGAACATGTATATGTTAGAATATTAGAATTTATAAGTGTGCCATTGAACCATTGAATTTTGTTTTGATACCATAAATAAATGGCTAAATGTTCAAATTGGGGCACAACCTTTTAGGGGTTACTAATACAATGGACAAACCTTTCAAAATACTCATATAAGGGCTTAACCTTTATAAAAGTTCTCAAATGAAAGCCAAACATTTTTTAAAGTTCTCAAATAAGGGTTTGTAAAATATTGTATATCAGGTCTCAAATTATGTTTTCATTATTTTCTTTTATTTTCAAGCAATATTTGATTCAATAGTCATGTATTTTATACTTAGAGGACCATTCCTACTGTTAAAGCTAGTTTATAAAAACAATTTTTTATATTTTAATATTATAAATTTTAAAAATTATGTATCTGTATTGAAAAATAAATTATTTTGGTAACTTCCTTTTTTTTTTAAGTTTTTGAATTTTTATCTGAAATTTTTAGAATTGAGATTAAATTGACAAACATGTCTAAAGTTGAGGCTAAATTTATTAATATTTTTAAAACTAGGACTAAATTTTATAAAATCTGTAAACATTAGAAGCTAAATAGTAATTATGTAAATAAAAAAGCCGCATCAACATCTTGTTAATGATTTAATGGAGAAGTGACCAAAATATCAATTGTTGACAACTTTAATGACTAAATGACCAAAACAGAAATACTCTAATTGTTGGATAGCCACTAGTAAAATTTACCCCAAATTATAGCTGACTTACTGGATTTGAAGGTTTCTAGCGCCAAGTGGCGATGACTAATAGGGCGGGCATTCATGGTATGGATAGGTGGAGTTAATGGTATATTTGAATTTTATCAAAAGTATTATTATTTAAATATTTTATTGAGTTGACATAAATCATTAATTTAGTATAAAATTATAAAAATACTTTATTCATAAATTATAATTAATATTGTTATGCCACTTTTGTATTTTCATATTTTTAAATAAAAAATTAGTAAAAAGTAGTATTAATTATTTAATAATTTCATTATAAGTTTTGATCATATTTGTACTTGTTTTGACCCGATGTTTAGAATTATCCATAGTTCCTCCTCAATCCATAAACAAGAAGATAATGCGTTTCAGTGCACTCAAATATATATCCTCCTGTATTGACAACAATACTCATACCAATCGAACTAAAATTTAATGAGCGTTAGAAAATTAAAAGGTAAGGTAGTAAATGAGTTGCTTGCAATTAACTCAATTATGTGCCACTCAAAGTAGTTAAGAGATTTAACGCCACATATTTTATCGCAAAAATTTATCATGAAATTGAAAATATTAGAAAATATCACATTCTGAAATAGGAAATGAGGACTTGATTTTGGGGTAAATATTATATTCTGAAATTTTTAACATATAAATATAATCCGGAAAATTGGTAGGCTAGCGTGGTCCATTGCGACGGTGGAGCGGATAAATTACGCAACGTATTTCTTTTTTAGAGAAAAAAAAAACTATTTTATGTTCATTTTTTTCAAATATATGTCCTTATTTTTAAGGGTAAATTATAATTTTGCCACTATAAAATAGATTATGTCTTATTTTAATCACTCTAAATAATATAATTGTGTGAATTGATCACTGTAGTTAATATTTCCGTTTTCTTTTAACAGATTGCTGATGTGATACATTAGTTCATCGAGTGCTTGACATATAATATTCTTTTTGTTGACTTTTGACTAAAATTTAGGAAAAACAAATTTTGGACTAATTATAAGGAGGTCCCTAAATTTTAGTAAAAATAACAAAATATCATGTGTCGCATCAACAATTCGTTAAAAGAATATTCCGCATTTAATGACTAAATTAATAAAAATTTAAAATGACAAAAAACAAACCCTATTTTAAAATAGCTACCTCCAATACTTTTATAACATAATTTATATAAAAATAATTAAGCATCAGTTCTTAAAAATTAAACCTAAACGAGATTATAAGATTTTAAAAAATTATTATACTATTATTTTTAATAAAATTTTAAACCATTAATTTTTTTAATCACCATAATAATTCTTATGCCTTATATTTCTAAAATATTTTTATTTTACCTTTTTTTATATTGTTTTATTTTTTAGACATTAAAAATTACGTTGCCTTAACTCAATTGGTAAAACATGAAGAACTTAAGTTTTAAGCACTCAGGTTTGAGTGTCACCATTCGCAATTTTATATAGGTCTCGAAATCTGGATTGTATCAGTTTTTAGTCTGATCAAACTAGAGGTGATCATGGGTCGAGTGAGACCTCAACAAAATTTTAGGTCTAAAATTTTGCCCAAGCTCGGCCCAAATAAAAATGCTAAAATCCAAGCCTGACTCGTCTGTATTAAGTTATTTTATAATGTTATTTTTATATAAAAACAAAATTAAAAAATACAATACATCAAATACACTAAAAAACAAAATAAAATAAATGTTCTCAACAAATTGAAAATAAATTAAAAAGAAAGTATTTATACTTACGTAACACTAAAATATATATAACTTAACAAGTAAATGCCTTTAAAATAGTAGCAAAATTAATTATACAATATCTAAACAGCAACAATAAAATGGTAATAATATAATAGTAAAATGACAACAAAACAACAATAATTTTCTTTTTTACAAATTCGGGTCTGGCCAAGGTAAGCCCGAACAAATAAAAACCTTACCTAAAATTCAACCCGTTTAGACGAGGCTCAATTTTTTTTTTGGCTATACTTGTCACACTTTAAAGAAAATATTGGATATTTTTAATGATGTTAAAAATTTGAGCATTGTAGTTTCCCACAAATGAAGGAGATGTAATTAAAAGCAGAAAAGTACAAAGTTTTCCAGTGAAACAAACTAAGGCAGCCTAATTGTGACCAGGAACACCCCATTCTCCATTTTTATATAATAAAATATATGTATTAAATTATAGCCAACAATGCGGAAGCAGGGTTTGCATTTATAAAGGAGAATAGATTGGGAAAGCCTCACGTTTCGCCCCCTTCCTATTTTCACTCTTTTCAGTCCTAACCAAAGGCGGCCCCTCAACTCTCTTCTCCTTTAGCAATATCTTTCCCCTTCACTGTTTCAACTCAAAGAAATGGCGGAGGAGAAGAAGGCTCAATCTGCTGGGGTTTGGCCTACGGTTAAACCTTTTGTCAATGGTGGTGCCTCTGGTATGCTTGCTACCTGTGTCATCCAACCCATCGATATGGTCAAGGTTTTCACTCTTCTTTACCTTCATTTTTTCCTTTCTTATTTCTGGTAGATCAGATCTTCAGCTCTTTTTTATTTTCCTTTCAAAGTTAAATTAGATCTGGGATTTGCTTGGGTTTCTTTCATAATTTTCTGTTGTCTAGCTTGGTTTGTGTCGTTTCGGCTAATGGTCTTTTTATGTTTTGGTTTGGTGTAGGTAAGAATCCAACTGGGTCAAGGATCGGCAGCAACTGTTACCAAGAACATGCTTAGGGAGGAGGGTGTTGGAGCCTTTTACAAGGTTCTTTTCTACTTCATTCAAATTTTGATTTTTTTTTCTTGATCTAACTTTTCAGATGCTGGATCTGTTATCGGCTTCTGAGGCCTGTGATGGATGCTAGATCTTTAATTTTTCACATCGTTTAGCATAGTTCCTTTAAGGATATTCAACGTTTCGAAAATTTCTACATTTGTGTTCAATGGTGTATGTGAAATTATTTATAGGTTTTGAGTTGACAAAACATTGGAATTTAGTGCTGTTTCATTGAATGAGATTGTTTGTTGTTGATTTGTTATTAATTATTGGTTAGTAGTATAAGTGAAGGATGATATTGGCATAAATACATGCTTTCTTGTTACATCGATTATCTGGAGGTTAGACTTTACACAACTTGAAACTGCAGCTCATCTGTGGTTATACATAGGTTTGGTGACTTTGTCTTGAGGAATTTATTTTGATGTTCTAATTTGAATCAAGAGGATATTTCAGTCGTCCATGTGTCTGTCGTCTCACTTGTAAATTTTTGGACAGGGTCTATCAGCAGGACTGCTCAGGCAAGCTACATACACTACTGCTCGATTGGGATCATTCAAGTGAGTGCCTAAAAATGGGATAGAATGTAAAACATTGTTCAACTTTGATTACACGTTTCAAGATACTACCTTTTTTGTTAATGATCAATAGTTTGATTCTGAAGTGTGGACTTTATTTTTGACCTTATTTCCGCTGCCTCTGTATGACGTGGTTTGCTTTTGAACTAAACTTGGATACTCTATGTGGTTCTGGTTCAGCTTTTGATTTGTTTCCATTGTTTCTACAGAATGTTGACAAACAAAGCAATTGAAGCCAATGATGGGAAGCCCTTACCTCTATATCAGAAGGCTTTGTGTGGTCTGACTGCTGGTGCTATTGGAGCCTGTTTTGGCAGCCCGGCTGATTTGGCACTTATTCGTATGCAGGCTGATGCTACTTTGCCTGTTGCTCAGCGCAGAAATTACACCAATGCATTCCATGCACTCTATCGTATTGTTGCGGATGAAGGGGTTTTGGCACTTTGGAAAGGTGCAGGCCCCACCGTAGTCAGAGCCATGGCATTGAACATGGGAATGCTTGCCTCTTATGATCAAAGTGTTGAGTTTTGCAAGGATTCGCTTGGCTTAGGAGAAGCTGCTACAGTGCTAGGTAACAGTCTTTTAACTATTATATTTCTAAATTTGTTATTTGAACAATACTCATTTGTTAGAAGTCATTGCTAATATAAGGAAATATTGTTAAAACATTTTATCGAGTTGGATGACCACATGTAATTGTAGTTTTTTGTTTTTCCTTTTTGAAATTAAGCATTAAGTACTTCCCTTTTTTAATGGCATATGCATAATTGATTGCTCTGGACATAATATTTTACCCTGACAACCGCATAATTTTACTATTCCATTTCATAAGCTTAAAGATTTTCCTTGAAGCAAATTACTTGTTTATGCTTTGTTTCTGCACCTCTTTTTCTAATAATGAATAGAATGGAAAAAATAAAAAAACTGAAAATAAATTAATAACCAATGATATAACAGGAATATTGGCTCTGCTGAAATAAAATGAGAACCATAATTGTAAGACTACATATAAGTAATATATAGCCCATTCCGTTATTGGAGATCCAAATAGGGGTTGGGCATTAGAAATGGTATGCTTCATCAAAGAGATGTTGCTTTGGTGATCTTTGGGTTTGTGCGTCTTATTTAAAGGCTTGGTCTTGATGCCTATGTCCTTTCAGGAACTCTTAATGTTTCAATGATACATTCAGAGATTTGAACAGGAAGATTGGCTCTCGTTGCTTTTATTTGTTTCTTAATTTGAGAACTGGTTTCTACTACCTCATTGCTTTCAGCGGTTGGTTAGGCTCTTGGGCTTACACGCCCCTACCTTTGTTTATAGCTAGAAAGATCAAAGATATAACGGTACAAAATATTTACTCATGGATGGGGCAAGCTCTTCTGTTTTGTTGCATGGGTTCTCTTGGTTATATGACACATCCCAAGTGACAGCTGCTCCTGATTTCAGAAGTGGCATTATTATTAGACTAGATCTCTTTCTACCGTGGTCACTTAGTCTTTGTAAATCAAAATAATTGGTGTATATGCTTTCAGAGTTGATTGGCATTGATTACTAATTCTAAAACTTGTGTGGTTAACTGGCTTTTACATTTCTTTTTATTTAGCAAAGAAATGGCTATGCCCTCTCTTCCCATATTGATTAATGTTCCTTTTCATCGTCTCAGGTGCAAGTACTGTTTCGGGTTTCTTTGCTGCTGCTTGCAGTTTGCCTTTTGATTATGTCAAAACACAAATTCAGAAAATGCAACCTGACGCTTCGGGAAAGTATCCATATAGCGGCTCTTTGGACTGTGCCATGAAAACCCTCAAGGCTGGAGGACCATTCAAATTTTACACCGGGTTCCCTGTATATTGTGTTAGGATTGCTCCGCACGTCATGGTATTTACTTTCCTATGTCCTCCATATGTGGTTTCTGAACCTCAAGTGTGAAGTGAACGAGCTTGTAGTTGTATCTCTAATGACTGGATGTTGTCTTATGCAGATGACTTGGATATTCCTCAACCAGATTCAGAAGGCAGAGAAAAAAATAGGGTTGTAGAGCGTGGTCACTTCTCAGAGACGTGGAGTAATGCTGGACTAATTGATTGCGTCAAATAAAATCCTGGTTTTTGCTGGTTCTGGCTAATCATGCAAATTTTGAAATACATTTCAAGTCAATGTTGTCTTATTTTTCTGATTAAATATTTTAGGGTGAGATAGGAAAACCATTTGCATCCCAGAGTTATGATTTGATTGCTCATAAAACCATTTGCATCCCAGAGTTATGATTTGATTGCTCATACTTCTGATTAAAAATAAATGTGTACCAAACCAAGTTCAAAGCATTAAATCTTTATATTTTTCATCTTCTTGAACAATTCAATTGTTTATTCACAAATGCTTCCTTTTTTGGTTCATTTCTCTCAGTGCTTGATATGTTCCTTTTTTCTTATACTAAAAAACTTTAGATGTTTAATTTATTTTATTTCTTTAAGACTATCCTATATACCCGATTTTATCCGAATCTACTCATCGTGTGTTTACATTATAACATTTAGCCTCTCCATTTTTACACCTTTTTTCAAGCTGGTATTTATGATTTCTTTTTTTTTTTTGTTCCAAGTTGATCCTCAAATTTTCATTCCCTCGAGGGTTTTGGTACTTTTTGTGACAATGTTAAATATAGGACACATGGCACTTTTAGGTTGTGAAATGTGGCACTAAGGATACCATAATCTATTCTTCCTATAAAAATATTTAAAAATTTAAAAGGAATATAAAAATATTTAAAATTCAAGTTAGAAAATTTGAAAATCCGGAAATTTTACATCTTTTTCTAAATAAATTGCAAACAATTCAGATGATGATAGAATTTACAATTAATTTTATGCTTAGAGATGGGTGCATATTATTACACTAATTTTTAAGTTAATAAGAATGCGGAAGATGATTTTGATGAAAGCTTATAGGAAGTTGTTTTGTTTTTAATTATTTGTTAGGTTTTATAAGAAAAATTGGGTTCCCTAATGAGAACACTATTAGCACGGTCATGAATGAAGTTTATAAAATTACAAATTTCCTAAGTTTTGGGGAGGCTTTTGAGGTTTTAGGAGTATCAAAATCACAAATTTATATATAAGTTTATCAACTTTTAATTATGTGTTTAAATATAATTATATTTATATTTACTTATATGTGTTTGAGGATCAAGCCGATAAAATTTGTAAATGTGAATGGTTAAATTTATTAAATTATTTAGAATTAGGATGAAATCAATAGAATGTGTAAATATTGAGGACTACATGTGTTATTATACCAATTAAAAAAGGTCACATCATCACTTCCGTTAACCATTTAACAGAGGGTGACCAAAATAGGAACGATCTAAAACATGAATGACCGAAATAGAAACTTTTATAACTGGATGACCAAAACAGAAACACACTAATAGTTAAATGACTAATTCTATTATTTACCAAAAAATTAACACAAAAGAAGAGGGAATGGTAGTTATGGGCTTTTTGTTTTCTTCCAATCCTTTGTGGATTAACAGAGGGAGGGTAGAAGGAAGTTTTGAGTTGTGCAATCCAGTAAAAGGTAGGACATAATACGTTTCTTTGGGAATGGAATTAAGTAATTAATTAATTAATTAATATTAGTACATTCAAGCAGTGTTTGATACTAAACAGAAGTAGACATTATTGAGAGGCCACACCATCAAACTCACAAATTACAACCAATTTGTCCATTATTTCCCTTCACAACTTATCTCCAATATTTCTCTGTTAATCAAACAGAAAAATCGGATTATTTCCAAGCCTTGAATGACACCACAATTGCATCTCTACTATTAGAGGCTTTAAACCAAACTTGACAATTATTTATTTTACCATCTTCCACTGCCAGCCATTCACCTTTGTGGCGGATCCACCGTTCGAACATTTGCACTCATCATTCCTTCAATGCGATCCTTTGTTATCTCCACAAAATGACCCACTATTTCGTGGAACTGCTTTAATCCTGACAGTGGGAGAATGATGGAAGACCGATCAGAACCTGCAACCTGCAATGTTGAACAATCCTCTTATCAACCAACACTCCATATCTTACACTTTATTAATATACGTGTATATAAAATAAGACAAAGAAATAAAGTTGAATGGAGAGAATACTTCAGATATCCTCAAGAAATGTCCTCTGCTGTTGCTCCCAAGATCAAAGAAGAATCTCTTCTGGTCAGCTCTGATCACCTTTGAAACCCCCATGTTACCAGTTTCATCCTGTGGTGGCAATTCAATTGATCTATCTACATTCAATTCAGAAGTTGAGCTAGGCTGGTTGTGTCCAGATATGAAGCCCGCCCCTACATCATCTGAAAGCCCAACAAGACGTTCTGAAGGTTCAGAACTTTGCTGCTTCGGAAAACCCATTTAGACAAAAGCAGCCAGGTTGAAAATTGAATGAGACTAACTGAAAATATGGTACTGATATATAGCAGCAGAGTAACTGGAAAGGAAGGATCATAGGAATATAGCCCAAAGATACCTGATTCGGCAATAAGAAAAGCCTTGATGCCTCATTGATCTCTGCCAATATGTTCCTGAAGGCTGCCCACCCTTCATCCCTGGTACTTCCTGCTGGTACAATAATGGTACTGCGGTTTCTGCTCACAGATGCTTCAGACACCTTCACAGATAATTTCATTAGAGAAACCTTTTTTTTTTTCAAAAGATGAACTCTTACTTTTGACTTTTCCGATCCTCCAAACAATACAAGTTAATGCAAAGAATAAAAAACAAGATATGATACTTACTTGCAGGGAGAGATGGCGATGGGGTGCGGTGGGGCGCTTTTTTGCCCGTCCCAACTCCAACCAGATAATACCCCCAACATAACCCGACCCCGACCCAATCCGAAATTAAATATTAATATACGTACCCCAAACCCGACCTGAAAAATCAAAGCTATACCTGATTCTGACCCGACCTGATATACCAAAATTTTTAATTTTTATCAAAATAGAATAATATTTTTAATGATATTATTAATTGTTCTCTAGGTATAATTATGCTAGAGCAAATATTAATATAAATTTTATTATATATTTTAAACTAATCTTATACATACAAAGGTATTTTAATAATTATTCTAGGACTAAGCGGGCTTTTCCTAAACCTGACCCAACTAATTGAAGAATTAGACCCAACCTAAACCCGGCCCGATAGTCGAAACTTATCACGTCCAAGTTTTCTTGCCATCCCTATTAGCAAGGAAAAGAGTCTAAAAAGCCTTTAGTAAAAAATAAATAAATTGAGCACCAAGAGAAAAAGTGCACCCAATTGAACCTTCAATGACAAAAAACAATTGAGCGCTCTGTCGACTGATTTGACAGTTAGTAAATATTGACACAACTGATGGAAGCAACTAGAAATTGGCATGTTGCCTGCCACGCGGATAAGTATGCCACAGCAGCATACATTAAAAAAATTCTGATCTCAACTTGGATGACTTTTACCTACTCAATCAAGACATTTACTTCAATATAGTCCTAATTAACTCTAGTTTTCCACCATTGGCATTCCCTACATGCTAACCAAATAAAAAGTTACAAGAGTAACAAGAGTTTCCCAGGACAAACTATAAGTACATATTTGACATTTTCATCTAATTTCTCCCATTTATTTTGTGAACTCCATCTTCAAAGATAAGGGACTAAAGAGAATATGCGTTTTTGCTTAAAGCCATACTCAACTTTGTCTAGTCCTCTCATAGAAGGTTCTCACAAATAGGCATCACATAATCTCAAGAACAAAATACAAATTGCAAGGCATTAAATCAACATGTTGCAATGTTAATAGTAGATCATTCCCCACATGTAATTTGGAGAAGTAACGTCTTAAATTTTTTGGACACCAACAAACTTACATATGCAAGCATAATCATTGGATTGGTTACACTAAAACTTTTACCATGTGAAAGTAGATTTTTTACTTTTAATTGTTTCTATGGCATTGTTTGTCAAGTGGGTGCCAAAGGGGATGCTAATTCTTTAGGATTTTTCTAGAATAGTTTTTAGCATATAATAAGCACATACTATTGTTACCATTTTCATGCAATATTAATAATGTTGGTTTTTCTTATTTCCTTGAGAGCCAAAACAAGTACCTTTCTATTTTCTCAAGTTGTTTAGTCATGTAGTAGCCACTTTACTTCCATTCTGCAAAAGTTGCTATTAAAGCTTGTAGAAAGAGATACCAGTTGGTTGGTTGATAATAAACTTCACGTCCACTAGAAGATGACTTGTAAAATGAATTGCATTCTACAAACTTGACAACTTGGTAGAATAACTACCAAAGTATAAAGCTCAAACAAGGTACAAACGAATTCATCTTTGACAAGACTCAGAGATCGTCAGCTACAAATATTTCCACCAAAAGCATAATGTTTAGAGAAGAGAAGAGGATTATTCCTTATTGAAAAACAATTGTTGATTTTTGTCATCTAGCTCAAGGTAGGAGAATAGAAAACCTGATTTAAGCTCTAATTAAGATGGCCAAGGAGCAAAAGGGGATAAGAAAAGCTGCGGTTGGGAAGAAATTCAACAAACTAAAAGAAAAAACTTGTGTAATTTTCCCCATATTCATTGCTACAAATCCGTCGGTCAAAAAGTTCTCCATTTTATGAAGACGACGTGGCAATCCCTTCGATTCAATGGATTTCTCTTCCATGGCTACCCATCTCCATTTTGTTTGACATTTGGGTCCTTTGTAAACTAGTTAGGTCTTTTATGAATCTATAATAATTTTTTTGGAACTATTTTGAAATGTATGCTCTCGAGATTGGGATCAAGTCACCAAATGAGTAACACAAAAATCATATTCAAAGAATGGGTCTTTGCCCTTATTTTCATTTCTATTTTTGCCTACAGTTGCATGCATAACTTTAAAATACTAGAACTTTCAACTTGTTTTGTTCATGAATAATTACCTCTCAAATAGGTTTCTAATTTAGGAAATAAGATGCAAAACCCTAATTAAATATTCTAGCAAGGAAAACAAAAATGACAGAAAAGAATCCTAATGGTCAAATTCTGTTATTAGTCCCTGTACTCTATGTAAGTTGTGGATTTAGTTTTTGTACTTTAATTTGATAAACTTTAGTCCATGTACTTTTCGAATTGGTCAATCTTAGTCTCTGTACTTTTCGAATTTTAAAAGTTTAATCCTAATCAAACGGTAATAGTTAAATTTGTTTGGTTTAATTCTTCTGTTAGTCCTATACTATACGTAAAGTTGTAGATTTAGTTTATATTCTCCAACTAGATTATTCTTGATTACTATATTTTTTAATTTTGAAATTTCAATCTTGATGTAAAAAAGTCATTAAATCCATTAACTGTTTTTTTGTGTGTCTGTGAATAATATGTGAAACTAGTAGCAGACATGACATTACACATGCGATAATATATTTGTCGCATCAAACTTTAAAAATAACAAAACTTAAGCTATTGTTTGGTCAAGACTGAAATTGTAAAATTTGAAAAGTACAATGATTAAAAATGATCAAATTAAAGTATATGGACTAAATCTACAACTTACACATAATATAGGGACTAATGACAAAATTTAACCAATCCTAATTATTAGGAAGTTTTATTGAAACTAATGAGGAAATTCCAGGAAATAAAATCAAAATCAAATCACCTTAACGTTACTCCAATCATGGAGAGAAAGCTTGCCCTTAAGCTTGAAGACACAGTTCCATTATATCCTTTGTTGCCTCCATTAGTTCACTATCTTCTATTCCCAACCACAAGAGCTCTTTTACATTAATGGCTCAACTCATATTGCTCATCGCAATTATAAAGGACCTTTGCAAGTCGTTCAAACATCTCTCCTCTTGTCAGCTTCTTAGCGAAGGTAGAAGGGGCACTGCAAGATGCGGTTGTAGCCTAAGTTTGTATGTCTAAATCATCTTAGTCATTGTTTGTGTAATTTTGGAAGTCTAGAAAAAAGTAGGTTCCTTTTGTGGATCCATTTCTACCTGCAATTTGTTTTCAAATAGCCTTGCTAGACTTATCTCTTGAACCAAATTGGCAGGCAGTATAATCCCACATCAAGTCTGATAGGTCAATTAGGCATGCAATGAACAGGTTCGGCTGTTAATTGATTCGCACGAATGATGAGCACACCAAGAGTGCTAGAATCGCCATTGGTATTCCTCAACCAAACATGTCTACTTCAAATTGATGAGTTCTCCTAACAAGTTGCCACTCATGGGTGGCCAAAACAAAGCAAACAATATCCATTGAAGATCACCCATGTCATATTTTGATCTTCCTGTTCCAACAGATAGAACCACAATTGCGCCTCTCCTAAGATGATGAAGGCAACCAACATAACCTTATCCTATGAAGTAGTATTCTAGTTGGCAAAGGATTTTTCACATCTATGGAGCCAAACAAGAGGGTCATTTGATCCATCATATGTAGGAAGTCAAGTTTGGTGTATTTAGGCATTATTTCCCCACCCATCCTGCCATTTTGGATTGTCATATATCTATCACTGCTCCTACAGTTGAAAAGAATGCCCAAGTATGCAATCTAGTCGCTGGTGTAGTTTGAAATGCCTTGGTCAAAAGTTTCAGCCCCCTTCCCATGTAAGAAGGTATGAAGCAAGGCCTCAGTCTGTTCTAGGTTTGCATCAACTCGTGCCTTTGATGCAGCCACCTGCGCTTGTACCAAGCTTGAGCCTTGTAGAGCAAGTTTCGAATTTCCTCATCAAAGGTTTTCTCGTTCATGGTGTCTAACTTTGATGCCAAAATTATTATGTCCCAAGTGCCAATTCGAGTCGCCGAAAGAGCACCAAAAAAAATCAAATTAAAAGAAATGGTCTTTTCCCTTCTTTGGATTCCTATTTTTGCCTATGATTGTGGACCTCTAACGTAGTTGACTACTTTTAATTTTTTTGAAACTTTCAACTTGTTTTATTCATGAATAATTTAACTCCTAAAAAGAGATCTACAATTTAGAAAATAAGATGCAAAAATGTAATTTCATATCTAATAAAGAAAACAAAAATGACAATAAAGTATCCTAATTTATTAGGAAATTTTATTTAAACTAAGGAAATTCTTGGAAATAAAGTCATAATCAAATCAGAATCAAATCCCCTAACATGAAATCTTAGCCTATGATTGGATTGGACTTAGGGAGAGGAAAGGAAAGAAAAGTCTGGGAAAATATTATCCTTTCCTTTGTTTGGATAGAATTTTTAAGTTAGGCGAGAGAAAGTAAGGGAAGTCAAGTATCCTTTGCCTTCCCTTAAAAAGCTAAACTTTTCATTTACCCCAATTTGGGGGGAAAGCGAAGGAAAGGAAAGGAAAACAAAATTTTAAGATGTAAAAATATCCTTTTTGTTCTTTATTTCTTTTATAAATTGTTTTATTAAAAGATTATAATTGTAAAAATTCATTATAATTAATCATTTTCTTTCCTTTCCACTGTTTATCCAAACAAAAATTGTTAAAATTACTTAACTTTCTTTCCGCTCACTAATTTTAACTATCCAAACAAGATGATAGGTAATTATTTACTTTCTTTAGCTTTCCACTTCTTTCCTTTCTTTTCCTTTACTACTTCTAATCCAAACATGGTGTCAGGGTAAAACAAAGGGATTTGCACCTGGAGTGGCTTCAGGGCATTTGAATGCACCTCTTCATCCTTTCATTTTCAAGTCTGCAAATCAAGGGAGCTTTGGGTTATCCAAGTCTATGGTTTTACCAATAATATGTTGGGCCTTTTTACTAGTTTCCTTTCTCAAAAACTAAATCTAGCACATACTTTTTTCGCTTAAAAACAACTAAAGCTTGTGGTTGATTTTTTTTAGAAGTTTTGCTATGATACTAGCGCTTAAGAAACAATCTCTCTAGAAAAAGACAATCATCAAATAACAACCCATGACATGGGAATTAATATTTTCGAAAGATTAACAAGGGAAAAATAATCCCTAGTTGGATAAGTGATGCATGCCTAGGAGGGAAATTTTAATTCATTTAAATTTGTTTTATAAAGTAGAAACATGTGTCAACTTGCAACGAATTTTTGGATGGGATCCAGCATATATGGGTTGTTTTATCAACATAGAATCATAGCCCTTCTTAGATTTCCAACACATCTTGAAACAAATCAAACCAACTTCAGAGCTCAAGGTATTTTTGTTTTACTGAAGTATGCATGAGCAAATTTTTTTACACAAGTTCAATTATAGTATTATGAGTTTTCAAGTTTTAGATCAGCTTTAGGCTAACTTTGGAATTGAATTTATGATATTTTATGAGAAAATTTATTTATTCTAATTATTATGTGCCAAATATGCAACTTTATTAATGGTACAATCGTAACTTGCTTTCTTAAATTAGGATTAGTTTAGCTTAAAAAATTTTATGACTAAGCTTAAAGGCAAAGCAAGGGTTGTTTCCTTATTTTTCATGTAACTTAAGTCTATGTATGGGATACTATGCTTTGTAATTTACTCTTTGAGAGTTTTTACAAGATTTGATTCTTGTTCTTTCTTTAAAAGTGGCAGCAACTCAATCTTCAAGATAGTGGTGTTTACTTCTTCACACTCCAACTTATTTTTCAAGTAACTTAAGTCTATACATGGGATACTATGCTTTGTAATTTACTCTGAGAGTTTTTACAAGATTCAATTCTTGTTCTTTCTTTGAAAATGGCAACAACTCAATTTCAAGATTGTGGTGTTTACTTGTTCACACTCCAATTAGCAAGAGTTCTCAACCTTAGAGTGTTGGTTAGAGTCCAAAGAATGCTTTGTTAAATTCAATTGAATTCAAAATGGCATAGGAACATCAAAATTCATCATCCATCCACAAAATTGGTTCCATCAATCCATCTTTCTTTAATTTTCGATTCTCTAGGAAGTTCACATTATGGTTCATGAGATAATCAATCTGAAGAGATTGACAGAAAGTTATAGTTTATCCTTTCATATAGCAATCTGGAAACAACTTTCCTTTTGAGGTATCTTACACATAGTAAGATGAAATGTAGAGCATCAATGTTTTTCCACTCTTATTAAGTTGTTTTAAAGTGATGCCTTACTAACTCTATTTAAGTCAAGAAGGTTAAAGGTAAATTTGACTGTAATGACCAACTCAATTCAACTAAAAAGTCTATTTGAGCAATCCAAAGAGGTCAACAACAACAAACTAAAAGTGGCTCAAAACAAACTAACACAAATCCATAACCAATTGCATCTATGGCCTAACGTGGTAAAAGTTGAACCAGAACAAAGATCTATTCAAAACCCAAGAAAACCAAGAGAGAATTGACTTGAAGGAAACTTCCTGAACTTTATCAACCTAAAGCCTAAAAAGAAATAGAATCGAAAATAAAAAATGCCTTAATACAAACCTAACTGAACCCATCCAGTTACAACCTTTAATTAAGAAACTAGCCAAGTTTTGGAAGGAATAAACCCTAGAAGAGAAATCTCAAATTTAAGCAATAAGCAACAATCAACAAGTTGATTAAAGATGCAAGGTTCAAGTAAGAAACAATGGTTTTTAATTATGACATTTTTTTCTTCTTTTTCTTTTTCTCACATCAAGCAGCCACAATACGCAAAGGAAGTAAAAACCAAAGCCAAAGAGACAGAAACTAGATATTTGAAGCTTCAACACAGCATTGTCATACCCTGAAGTAAAGCTATTAATGGTAACAAGAATGGGTGGAAGAACCAAGCACCAAAGATCCCTTCATAGATGAGAACATTTAATTGGAGAAACTAATACCATTTCTATGGGAGGAAAATCCTCAGTTCCAACATACATTTTACTTGAAGGAGCGGAAAAGAAGCTGATCCAAGGTTCAAACAGCCATATTTACAATGAAGGAAATATAGACCAAAATCATGGTGCTTGAAAATGGATATTAGGAGCTTCAAGGAAGCCTTTTTGTTGCTAGGAAATAAAAGCATCAATTGATGTTAGATGGCTGACAGAATCAAACTTGACATTTCGAACAAGGAATATTGAATTGGAGGAATCCATATCATTCTAATAAAGGAACCATTTTGAGCTGCAACAAACCTTCAGATTGAGGCTATGAAAAAGAAGCTTCATTAGCAAGAAACAGGGTAACTCTCATGCAAAAAGCAATTAGGAATTTCAATGTCTGGAGGAGTATTAAAATTAATTCATCTCAGGTAAAAGGGTTTTCCACTATAGGATTTATTAATGAATCCATATGCTCTTGGGTCGAGTTCAAACACCAAAAAAAGTTTCTAGTCTTCTCCCAACTACTATCAATGTGCATTTTGACTGTTGGGTGGCAATCCTATAAAACCTGCTTTAAGCAAGTAGTTCTAATTAAGTCAAATTTCCTAATTCAGGGTTTGTCATTCTCCAGGACCAGTTATTCCAAAGAGTTCTTCTTCCTCTATCCCCTTCTCCAGCTAAAAGGAACCAGGGAATTGAATTTATGGAAGGACTCAAATGCTCTTCTTCGATTAAAAGAAAAAACCATAAATCAGCATCAACTGTCCAGGATGAAAGACAACAGATAGTATTCACCACCCTAAATTATCAGAAGGTTAGGGTTCTTGTAGCCGTAATGGTTAACGTTTACAGTTTCTGGTAGGAGACGAATACGAAAGGGTCTAGCATTCGAAGTGATATAAAGCACGTAATGGTTAACGTTTACAGTTTCTGGTTGGAGACGAATACGAAACGTTTACAGTTAAGAATATGATTCTCCAGCACAATCCAATTGAAGAAGAGATCCGATCCCCAAAACCATTTCTACTAAAAGCACGACATCATATACAGGAAACAGAAGATTGCAGCAAACATTTAGCCAATATATCATTCCATAGGAAAAATATCAACATCAAAAGAGAAAACAACAAGTGGAATTTGAGTCGAGCAAAGAAAAAGAGCAATGGAAAGTGGTTCAGTGAAGGTAAAAGCTTACCTTCAAGAAACGACCCCTCCGGTTCTCGCCAATGTCAAAGTAAAAGACTTTAGTGTCAAGCTGCAATTCCTTGCTGAAGAGGTCGTGGTCGTCGGAGTTGACGTAGTAATTGAAAAGATCGAGGAACCAGGAGATGCCGGAAGAAGGGACGATGATGGTTGACCTGGTAGCCGATGTCTTTTCCGAGATTTTAAGATAACGCCCGCGTGGGTTCTCCTTGAGATCGAAGTAGAACAGCTTGTGTTCTACCTGAAGTGTTTTGCAAACCAGCTCCACATCGTTTCCTCCTCTTTCTCCGCCGCCGCCTCCTCCTCTGTCTGCTCCGCCGCCGCCGCCGCCGCCAGAGTTCCCTTCCATATCCCTTTCTTTCTTTTAGAGTTTTTACCAAAAGAAGAAGAGAAAATTATAAGTCTATGATGAGTAGGCTCCAACGTGGGTGGGACTTTCTTGGCGAATGCTGCTACCATAAAACTAGCAAACCAGAAAACTAAAGGCCTAAGCCTGCCATATATTATTATTTTTATTTATTTAAATCATTCCCAAATTGATTTAATGAAATTACGAAATAAATAATATATATATATATACGGATTTGAACCCACATCATTCATAAAACTTTAAAATTTTCAAATTTTACTTTGATATGTTATATACATTTTTTATTTTAATATGTAAAATTTATTATCTACATACGTTGTATATATTAATAATATATGGTATGCACATGCATACGAGTGTGATAAGTTTTTAGTTATTATTTAAGCCGCTGACAAGTTGGTGTTAAAAGTCAAATAGGCACCGACCTGATTAGAGAAAATACAAAAATTTATATGTCATGTCATGAGATTTAAAACTCGTGTTATTTACTTTAATAAAGCATTAACTTTACTATTGAATAAAGTTTTGTTTTAATATAATATTTTATATTTTAACTATATTATACATGTTTTATTACCTCCATCAATCGTATATATTGATAATATTATTGATTAAGTTGGTATGACAAGTCAACTCGACACTAATTTAAGACTAATAGCAACACCATGATAAATAATTGCGTATATTTAATATGCTTAATATGATGTATATACTTGTTTAAATTTTATTATACCCCAATTTATTTTTTTAATATTATACATATTTATTATGTTATTATTAATTAGTTTTAAATTATATATTTCATTAATTATTATTATTATTATTATTAAAACACAAAACTACTTAACTTTCAAACTAGTGCCAAAGTTTTTATTCAAAAATTTTATTTAATATAAATTGAAATGAAAATGATAATTCAAATAATAAAGTAAAATATATATAGAAATAATTTAAGGGTTAAATTATGAGTTAAGTTAAATAGTTATCTCGAAACTTATTCAAGTTAAATTACCAATACATGTTATTAAATGAATGAATTAAATATAATGAATTATAATATTTTTTCAAATAAATAATTAAAACCCCATTCAACGAAAAAAATTAACTTAAATAATTTTAGCTCTCTATTTAATTTTTCATCTTTTTAGTTCTTAAACTTCGGCTTTTTGTCAAATCACGCCAAAATAGATAGAAATTTTAATTTTTTAATTTTTAATCATCTACTTTAGGGTGATTTGACAAAAATAAATAAATAAATTGAGGGCTAAAATGACTTTTTTGTAAAGTTAAAATGCCAAAAAAGTTATTATGCCAAAAGAATATCATGAGATATGATATTTTAACAACTGGACTACACAACCCTTAAGCTCCAATTATAAGACTGATTTTTGGGCAGTCATTATGAGCTTAAGGCTATGTTTAGAAGCACTTTTACAACAAAAAGGATACTAAACAAGAAATTCTTGACTTTTCAAAAGTATTTTTCCCCAAATGGAGAAGTTAAAAATTTTAGCTTTTATCTGTCTCTTGACACGCTTTTCTTCTGTCTCTTGACACGCTATTTTTGGTTTTTTCTGTTTTGTCTCTTTTGGGTTTTTGTTTGTTTTCTTAATGGAAGGTTCAATGGCGGGGCTTTCTCTGGATGATGAAGAAGATGAAATTATTCATTTGGAAAGGGAGGTGACAAACCTAGAGACTTCATATGTGAACTGTTTAGTGGGAGTTTTTCTTACTTCTAGTGTTGTTCATTTCCAAGCAATACGATCGACGTTAGCAAGTGTGTGGCATCCTATAAGTGGTGTTTCAATATCTGATCTGGGGAAGGAAAGATATTTATTTCGATTTTACTATGAAGTGGATGTGGATAGGGTAATAAAAAACGGTCCATGGAATTTCAATTCTCATCTCCTGATTCTCCATCGGTTGCAACAGGGCGAGGATCCTTTAAGTGTTTCGTTGCACTGGGTGGATTTTTGGATACTAATACATGATCTCCCTCTCGGTTTCATGGCAGACGCGGTGGCGCACCAACTGGGAAACTTTATAGGGGAATTCATTGAGTATGATTCTGCTGCTGTTCAGTTGGGGTATAAACGCATTATGAGAGTTAGGGTGAAAGTGGATGTTTGAAAGCTTCTCAAAAGAAAAAAAAGAATAGCGCTGAAAAACGGCGAATCTGTTTATGTACGATTTGAATACGAAAAGTTGACATTATTTTGTTTTTTATGTGGAATATTAGGACATGGAGAGAGTTTTTGTCCATTAAGAGTTATACAACCACAGTCAATAGATGTTTTCAAGTGGGATATCTCCCTACGAGCCCAATCACGAAGAAACCAATCATGGAAGAGTAAATGGATTGTGGAAGACGACAGAGAGAAACAGGCTAATTTTGGAAATACGGGATCAATGGGGGAAAGATGGAAGGTAGGGATTCCGTCATCAAATATGGGATTTAATGGAGTAAATTGGGGGATTAGCCAAAAAGATTCTGTTTCTATTTCGGTGCAAGATAAAGGAAAGGCTGTTGTTAATAAAAGCCCAAAGGCTGGTGTTAATACAGGCCCAGTTAATATTGGGGTGATGACCCAAAGAAATGCTGAATTCGATGTGGAGATGGTAGCGCATGAAGAAGCTAATAGTCCAATAATGTACAATGATGGACTCAAAAGACCTAGAATTCACCCTATTATTTCACGAGTTTCTGATTATGATTCAAATGAAGCTATTGTTACTTCGTTGCAAGTACAAAACAATTCAAGATCGGCAGGCCTTACTGAACAGGCCAGCCGGGAGAGATGAAACTCTTAAGCTCGAATGTTCGAGGTTTGGGGAGACCTCGAACTGTCAATCGTCTCCGGCATAAGCTGAGAGATATAGGCCCCACGGTGGTATTTTTAATAGAGACAAAACTTCAAGGCTGTCAAATGGAGAAGGTCAGACGTAAGTGCGATTTTCTGAATGGAATTGATGTAGATTCAAATGGTAGAAGCGGGGGATTATCGTTAGGTTGGAATAATGACTGCAAAGTCTCTCTTCGCTCTTACTCGAATAGGCATATTGATGTTATGTTTGATGAAGATTCGGAGGGGAGAACTTGGAGATGTACGGGATTTTATGGAGCTCCAGAGGAGAATTTACGTGAAGCATCTTGGAATTTACTTCGTACTCTGAATGATTCCCCACAGATTCCTTGGGTAGTTATTGGAGATTTTAATGAAATTGCGTATTCAACTGAGAAGAAAGGGGGGCTGACGCGGAAGAAAAGACTGATGTGTAGATTTCGTGAAGTGATGGATGACTGTTCTTTAACCGATATTGGTTATAGTGGTCAATGGTTTACTTGGGAGAGAGGACGTATGAGAGCTAATAATATCCGGGAACGCCTTGATAGAGGTATTGCGAATTAGTCTTGGTGGGATTTATTCCCCAATTTTAAACTAAATCATCTGACTCATGCTTTTTCTGACCATTGCCCTCTGTTACTTAATTCAAATTTTGAGACTAATCATTCGAAGAAATGGCAATTTAGATTTGAAGCTTCGTGGTTATTGGAGGACTCGTGTGAAGAGGAGGTGAAAAGAATATGGGCTGAGAGTGTGGGGACGGTCCCAAAAAAGATAAAGGCGTTGGGGTTGGGCCTTGAAAAATGGTTTAAGGGCATTAAAAAGAAGAAGTTGATCACGAAGAAAGAGTTGGAAGAATAGTTACTCCGACTAAATGAAGAAGTCCCTTCGGACGAGATTCTTGGGGATATTGTGGAGACAAAGCTGCAGATTAATATGGACGCAGACAGAGAAGAGCTGTATTGGGAACAGAGAGCTCGAGCAAATTGGATGAAAAACGAGGATAGGAATACTCATTTTTTTCACCAATCGGCAACGGATAGGAGTAGGAGAAATAAGGTGGAAGAATTAGTGGATGGCGAGGGTAATAGACATGCGAACAATGATGATTTATTACGGCTGGCCACTGATTATTTTTCTTCTTTATTTACAGCAAAAAATGTTAGTGATCTAAGCTCCATTTTGGAAGGTATTGAGCCATGTATTTCTCAACAGATGAACGAGGATCTGGAGAAGGGGTTTACATAAGAAGAGGTGTGTTCAGCTCTTAAAGCCATGAGCCCGTTAAAAGCTTCTGGCGAAGATGGGATAGGGGCAATTTTTTACCAAAGGTTTTGGCACATAGTGGGAAAAGATGTTGCTAATTTTTGTATTGAGATGATGCAGGGGGTGCATAATATGGCTGAAATTAACAGTACAAGAATTGTTTTAATTCCTAAGGTCAGTTCTCCTCGGTGCATGAATCAATTTAGACCTATTAGTCTTTGTAATATTTTATATAAAATCATTTCAAAGATGCTGGTGAATAGATTTCAAAAGGTACTTCATGTTTGTATTGATGAAGCACAGAGTGCTTTTGTACCGGGAAGACTCATTACGGACAATAACATAGCTGCTTATGAAACTTTACATTCCATGAAGAGAAAACGTAATGGGAGGAAAGGGTCATTTGCTTTAAAATTAGATATGAGTAAAGCATATGACCGGGTTGAATGGAATTTTGTGCTTGTTATGCTTCGTAGGATGGGGTTTTCAGATTGGTGGATTGAGAAAGTTATGGTTTGTGTGACAACGGTCTCGTATTATGTGGTTATGAATGGAGAGGTGGGTGAATTATTTTTCCCATCTCAGGGCCTCCGTCAAGGGGATCCTATCAGTCCTTATTTATTCCTTATATGTGGTGAATGATTGTCGACTCTGCTCAGAAGGGCTGTGTCAATGGGAGTTCTTAATGGTTTTCGGGTTAGTAGACAAGCCCCACGAATTACCCACTTATTTTTTACAGATGATAGCCTTATCTTTGGAGATGCGTCTGCCAACGGAGCAATGGTGATTAAAGAAATTTTAGAAACCTACGCGATGTGTTCTGGTCAGGAAGTCAATCTTAACAAGTCAGGGTTATTTTTCAGTTCCAATGTTGATCAGTCTAATAGAGAGGAGGTTTGTAGGGTTCTGGGGGTTATTAGGAATCAAAACATGGAAAATTACCTTGGTCTTCCATCAATGGTGGGGCGTAACAAGCAGAGGGCTTTTAAGGAACTTAAAGAAAAGCTAATAAAAAGAGTTTCTAGTTGGAGTTCGAGATTACTTTCTATAGGGGGCGGGAGGTCCTTATCAGAGCTGTTCTCCAAGCTATTCCTCTTTATGCTATGAATTACTTTCTGTTACCAGCAGCAGTTTGTAGGGATTTAGAAGCGGTTATGGCCCGATTTTGGTGGCAAAAGAAAGCAGGGAAAAAAAGGCTTCATTGGTGTTCGTGGAAGAAGCTGGCGACACCAAAAGCAGAGGGCGGGATGGGTTTTCGTGATTTGGCCAAATTCAACATCGCACTCCTTGCTAAACAGGGTTGGCGGCTTATTGAAAATCCGAATTCTTTACTTGCGCGTCTGCTCAAGGCAAAGTACTTCAGCGGTTCAGATTTTATGGAAGCCTCGTTAGGAGTGAATCCGTCTTTTGTTTGGCGAAGTATTTGGTGTGCTAAAGGTCTGTTAGGATCTAGTTTGAAATGGAGAATTGGGTCTGGAACATCGGTGTCAATATGGAAAGATTATTGGTTGCCAGGAAAAGCTCAACGTTTTATTTCTACAGACAGGGTGGCTGGTTTGGATTGGGTGGCTGACTTAATTCTGAAGGAACCTAATCGTTGGAATAGAGAGCTGGTTTATTCAACTTTTTCAGTGGAAGAAGCTGACCAGATTTTGAGTCTCCTTATTCCCACTACTGATCAATCAGATAAAGTAGTGTGGTGTAGTGAAAGTTCAGGTATCTATTCTGTAAAGAGTGGTTATAAAATGCTATTGGATAACTCTAATGTAAGTAGCAATGAGCAAGAATTGTTCAAGCAGATATGGAGTTTAGAGTGTCCTTCAAAAATTTTCATTTTAATATGGAAATTTGTCCAAAATTATGTGCCTACTTTTCAAAACTTACATTATAGGAGATTGTCTTCTGTTCATTGTTGTCCACGTTGTGGTCAGGGGTATGAATCTTCTGCTCATGCTGTTCGGGATTGCTTGTTTGCTGCACAAGTCTGGTCCAAGTTAGATATCCAGTGGCCGAGTGCTATGGTGAATTTTAATGAGTGGTTGAGTTGGCTGTTGGAGAATTCTGAAAAGAACAGGAAAGGGTTAATCGTTGTTTCTATTTGGGCGATTTGGTTCTCTCGAAATAAATTTGTACATGAAAGAAATGTGCAAAGTTTGGAGGAAATTGTTACCTTCATCCGGAGTTTTGGGTTGGAATATCGTAGTAGTGCTGAGTCTTTGAAGCATCCTCAACCGAGATCCATGGTAAAATGGTCGCCTCCTCCGCAAGGGTATTTCAAAATTAACGTTGATGCAGGGTTGTCGGTCGCAAATAATCGAGCAGTATTAGGCTTCATTATTAGAAATGCTGAGGGTTTTATAATGGGGTCGGTTTTCAAAGACACAATCTGGTTCATTCGATGGTAATAGCAGAAGCGATTGCTGTTCTTGATGGGCTTCAATTTGCCCTGGATATGGGTTTTTCAAAGGTGATTCTTGAGAGTGATTCGAGGCTGGTGGTTAATAATATTCAAAAATCAAGCGAGGATTATTCGGAGTCTAGACCATTTACCTGGGATGTGAAGAACCTGGCTAGGAAGTTCCTCTGTTGTCGATTCCAGTTCGTTGCAAGAGAAGGGAATGGAGCAGCGCATGCTTTGGTTGTTGAGGGTATGCGAGCAGAAGGGGATTCATTTTAGGTGGAAGATGCGCCTTTGAAAGCTTTGGAAGTGGCTTATTCTGATCGTCGGAGTGGGCGACCTCCATAACCCATTTTCTATTTCAGCGTTGGAGTTGAGAAATACTGATTCAGGATGACCTTTCTCAACTGCTTTCTTTTCCAGACGTCGGATTTGGAAGATCTCTACAGTTTATTTTGCTGGGTGTAGTGGATTCACACAGTGCCTGAAGTTTGTTGGTTGGAGAAGACGGTGTTTATTTGTTTTCTTTGTTTCAAATCTTTTCGCTTTCTGTTGTTTTGTTTTTTTTTTCAATTTGTTTTGTTTTGTGTTCTTTTGGTTTTTGCTGATGGACTTCTCCTGCTGGCTACTCAAGCTCAATTGCTATAAACGGATTTATTTATTTTCAAAAAAAAAAAATTTAGCTTTTTTCTCCCAAAAGTACTTTTTTTTCAAAGCTTAATTACATTTTCTCTCCCTTCTCTTTCATTTTATTTGCTTCTTCCATTTTCTCCAAGGTATTTGTTGCTCTCTCCCTCTCTTTCTTTCTACTCCCCTAATCCCATATTTTATGACTTCTCCCTATTTAACTTTCTCGTTTTTCCCCATTTCAGGTTAAGCTCTTTTTGGTTGTTGTTGAGTTTGGTTGCTCCCCATTTCAAGTTAACTTTCTCGTTTCACCTTTGGTTTTCTTGGGTTTTCTATTTGGTTGTTGAGTTTGATTCTTTTGTTGGGTTTTTCTTTTTTCCCCATTCCGCCTTAAGCTTCTCTCCATCTCTTAAAACTTTAATAAATTCCAATTTTTCAAGAGACTGTTTACCTTGTTTCTAAGTATCCTTCTCGAAAAAAATCCCCTGTTCAAGCTTTGGATTTTCTTTGAAGAGAAAAATATTGGGTTTGATGAGAAAATCAATGGGTTTGGAGGGAAATTTGGGATCTTTAGTGCTTAAGGAGAAGAAAGGCAATTGGAGGAGTTGGATGATACGCCATTGACAGTTGAATTGCAGCAAATTTGCAGTGAGAGTCAGTTCGATATAGTCATTGCAGAAGCTCAACAACTTAAGAAGTCTTTGATTATACTATGGTATGTATATTTCTGGGTTGTTTATATTATGGTTTCTTGGGTTTGTTTTGATTTGATACGAATTTTTCTACTTTTTGTTGTTTGTTGCATTAGAGAAAAGGAAAATGTCAATGCTTGAAAGTTTTTGTTGAGAATCTTATTTATTCATCAATTCTTATTCCCATTTAATGTGAGTATTTAGATAAATCTTTTCCCAACCCATAAACTTCATCTGCCATATTTAAACTTATGGTATCTCCAGTTCCAAACATGGAGGTGTCCCTTTTGATTTGCTCAATCATGTTGAGTTTTTCATATATTTTTTATTGTCTTCAGTGCTTTATTTAGTCATCGAATAGAAGTGGGAAAACAAAATAATTGACACTAAAGATTTCTTCTTATTTGACAGAAGACAAAAAGTTTACATGTAATGAAATGAAAGTTGAGAAAGATGTAGTAATACTTTTATATATAAGACTGCTTGGATCCATTGAAAATAAAAAAGCTTATTCACATTCCAACTCTTATACAACTTTGTTAAAAAACACCATGTCGAAGGTTCCATTTCATTCCCTTAATACCCTATTTAGCTTCCTATATTTGCGCTTTTTATTTATGTAATTTGATGTTTGTTCTGTGAAAGCATTTGATTTTGAACTCATCAATTCCTGCTCTGCCATTCTCTCTCTACAGCCTGCACTGAAATTATGCAAATATTTATATAAATTCTGCACATAAATTTTTGATCTGTTGTGTCCATCTATGGTTTTCTTATTTTTTTTACTAGCTAAAATGAATATATTTATATACACAATAGATGAGTACTTTGACGGTTGAAGTTAGTGGTGAAAAGGTCAAAGTAATATAAGATAAGAGATTGACAGAAATATTATGTGATATTTATATTAAAGGGATATTAAAAGGCAATAGACCTGGTACTCATTTCACAAAAGATGGATGGTTGAAAATAATGACCAACTTCGAGAAAGAAATAGGCATGGCTTATTCACAAAGACAACTTAAACATAGGTGGGATGCCTTGAAAAAATAATGGAAGGCTTGGAGAAACGTAAATGCGGAGATACTGGTCTAAGGTGGAATCCTATCAAAAGAACCGTTGATGCATCAGATGATTGGTAGGAGAGTAAGCTAAAGGTACATTAATAATTCTCAATATTTTTGTTTTTTTCTTATTTATGATGTTATTGATAATTTCTTATTAAACTACCAATTTATATGTAGGTTGTGCCTGAAGCTTGAAAATTTAGAATATCAGGCATTGATCCTGAATTCGAAGAAAAGTTGGACCGGATGTTCATTAGGGTAGTTGCAAACAATGATAAAGCATGGGCACCTTCTTCTAGTACACTTAGTAGTGATTTTTTTAAGGATGTTGATAATGACATACTTGAAGAGAATGAGGAAGAAAATGCGAGAAATGATATTCACATTTTAAATGATATATGTTTGACTCCTTCTATGGATCCATATAGTATTCCACAAGTATTCAAAGTGCTTAATAGCATGTCGAAGGAAGTTCTAGAAGCTAGTCCGCTATACTTTTTCTCACTGAAATTATTACTCAATAAGGACAAACAAATTATATTTTTATCAATTAATCCCAAGATTAGAGCTTTGTGGCTTAAGACAGAAATAGAGGAGAGTTGAAAATTTTCTACTCTTCTAAGGTCTAAAGATATCTACTATGTGACTAAACAACAATGTTAAATTATTTTTATCAATAGTTGTTTATGTTTGGTTTTGGATATTGAATTTATGTTCTACTTATTTATGTGTAATCTAGTTTTATCAATAGTTGTTTATGTTTGATTTTGGATATAAAATTTGTTCACAAGTGATGAGTATGGTTGACTATTCGAACAGTGATGAAAGTGATAATAAAAGGGAGAAGAAAGAGATTTTACAACACATGGAATATTTTAACTGGTTATTTGCTGTTGCATATTCTTCTGTGAAGTATATATTGAAGCAATCATGCATAGATTCAAAATAGACTAGTGAGGCATAGATCCGAGAGATCCTTAACGGTCATGGATCACGTTGTATGATTAATTTTAGGATGTCAAAAATTGTATTCACAAGTTTGTTGAGAGTTTTGGAGACAATATACAATTTGCAAACTTCAATACACATCTTCTCGTGAAATGTTGGGATTTTTTTGAACATCTTGGGCACCAGTACATTGGAACAAATATGTAATGATTCTAGATATATGTCATATTTTAAGATTAAAATTTAATATTATATTATTATATGTTAATATTTTTTGTTGATTAAAAATATATATGAGACTAATATGATTATTTGTTCAGGATTGCATAAGTGCACTTAATGGTACTCATATTGTTGTTATTCTTCCACCAAATGAACAAATTCCCTACATTGGAAGAAAACGTATCACAACTCAGAATGTTATAGCAGTATGTGATTTTAATATGTGTTTCACTTTTGTTATGGCTGGATGGGAAGGATCAATGCATGACATTAGAATATTTCTTGATGAAATTCGAGATCCAAAATACAAATTTCCGCACCTACCAAATGGTAAGATATTTCATTTATTTCTTTTTTAAATAATAAAGTATAAGTTCTTTCATTGATAATTAAAAAATAAACAACTCTTGAACTAATTGTTTATCATATTATGACATGTAGAAAAATATTATCTTGTTGACTCTAGATATGTAACAGCCCGGTTTAGACCCTAGTCGGACAGTGGTTTCAGGACCACAAATCCGAGTCAAAAAAATATTTTAATATTATTTTCTGTGCTTATAGTATGTGAATTGACATGTGTGAAATTTTCGTAATTTAATTTATCCGTTTGAGTGCTTAATTTGGAAAAAGGGCTAAATTTCATAAAAAGTAAAAGAGGAATTCTATATGTTAAATGTGTTTATTTGTTATGGTTTGTTAAATAGGAGGTCTTTATGATGTTATTATACCATTAGTAGCTTGAGTGGACCATTATAGATATATATTAATTAATTATTATATTTTATAATTAGGGTTAAAATAGTAAATAGAAAAAAATAACATATAATTAAAGTAAATGAAAAACAAAATAGCCATGCATAGTTCATCCTTGGCCAAAACTTCAAAAGAAAAGAAAGAAAAGAAAAGTTAGGTTCGGCACTTTGGAAGTTCAAATTAGGTATGTGTTTTGCTCAGTTTTTGATAATTTTTACGTTTTTGAGATCGTTGCTTTGTATATTACCTAGCCCATGTGTTAATTTTTGGAGTTGATGATGACTTTGAAAATTGCCATTGTTGATAATGTGATGAAATTGTTGTTTGAAGATGAAAAATAAATCTTTGATGTTTGATCTTTTATGTTTAATTAAGTGATTTTTGATAAAAATCTAAATTAGGGATTTATTTGTGAAATTAGAAAATTTAGGGGCTTAAATGTGAAATAAATAAAAAATATGGGTTGCTATGGACTATAGGAAGATTCGGCTATGGACTATAGGAAGATTCGGCTAAGGCATAGTTTTGATGAATTTTGTGTATTTTATGATTTTTGAAAATAGGGACTAAATTAAATAAAATGTGAAATGTTAGGGGCTAAAATACAATTTGCCTATTTATGAGCTTTTAAGTAAATTTGAATGAATATATGGTTAAATAAGTTAAATTTGTATTGAATTAGATCAAGAAAAGAAGAAATCGAATTTGGAACGAGGGAAATCAAAAGTGGTCGAGTAGTCGTTTCGTTTCGTTCGTTTTTGTCCGAGATAAGTTCGTAAGTAAATAGTTGAGTTTAAATTTATTGTACTTATTTTATACATAATCGAATAGAAATATGTGTATGTATACTTCATTGCCGATTTGTATTTTTCATAGAAAGGTTATTTATGAGTTTAATTTGATTGAACTACGTCATACAAAAGGCATACAAACAACAAGAATGCTGAAATGTGATTTCGTGTAAGATCACGTCTGGGACATTGGCATCAATTTGAGATTTACGTGTAAGACCAGGTCTGGGACATTGGCGTCGTATATAATTACGTGTAAGACCCTATCTAGGACAGTGGCATCGTTATTTAATTACATGTAAGACCCTGTCTGGGACAGTGACATCGTTATTTGATTACATGTAAGATCACGTCTGGGACGTTGGCATTGTACGAAATTTTTTAGTCGTTCGAGTATCTTTCTCGAATCCGAATGATATAAGAAGTAATTATATGACAAAAAAATCGAGTGCGAGATTGAATTAATAAAACTCAAGTATGTTTGAGTTATACAAAGTTTGATAGTAAATGTAAGCATTATATATAACATGAAAGATGAATGAACCACTTAAATATGAGTATATATGTATATGTACAATATTAGTAGGATTCGGTTTATTTGTATAATTTATATGTCTATTTTGAAAAGTATTTACTTACGACTTACTAAGTTATTTCAACTTACGGTGTGTTTGTTCATTCATTGTTTTATAGATTTTGGAAATTAATTACAAGCTTGGGGATCGTCAAGAATCATAATCACACTATCGACTGTTATTCGGTACTTTTGAAATTTTAAACTCTGAATATATGGCATGTATAGGTTAGATCAAATAGGTTTGGTTTTGAATTTGTGTGTATATATATAGCCATACGAAAATGGCTTAAATATAATGTTGTGGTTTGTGCATATGTGGTTATGACTTATACTCAAGCTTGAAAAGGTTAAGTTTTATGATTAGGTAACGAGTACTAATGAGTATGATCAACAATCGGCCAATAAATTAGCTCTTATGGAAAGGCATTTCATATTATAACTTGTGTCGTTGATAGACATACCTTTGATTCATGATGTATGTATCTATAATCTAGGTGATGGCTTTGATTTAGATTGTGAAATTGGCATTCGATGTGGCTTAATATTGACCTATTTTTTATGTACAATTTGTTTAGTGAATTGACTTGGAAGTGGTAATTGATTTGTATGTATTTTTGGCTTTATAGGTATCTTGTATTGGAAGTATGATATGTGGTTGTTTGGTGTGTTATAGGATGACATGATTCAGCATGAATAATAATTATGAAAATAGAAATATGAGCATATTTTATGGTTATTTGGGTACAAATTTTGAAATGGTAATTAACATACATGTTTTAAGATGGTTTGAGTTTGATCATTGAGGCTATTTTTAATGGCGAATATAGGTAATTAATTTGTTGTGTTTATGTGTTTGGGGCATGATAATTACATGCAAACCGATGTACTAAAATTTTTTTGTATGTTTTAAAGATAAAAAGAAATTGTTTAATGTAGCTAAGGTATAATGCATATAGGTTGGTATTGAAGTTACTTAAGTTTTATATTGTATGCTTATTATGTGAAAAACTTAAACAAAGCAAAGGTGCAAATAAGCAAAACAAATAAATTGCTATTATTTTATTTAATTAGTTAAGGACTTTAATTAGCCATGATTCGGTATTTGAATTTTTTTAAATGGCTTTGTTATAGAGTGTTACGTATATATATATATATATATATATATATATATATATTAAAATAATATGTTTGATAGTTAATTAAAGATGTGGATTGTTATGACTTAGTTTTCTTATGCACATATTTTATTTAAACAATATGACCATAAGTTTGTTAATAAAATAAATATTTGCTATAATGTTAAAATATTTATTACGATAAATTTTTAATTGGTTCAGTGATCTATAGTTGTGAAAGTGATGTATATGATTGGGCTGTTATTTAATATTCAAGTTTTAAAATTAAAGACTGTTCGGAGTTGTGTTTTGGTTGGTAATGCCTCGTAACCCTAGTTCGGCGATGGACACTGGTTAGGGGTGTTACAAGATATCCTCAAATGAAATGTTAACTTGGACCATATAGAGGACAACGATATCATTTACCTGACTTTCGTAGAGGTAGACCTATATCTGGTAAAGAAGAGATATTCAATCATTTGTATTCATCATTATGTAGTGTGATTGAATGAACTTTTGGTGTTTTAAAAAAAATGGGTTAAGGGATATGCAAAGTTATAGTTTTGAAAAGCAAATGATGATCGTTGTTGCTACAATGGCGATACATTTTTTATCTGAAAACATGTCAATTGAAATGATGCATATTTTATGGAGTACGAAAATATTAATAGGGCATATGAGAATATTATTGATCCAGAAGATTTGTATGATGGAGAAAGTGATGATGATGATAACGGCAAATCTAACCATTCAAGTGGTTTTGAAATTGAATTAATAAGAGATGCTATGACTTCTAGTTTAATAAATTCACTTTAGATTGCAAATGCTAATGTAAAATTTGTAATCTTTATATTTGGTATATAAACATTACCCTTTTGAAGCTTTAATCCAAATACATGTAATATTTTAATTTGTTAGGTTTATGTTTTCTATTTTATGTTAATATCTAATATGAGTTATATATTCAAATTACATTTTAAAATAAAATAATACAAATGTGTTAATATCTAATTACAAATATTTAATGGTTATATTTACATATTCAAAATATAGTTTATATATTCTAATTAAATTTTATAAATAATTAATATTAGTTGCTTAAAATATTTAAAATTTATATTTCAGTATATTAAAATATTAAAACAACTTATAATAAATTATTTTTATATTCTAAGCTCAATGGATTTTGATATTTGTATATCGTACATCGACCTTAATTAAAGCTTAGTTTAGCATTGTTTCTTAAAAGTGCTACTAAGTTTAAGATTTGATAAGTTCAAACTGATTTTTTTATAATAATAATAAAAGGAACGTATTTTTTTTTACCATTCAAAATAGGCTTAAGAGTTTTTCTCTGACATTCAACGGAACTTTCATTGCAGTCGACTGCTTCTTCATTGCTTTGCTTTCGAAAGAACACAAAATAATTCATTTAAAAAAACAAGTGTGGGTGTCAATTGAGTCTTAACTCAGTTGACGTCGGTATTGTTGTTAGTGCAGGAGGACTTAAGTTCGAATGTGCTGAAGCGCATTATATCAAATGTTCTAATTGTTATTGGAGAAGGGTTACGAGTAGTTATAGGCATTATATCAAAAAATAAAGATTAAAAATCGTGATGCTACTCTCAAAGAAAAAAAAAGGGTTAAAACTATTAATTACCTATGCCAAATGTTCTGATTAGTAGCTCATCATATCTTCAAATACAATTCAAAACAACATATAATATAAATATACATATGCTTAGAATATAATTATATCATTGACACCTTCCTTAGAATTTGGCATATTTTAAAGAATGCATAATAATTTATTTGGCCTTTCAAATTTCTAAAATAAAAACAAAAAATCATTTTAGCTATTTATTTAAGTTTTCGTCATTTTAGTTTTAAACTTACGTCATTTGTCAAATCACTAAAAATAAATAGAAAAGTTAATGTCATTAACTTTATTGATATGGCATACATATGGCTTACCACGTGGATGTCATATAAGCAATTAATTATTTTTAAAATTTTAAAAATTCAAAATTATAAAAATAATTTTAAATACTTTTAAAATTTTAAAATATTTAATTACTAATGTGGCATACACGTGGACCGCCACGTCAAGAAAGTTAATTTAAAATGAGCATATATGAATGGTATTAAATACTCTTCTTATTCATCGTGTTTTGAAGGTACATTGAGGAATATTAAAAATAAAATCTTTTAAATCTTTTTATTTTTTGAAACTTTTATAATTATAATTAAGTTGACAAATTTTGTAAATGTTGAGGGCTAAATTTATTTATTTTTTAAAAAATTGAACTAAAATGAAAAAAACATTGAGGCCTAAATTTGTTGAACTTTTAGATTTAAGATTAAATTGATAGAATGTGTAAACATTGAAAGGCTAAATTTATTATTAGGCCAATAAAAATACCCACGTCAACTTTTCATCACTCATCTAACGACAACTAATGAAGATTAATTAAAATATTTGATTTTAAAAAGTTGAGTGACTAAATAAAAATAATAATAGTTAGATGACCAAAGTAAAATAAAAAGCATTGTTTGATAACTATTTTGTAATTTACCTAAAAATATATAAACATATTATCAACATTCTACTAAAACTGAAAAATCGAAAACCGATTCAAAACTTAATTTCCATTTTAATTTTGATTTAATTTTATTTATTTCGATTTGATTTTCAATTATGTATTTGGTTTAGTGAACCATACATGAGTTTAACTTTTATCTTCAATAACATGAAACAATAAAATTAACTCAAACACAATAATCTCAAAACCAAATGTTAAAATAATGTAGGAAATCCGATAGAAGCTCAATTCCATGTCGATTGAATATTAATTCAAGTTGACACGGTTGTTGTTATAACAATTAAAAATATAAATTCAAACACGATATTTCTTGCCGATTTAAAGGTTAAAAATTTATAAATAATTTTAAAAATGTACTAAAAACCTCAAATCCATAAATTAAAATGAATTATGGCATCAATAATTATGCTAAAGAATCAATCTTAAGCAAACAAAAAAATCAACTTAATTTTTAAGTACCTTCCATCTGCTTTAGCAAGGATTGGATATAATAATCAATCATTAGCTGCTTTTTAGATGCTTCTCCGCCTACCTTATCCACAACAATAAGCTAATGCCTATATCCCACAATGGAAAAAGAAGGTCCATTTTTGTAGGTGGGTGATAATTGAAGTTTGACCTCGAGTTCAACAGGGAGTAAGCTGAGTTTTTATAGAGGTCAACACGACATTGGAAAAATTTTCTTTTCTTCAACGAATCATAATACAAAAAGATAATTTATATTAGTAAATAGTTTAAACATGTCATTAGTCTAATTAGAATTGAACAATTTAATTGAAAGACTAATATGTCGTCTATCAAGTTCAATTGGAAAGATACATTGCTTTGGGTATCGGAGCAAATGATTCACAGAATATAGAGATATAGATGTGACTAGTTGGATTGATAGTACATTGGATATGACACAAATAGAATAGATTATAGATTCGTTTATGGATTTATTCATTTGTGACGTTTATAGTGTGATATAACTTAATCTTGAATGGATGATGGACTACGTATGTAACTTGTATACTTTGATATAAATGAAAACTCGAGTTCAAATAGATAAAAAACCGAAAGCTAGTGCCTTAGGTATGTGACTTCTATATGATGTAGCATCATTCGACAACAACGAAATTCATAGTTCGAGAAAGGGTAAATGATACCCTCTCATCGGTATTACATGATAGATGAAAAATAATATGGCCATGGATTATTTATCTTAGTGATAAATGATTTAATTATTATGTATTAGTAATTGACTTTTCATGAAATGAAATAAAATGATCATATTGGGAGAACAAATTTATCTCAATGAGATTAATGACATGCAACACACTTTTGACAAGGGTGATTTGTCTTAGAGACAAATTTATTTGTCTTAAGATATCCTCTCATCGGCTGGTGCAACATGTTTCGACAAGTGTGACTGAAAATGACTGAAACAAGTTAGTGCGAGTAGTATAGATTGAAATTTTCACTAATATGAAAAAGGTTGTTGTTTATTTTGCTTTAGTACTGAAACAGTGTGCACCGACCTATATGACCGAAACGGTGCAAAATCGATGATCATGATTCAAACCTTTTTATCCTCCATCCCCTTTCCTAATATCGATAAATTAAATAAAAAATATTTTAAAGAATGAAATATGTATTTTAATGGAATTGATTATGGAGATGATTGGATCGGACTTGGGGCAGTTTGGACTTTATGCATTGGGCAGTTGGACCTAGTTGACAGAGTCCTAACCAATGGTCAACCGAAATCAGAGCATAGTGGCATACCATACATTACAAAAAATAAAAAAGAAAAAGAAGGAAAAAAGAGAGAGTAGGAAGAGAAAGAGGAAGAGGAAGGGGAAGGGGAAAAGTTTGTTTGAGAAAAGAGCAAATAAAAAGGAGAGAAGACAAGAGGTTGGTGTTCGTGGCCCTTTATGTATGTATTTATTTATTTATTTATTTTAGAAAATGATTAATTTAATTTTGAACATTACAAGGATCATTTGATTGATGATTTTGAGAATATTTGGTACTTTGGTTGTTGCATTTCTTGAATGAAGTCCGGCCTAAGCCAAATACACTGAAAGGAAAGAAACAGAAGAGTTGGAGTTGGAGTTGGAGTTGGAGTTGGTTATGATTAGATTGCTTTGAAGAAGCAATCAAAATTGGATGAACCGCAGCAGATGATGGTTTGTTTTTGCTCTCAGAATGTGAGAGATGGAATTCACGCTTGTCTTCGCGATTTTGATAGGCTCCAGAATCTGGCCGTCGTCCTTATTTACATCCAAGTAAATTACCTTCTTCCTTTTTGAGATTAAAAGCAAAACAAATCTAGGGTTTCTTTGTGCTTTTGTAAAAGCTGTTATTTGATTCATCAGATCGGGTGCTCCTTGATCGGATCCCTCGGCGCATTATACAACGGTGTGTCGCTCATCAATTTGGGGATCGCATTGTTCGCTTTGGTTGCCATCGAGAGCAGCAGTCAGAGCTTAGGTCGAACCTACGCCGTTTTGCTCTTCTGCGCCATTCTGCTTGACATTTCGTGGTTCATCCTCTTTTCCCACGATATTTGGAACATGTCCAGCGAGCGTAATGGAATGTTGTTCACCTTCTCCCTCAGATTATCGCTTGCCATGGAGATCGTGGGGTTTTGCGTAAGATTCTGCTCGTCCCTCTTATGGATTCAAATATATAGACAGGGAATTTCATATGTAAACAGTGGTGCCAATCCTCGAGACCCTGATTTCGATTTGAGAACTAGTTTTCTGAGCCCTGCAACCCTACCCAATTCCAGACAGTGCTCTCACAATGACTCTGATGACGCTTTAGGAGCTTCCATCTACGATCCTGCTTATTACTCTTCCCTTTTTGAAGACCGTCAGCAACCCAGTAGACATTCATTTCTGGTATAACCCCTTACTCTTCTTTTTATGTTTCTTGTTATCACAAGTCAAAACTGGTTCACCAACCGCTGTTGACCTAGGGGTAAGGAGTTTGGTGCTCCTAAGCAAGGTCTTATTTTCGAGTCTTGTGAACCAGAAAAATAACTGCCCTGAGAATTTCCCTAGTTTGGGATCCAACTTGGCTTGACTCTAGAATAGTCGAGGCCCAATGTGACTATTGGATATCTGAGTTCTTAGAAAAGAAAACAAAGAGTCAAAACTACTTGATGGTTCTCTATCTCTTTAAAATTTTGTTTCTCCATTTTATAGGGTCAAAATAATGCTGTTAGCAGAACTGGATCCACTGCTGGTGCTGAAGTTTCTTAGCTAAAGCCATCGCCTGTTAGGACTCTTTCTGCTTAAGCATCTTATTTCCCCTTAGAGTTTCAGTTGACATTGTAACTCATTAGAGCTGTGCTTTACTCTTTTTCTTTTAGCAGCCTATTCATCCTTCTGCATAGATTCATACACTCTTACAGATAGCTCAAATTAGAAATAAGTCTGTCTCTAACTTCAATGTAGATTTAAATTTTGATGGTAATACTATCTAGGAGCGATTTCATTGTTTGAAATTGTCATACAATCTTTTTCAGTAAGACTAGTTATGTACTTTCTTGTTGACCAAGTGTCGTAAGTATGAAGATTGACATCTTATTTCTTGAAAGCTTTCTGCTTATTTGGTTTGATTGTTGAAAGTTATTGACATTACCCCTCTTAATTGTCAGCTTGAAAACAGAATTACATTTTATTTAGCACAACAATGTAAAGGAAATATTAAAGGTTCTGGCCAATTTCTGATAAGAATCCACTGGTTGCTGCCATGTTATAGAACTTTTGACTTTGAATGTTAATATTAATCTGATAAGATTTTCTTCTGAGTACCATCAGCATCAAGTTACTCTGGTGATTGGGTGGAGTGTGCTTTTCCGTTCCTCTAAGTTTCATCCTCTTTGTCTAGTTTATTCATGAAGTTCCTAATCCTTGTACAGTCACTCTTTGGATCTTGCCGTGGCTTGTTTAATAAATTATCTTTCCAGGCCTTATGTGCTATCACAAATTACATTATAGAATAGCGGAAAGAGTTAAAATTGTTGCTATTGTACTTCTTGCTGTGATAGCTAGGTCAGTAGCTTTTTGGATTTTTTAGGACTTATTTGGAAAGCCACTTAGTAATTGGATTTGGGTGTAATTGCTTGTAATCACACTATATTTGGTAACCAATGTAATTAGTAGGTCTCATTGAATTTAGCGTAATTGGAGCACTCCAATTCGTAGAGGGAGGGTAAGTACTGGAGTAATTACATGGGTTGTTATATATAATATACTCAAATGCAATTACTTTATGGCTTTCCAAACATGTCCATACATGATTTAAGTATAAAAAGTTATTTTTTATACCATAATAATAGTATTTTAATTGTAGGATATATATTTTATTTTTTAAATATAATCATGTTATTTTACTAATCTTATTTAGAAAAATCTAAAAATATATATATATTAATGGGAGATAATTTTCTATACATTTTGGCTTACCATATCAAACATGTCTAGGGAACTAGAATTTTTGTAATTACAAGAGGGTGTAATTACTATATTAGTAATTACACTTTCATCTAATTACTTTGTAATATCCAAACGCACCTGTTATTGGAAAAGAATGTTGAATGAGTAAGAATGGAGAAGTTAGCTTCAGACCTTGGGCTTGTTAAAAGTCACACGAAAGGCTGTTTGATATTGGATAATAATAGCAGTCATGCTGGAAAACTTCTGATGATAATTTTATGTTAAACTAAAGCCTAACATTTGAAAGCTCAGCAAAATACAACTGGTATAATATACCCTAAATAGTCTAAAAAGGTATATGGAAATTGCAAATGATGAAGAACTGCTAGGTGATGAGGGCTTATGGAAATTCTGTTATTTGAGTACTTGAGATAATAGAGAAAAATGAATTTAAATAAAGAGCAGAAAAGAAAATATCTCTAAGCTTCACATGTAAAACTTTGCAGTTTGCATCATGCAATCATAAGAGATGATGGAAAGTTTTCGATGATACTTTTATGTTAAGCCTAAGCTATTTAATCTAAAACTACATGGTAGTTATAAGTTAAGCCTAGATTCAAATACAATAGAACTGATGGAAGATAAAATATAGGATCATAAAGCCTTTATGCTTGGTAGATAAGCAAAATAGTAATGCTATGCTTGGTAGGTGTACTGTTTTTTACACATGTTTTAGGATATGATTTAACAATAAACTAATTCAATTGGTAATATTTAGCCACTCTCATGGCTTATTTTTCGTAAAGGAAAGGAAAAATTTTCGCTTATTTTGAAGAGGTCTTATTTTTTACGAGAGCTTTTACTCATCTTTCTAATTTCAAGTTTAAAATTTATACTAACTATTGTAATACATATGTAATGAATAAGCTATTTCCTAATGTTATTATGCTGTAACCAAACGAGGCATAGTTATTTTAAAATTTGATGAAACAATCTTAAATTTCTAAATTATATACAATAACATTCATAGTAAATTGACAACACAAAACCTTATATTAGTTTAATCCTCAATTAGCATATTTCTATCATGCATTAAGAAAAACCAAAGAATTAGAAATCAAATGGTTAGAACCAGTCTGGAATATTTCTTCATTCCTATTTGAAGATTGAAAAAATCATTTGGAAAGATATATTGAAATAAGTGATACAAGTTTGTTAACTGTTAAAAAAGTAGCGGTCTTATAAGTTTGTAATGCTGTATTTTTGCTGCTTTTCTTGTCTTTTTCTTACTGGATTTGGCAACATTCTATGTGGTGTCTTGTCCCATGTTTGGTTAAATTTGTTGTTTACTGTTTGTGTACCTTGTCCATGGATTTGGCAACAGTCTTTTTTGCATTAGTGTGATTCTTTTTTATGTCAAGTGGTCTATACAACAGTATATAATGCGAGCTTGTGCTGCTAATTTATTGGTTACAATATTTTCAAGTTTTGCCAGTCCATCACTTTGTTTGGCGCCTTTACCAAACTCAATAGTTGCAGGTGGAGAATGATCCAAAAGTGCTTCAGATTGTCCGAATTCAAGCACATATTTGAAAAACACAGCTTAGTATTACCGCTTATATATGTCTTGAGGCTTCTTAAATTTATTCGGCAGCCCCAGATATGGGTGGGAGTGGGATTTGTACAACTTCCTGCTTAGTGATTCTTTTCCCAGGATGTAGCTGCAGCTCTGAGTTAGACAAGACAATCATCAGTTTATCTTGTAAGTAATAGAATAAAGTAAAAGAAGGATTTTGCAAATTAAGAAGCAGTTCCAAATTTGTATGTTTATAGTGAGCCATAGTTACTTTCTTAGCTCTAAGGTCTAGATTAGAAACCAAGCCTAGCACATGGGCATGGTAAGTGGTAACATCTACCATTGTGCTGTTTTGAACTTGCTTTTGCATTGACTTGTTGCCACGGCATAACATTGAGATTTGAGATGCCGTATGATGGATGCCCTTGAGATGTCTCTAGGTTTAGTTGGAATGAAGAGTCCGGTTTAGTGTGTTAAAGAGTGGGTTTTGGAAAATCCTTTAGAAATGCAGAACAATACTGCGCCATTCTGTCTTTCTTTTTTAAATTCCCATTTTGACAGATTTGTGAGAGGTTTTTTACCGGTGATTAAATGGAATGATTTTTTCTCATTTTCTTTTCCGTATTATGAAAGAAAAAGAAATTATTTTTCTACCAAGGAATTTACAAAAACCAGACTTCTGAGTTGTTTTCTGATAAGATTTGAGTCGACCCATTGTGGAATTTTCTCATCCAAAATATTTTATTTTAAGTAAATTCACTATGGATGGACTCAAATCTTCATGAATAATGGAGGGTTTAGCGTCCCAATCAATGCGTTTAGCAACAAAATTAGAATCCATTTCATTTTGCTAATGTCATTTATGAATATATGGTACACAAAAACGAGTAAATTAGTGTCAGCATATTATATAAGAGAGTAAATTGATCTTTTTATTAAGAAATTTAGTTTTTCTATTGTTAAAAATTGACGAGAGAATAATCAAATAGTTAGAAGTGATTTGTCGTGTACCTCATTTCGACGTACAAATATTATTTTTAATAGTACTAGTTTGGTCTTGAATTTAATGTATAGAGATTAATTTGTTCATTATTTGAGTAGAGGAGATAAAATATAATTTGACTCCTAATATAAGGACTTTCATGGTACTTTTACCATCAATCAGTATCTATATAACTTCAATTAATAAAGGTTTAAGGGTAGAAAAAAATCCTTAGTAAAAAAAAATCAATTATGCTCTTCAAAAATGTTTCATCTTATTGAACCTCAATGATAAAAAAATCAATTAGGTTCTCTCGTTAATGAAAATCGTCAATTAACCAATTTGATTGTTAAGTGTGTTGATATGGCAAACAACCACATTAGCAAAAAGAAGAAAATAAAAATAATTTAAAATTAATAAAATACATAGATTTAGAATGAGCCCATTTGTCCATAATCATTCAAGATGAGTGTAAAATTGTAAATTTGTAAAAAATAAAAAATATTAATAATTTATAAAAATTAATAAAATGTACATATAGAATGAGTCTAGACAAATAATTGTCTAAATTCAGATGATTCAAAGCAAACGAAGGTCAAAATTCATTTTAATTATTGCAAAACTATAAAAAGAATATATAAGTTATAAAAATATTACTAGTTATTAGAAAATTAAACTCCCATTTAGATTTTGGAGTTTCAGAATTATTAAAAATATCAAAAATTAAGATAAAACCATAGGTTTAGAATAAATTTTACTTAAGTGTTGTTTTGTTAATTGTATTGTCAAATTAGATAATCGAGTAAACCGTTCTAATTCCCAAAATAATGTATCTCCTTAATTAGTGTTAATAGACAACATAATAATCTCATGAATCAATTTCTCATTTTGGTTCCTTGAACTACGAACTTATTTAGATTACCTACTAATATAATTTGTCTTTTCGCACCATAATCCTTCATATGATGTAACTTAATATTTGTTAAATCTTAAGTAATCAATGAAACAATATTTGTTTATTCATTTTTTATTTTAATGCAAAAATCATTCAAGATAAACATGTAATAATGTAATAATGTAATAATTTAATTATGAAATTTTATTTAATCAACCTGTTCACAGAATTACATGCATAGTGATGAAATCACTGCACTAAGAGCACAAAATCTAACATTTACACCCTCTTCTACTAAATTGTTGGAAAAATTCGATTTAGAAATAAATTTGGTTGCACAGTGAAAAATTAATTTTTTTCTAAAATCAAGCGGTTGTGTTTTTTTATAGCAATAAATCCTAATCAAATTAGTACACGTGGTTTGAATTAGACAACCTATTTGGTTCGCATCTTTTGACCAAAACAATTTTCTTCACTACTATTGAACTCTGGTATGCTTAAAGTGTAAGCTCTAATTTAATGAACCAATCGCACAAAATGAAAAAAAATATATATATATTTAGTGGATTATTAATTTCTCAAAAGCTAGAAATTGAAAGGTGAACTCTCTCAAAATAAAGTATTTATTTTGAAAAATAAATCACGCTAGATTTTGACACTGTACTCACGCTTAAGTGGTGTGTGTTTGACTTACCCAATGATCTCTATATAGAGAGAAAAATACAAGTCTCAATTGAACTAGGAGTAAATAACTAATATTATTTTAATATAAAAATACATGTAAACCCTAATTGGGATATATGTGGCGACGACAACTCCTTATGAACATTAGGTTTGTCGTCCCTTACTATGTAGATGGGCCTTTGGACCTATTTTTGTACTAGTATTAATTATATATGTTTTCCGATTTTTAAATGAACTCATTTAATTTTACCGACCCAATAACTAATTTTATATTCTCAAGAAAATATTATTTATTTATTTAATTAAAATAAAATTAATTAATTTCCTAATTAAATTATTTTATCAACCCAATTTTAATTTAATTAAAGTCATGACGACTTTACTGTATTAGAATCTATGAATAAATGAATTTAACTAACTTGTTCGCTAAGACCACGATGACTACTTGATTTAATTTCCATTCCAAGCTACAATTATTTGATTGCAATCAATTAAATAATATTTACAAGAAATTAATTTAATCTCTAAGACATCTTTTACATACATTGAAAAAATGCATCCATTGTGGATAGTGATACATGCGATATGTTTTTCTAATTCGTTGCTTTCATTTATTCATGTTGATTTTATTGCAAACTGTTTAGACTTGTACCGAGCAAGTGGAGGGACCAATTAGACATATATATAATTAGAGCTCAAATAATTTGTAATTAAGTTCCAACTCTTCGTCTACTAATTGCGACATTATTTAGTCATTGAGTCATTCCACTAAAGTATCATATTGAACTCTCCCTTATTATATATCATTACGAAAACTATTTATCAAATGCTCGTCTAACAATCTTGTCATATATTTGTTAACTTTATAGGATATCTTTAATCTCTTTGAGTTAAAATTGTTCACCCAATATGATCCTATTTTATCTCATTGTAACCATTACGTATTTCTTCATGAAAAAGTCAATTATTAACAAATAGTAAATAAATCATTCATGTAATGCCGATGAAAGGATATCACTTACCCTTTATTGGGCTATGAATTCCACTATTGCAAGTGAAGTTGTATCATGTAGAAATCGTACACCCAACGTATTAGTTTCAGTCCAAATAGTTACATCTATGCCTCTGTCTTCTGGGAGTTATTCGCTCCGATACTCAAAACAGTATCTCCCATTGGACTTGATAGACGACGTAATAGCTTTTAATCGACTTGATCAATTTCGATTAAACTATGAACCGTTTAGATTATCTACTAATATAAGTTATCCTTCTTGCATTATGATCCAACTACATAATGCAATTTAATATTAATTAAACATTAGATAATTAATAAGCTAATATTTGCTTACAGTTTGCTTTGCGTGCAAAAACCGTTCGGGACATTATACAAAAGATATTAATGTGAATGATGAAATTTTATTAATCTAATGTGTTTGAGAAATTACAAATACATTTGACAACATCACTGCACTAAGGGTACTAGTTCTTAACATGGACCTCAAAAAATCTATACTTCATATTGAATATACGGTTAATACTTCTAGCCTTGACTTTCCTCAGGATCCTCCTTTTCATGTTGTCCAATAAAGGATTACTCTTAACGGTCATGTTAAAGATTGTATCCGATTGTAATATGATTACATCATTAATCGAAATCATATTTCCATTCAAATGAATTTGCACTATGAATTGATCTGCCATCTTGAGACAATTAAATATTAGATTTGGATTATTACAAACAATTCTAATAATTATAATAATACTTACAAATAAATAATCCAACAAAATTAACATTAACTTGCCATACACAATAATACAATTTACAAATATACTTTCAACATTTGATAAATATAATAACATATTTTAAGGACAGCTTTCATATCACTAATTCATGAATTATGGAGAGAAAAAACTAGCTAATTGACTAAGTTGTGGGAACTTTGCAAGTAGTTTGAATGACTTTTGTGAGGATTAGGATTAGGAATAGGAAATCTTAAAAAGTGATCATTGGAATCTTGGTATATGTAAGGGTTGAGTTTATAGTTATATTTTTTTTATCATCACTAAATAATTAGATAGTAAATTATATATATATATATATATATATATTATTCAACACACTTGTAAATAGACTCGATTATGGGTTAGCTATTTACCTAGGTTTGAAGGTTTGTCCAAAATGTAGGAGGGCTTGGGCAAAAAAAAAAAAGAATTGTTTAAAATATGGGTCCGACTCGGGCTTGAGCATTTAAGGCCCGAGCCCGAGCCGACTCGTTTTTAAATTTATAATACTTTATATTATGTTATTTTTATATATTATATAATTTAGAACATATTAAAACAATAAACCTATGCTAAATATATAATATTACTCTAATGTAAATATTAAAATAATGTTAAGATGATTATATAAAAATTTCAATAAATAAAAAATGTATAAAATTATTATATTATATAATAGAAATAAATTTTTAAAAACTTAAAAACAATATGAGTGGGTTGAGACTTAAATAAATATAAAATATATTAATATTATACTTAAGCTCAACTCGAACCCGACCCAATGAACAACTCTACTCGTAAATATCAAAGTAATGTTTAAAAATTTTAATGTAAATATAAGTTGTTTGATTTGACATGTGAAAGCAAATGTAACAAAATTTTAGAATGACAAGGTAAAATAAATCAAGTCAAGGTTTTCTCATATATACAAGTAGGTAAGTAAAGGGTAAATGGGTAAAATGAGAATTAATTAATTAGTAATAAAAATAATAGAGGAGAGAGAGAGAGAACGCGTTTGGATGATGTTATTACAATAATAAAAGCAAAAAGTGCAACTGTAGCCATTTCATCTCATTTGACTCCATACATTCTGCTTCTTTCTTCTTGTTTTTCTTCAAGTGTTGCTGCCGTAATTGAAGGTAAGAGAAATCGGAACATCTCTGCGGTATGTTTCGGTGTCTGAAATCTTTTGTTTTGTTGATTATAATTATTGCCCTGATTTGGGTTTTCACCTTCACTGGGGAGATTCATGTTTGGTTTGAGAATCACAGATCCTTGTACGTTGCCCCTTTCTCATGTAAACAATTTTTTATCCACCCCCCCAAAAAAACAGGGAGCATACTCTTTAAGAGATCCTTTACTGTTTTAATTGTCAAGACTTGGAAGTCTGTAAGTTGTTTAGTTTGGGGTTCTTCTGAATCTGTATGGATGGTCTTTTTGAGGATAAAAAGAAACGAAAACGGGAAAGAAGTGAATTTTTGAAGGGTTTAGGAGTTGGATCTAATTACATAAGCGTGTAGCTTAAGGATTTTTTTTTCCTCAAATAATATGCTGGAACTTTTTATCTGGAGAATTATTTATGTAGATCTGCAAAATCGTTCCAAATAAAATGATCTTTTTGGGCAGATTGCTTTCCATTTTAATTGACTGTAATTGGTTTTGATAATGCTATTTGCTGTTTTTTGTGACAGAACCTTAATGAAATAGGAGTATAGGAAAGGGAAAGGCCTAGCAGGTATTGGAGGAAGCAATGGCAGCAAGGTACTGGTGTTATCAGTGTTCTCAAGTGGTTACTCCCATCATGGAAGCTGAGATTAAATGCTCATTTTGTCGAGGTGGGTTTATTGAAGAAATGAGCAATGGTACAAGAGACAGTGCTCCAGACATGGATTCCCATATCCAATCTGATCGAGCACTCTCACTATGGGCTCCCATCTTGTTAGGTATGCTGGGTAATCCTCGTCGCCGCAGAAGACTTAGACGTATCGAGTTTGAAGAAGAGGATGCTGAGAATTCTGATGGCGAAGCTCGCCATGGAGGCGATACTGACTTGGACCGAGAACTTGAATCCATTATTAGGAATAGAAGAAGGAACTCTGCATCGATCGTGCAGCTGCTTCAAGGTGTTAGAGAGAGAATGGCATCTGAAGGCGAGAATTCTGAGAATGATAGGGATAGGGATAGGGATAGGGATAGGGACGGAGTAATTTTCATCAATCCTTTCAATCAGACTATCATTGTCCAGGGCTCTTATGATTCCAATCAGGGTGGTCAAAACCGAAACTCCGACCGCATAGGTTCTATAGGTGATTATTTCATCGGTCCTGGTTTAGATATATTGTTGCAGCATTTGGCAGTGGCACAAAACGACCCCGAAAGATATGGAACACCACCAGCACAAGTAGAGGCAATCATGGCCTTGCCAACTGTGAAAATTGAGGAGAATTTGAAATGTTGTGTGTGTATGGACGATTTCGAGGCTGGTAGTGAAGCAAGGGAAATGCCATGTAAGCATAAGTTTCATAGTGGGTGTATATTGCCATGGTTGGAGATCCATAGTTCTTGTCCAGTTTGCAGATATCAAATACCTGCTGTTGGACAGAAACTCAATTCAGAGAGGCCTGGGAATAATAGCAACAGAAGAGAAAGTGAAAGTAATGTTCACGGACGTGGTAGTGGGGAAGAAGAGGGTGAAGGGGATGGGAGAAGTGGGAGAAGGTTTTCATTTCCATGGCCATTCAATGGCTTGTTCACATCAGGATCACAGTCCGGCAGAGGGAATTCATCGTCCTCAACGGCTTCAAGCTCTCAATCCGGAAATGCTTCTCAAACAAATGAGAACTGAGTTTGTTTGGTATTAGCACCCTGTTTATTGTTCAATATGATTGATGCTTCAGTATTCCATTCTGCCTTCCCTATAATGTACAATAGTTAGTTTAAGTTGAATTTCCATCTTGCAAAAGTGTTCTGGTTTTTTTTCCCCTGTATTCTTGTAGATCCTTGCCCCTTGAACAATTCTTTTACGAAATCCTGAATTATGCCATATGATGTAATTTTGTTTCTATAAATTTGAGTGATCCTATTTGTTTTATTTATTTATTATTTGCTTGCTTGGGCTGGTTGAAAGGTTCATCTGTGTTGTAAATGATGCTTGTGGGAATGGGAAGGGGGAAGGGAAAGAATAACTTTAGATTCTAGTATCGACTAAATTCGTCGGCACCTGGATGAGACATTTTGGCTAATAGAATGGTCAAGTTTTGTTTTAGTTTCTGTACTCTTTGCGCATTTAGTCTTACATTCTTAATTTTAAAAAAATTAGTCTCACTTATTTATTTATTTAAAAATTTAAGCTTTGTTGAGGTTTGTTTTCTCTACCTCCTCTAGGGATTGATTCTTCTTTATTTATAAGGCATGGTTTACTTGATGTGACATTTTAGAGGGTAGTCAGGTGTCAGGACGACATGTACTCCCCTTTAAGTTTGACATGTATCCTAAACGTATCTTTCTGACAGGATTCGTATCCAAATATCATCGTACATGTTCGCATGTCCCGCCTTGCAAGGTTGTGAGGAGTATTGGCATATCTCTCTCGCGAGGAGCTGGCCTTGCAAGTCGTTCCATCGTGTTCACCTTGCGAGATTGCGTTATGAGGTTCTCTATAACAAGCTTGATAAAGTTTCAGGTCCTTGAATAATAGGGAAAAAAAAACTTCAAAACACCGAAGGGAAAAAAATTGTTTCAGCTATCCTCTTCTCTGCAAACCTTACATCGTGGTTGACTGATCAGAATGTGATGAAAGTTAAAAGTGAAGTTGTGGGAGAATGAGGTGATAAGGCTATAGGAATAGGATGATTCTGTTAAGTTGGATAAAATTGATGGAAGAATGAGCTCCTAAGGATATAGTATGGATTCTACCGACAAGAATTTGTGTTGAATGAAATCCAAAATTTCTCCTCTTTTCTTTGCAAGATAAACTGAGAAAACTGATTGTTGGCATTACAATCATATATGGAGATGGAGATGATGAAGATTGCCAATGATTCTATACCTCAGTGGTGGGAAGAACAAAAGAAAAACATGGATGCCAAGTTCGTGGAGAACCAGGAATGGATTTCTAGAAAGGAGAAACCCAAAACCAAGCTTAAAAGGGGAATGCAAGTGATACTCAACTTCGTCTTCACAATTAGAAGTTGAAGGTAAAAACCTCCCATAGAAATAACTGATACCTAGAGGAGGGTAAACCAACTGTTCGAGTAGCCTTGGATCAGGTTCTTCTCGGACTGAATGTCTCAAGTTTGGATTTTTTTCAGCACATATCAGTTTGGATTTGAATTTTCTCAAACTCGGATTTTTTAGGTTTAGGTTTTCTTAATTCAGATTCTTTTAGATTAAGAATTTTTTGGAATTGAGTGAACATATTTAAATATTTTTGAATTTCCTAAATTATAAATATTTTTGAATTCAATGTAATAATTTATTTTACTTTTATATTTAATAACACAATCCAAATTCGTCTTACAAAAAGCATAAATTATATATATATATATATATATTTAATAGAGATCATAGTAGTTGGTACTCTATCGGTTGGTACTTATCAATCAGTTTCTCAATTAATACAAAGTAATTTAGGTTCCTTATGATCAAGATTTGGGTGTGTTTTGACCATTTCGATGTATTTTGGCTAATTTCAACTGATACCAACTTATACCGGTGCTTATTGACTTGTACCGGTTGATATTAAAATTTTAATGGTATTTAATACATTACTAATTATATACATTTATTGAAATATAATAAGTTATACATAACTATTGATACTATAATGCATATTATTATATTACATAATACTATTCAATGATTTTATTGTTAAAATATTAATTGCACAAAAAGTTATATATATACATATATTAATACTTTTAGTAATAATTCTATACTATATTATTATATTTTGCAATAATATATCATCTATTATAGTTAATGATTAGATATCAATTTAATTGATCAAATCGAGCCAATTGAATCAAATCAAATTGGTTCAATCGATTTTGATTTTGGACGATTAATATCATATATATATATATATATATGTATATGCGCATTAATAGTTATAAATTTATGTAATATTCTATCATATGTTATACTAGTAATACATAATATATTAACTATTATATATGTATTGTTTATTATATCACGTAATATAATCTATACTATATTAATAGTAATATATATACATATGCATTAATAGTTTTAGAAATAGATATATAATCTATTATAGTTAACTATTAAAACTAACTTAATTGACTGAATCGAGCTAATTTCATAATTTAATCAAATCATTTTGATCAAGTAAAATTTGATTTTGGTCTAATTATAGTATTTATACTTGGATCTAAACCCAAAGTAAAGATATCACATCATTTAAAACGTAAACTCAATATAATTTTACTCGACCCTTTCTATTGGGTAGAAAAAGGATTATAAAACATCAAAAGAGTCAAGCTTGATATATAATATAACACAACCATTAAATAACATTGAAAATGAAACACCATCGGAAAGGGAAGCAAGAACAAAATAAAAATAAATGAAAGACGTTTCCATTTGAGTTTTCTCCAAACCTTCCCATTTTTCGGACAGATTAGACAGGCACCTAATCCTGTCCAGCTCAACCTATGAACAACTCTAGTTCGCACAAGGGAAGTCCTATTTATTAATCAGATGTAAATTTTGATCAAGCAAATAACCTTACCTAACATTCAAGTCCTACCATTCCATTTCTTTCTTTTATTTTTATTTTAATAGCGAAGTTATTATTACCTAACATTTAGCTAGACTCTAGACCTAATCTCGCTACTAATTTTTAAAAAAATAAACTAAATAATATAGAAGAGCATCCGCAGCATCTACTAGAAAACCCAGCAAAAACAGCAAAATCCTCCGGTTGCATCAAACATGGCGTACCAACAGAGGTACAGTATATGGAGATATGCAAGGCAAAAACAGTTGTAAGTTCAAACAAGACGTCCATAAAAACATAGTTACGTAAAACATTCAAAATGTGAACCAAAAATCACACTTCTTTTTTTCTTTTTACCAGGGAACACCAAAAATAGTCGTGACATTATACTTTGTGATCTTAATGAGTTTTGTTTCTCATCCAAAAAGAGAACATCAAAAAGCTGATGCATAAGAATAGCAGTGTCTTACCCCTTGTACCAGGGAACCATCCAAAAATTGACATTGAAAATGCGAACCAAAAATCACTTTGCAGTCAAGATCTTGATCACGGATGCAGTCCCAATCCGATGCAGAGCAACAATCGAATCCCCATTTTGGCATAATCCCTTTGCCTTGGCATGCTGAATAGCAAACTCCAATGCTTCCTCTGTTGTCTCTTCATGAGAAGCTCTGGCAGATCCAGCATATAAAACTGGGATCAAACCCCGATACACTAAGCTGTGCCTTGCTGGAGCTTCATCACTGCACGACCAGTCGAACGAATCAGTCTGGATCTCGGGGACAACCATGGATAAAATGGGCATTCCAGGCCTATACTTAGCCACCAGCTTTGCAGTACTTCCTCCCCTGGTTAAGACCAATATAAGAGATGCTTTTGCTGAATTTGCTGTTCTAACAGCTGAAGAAGCCAGGCTTTCTAACGGACTCATTGGCACTGGCGAGTGTTCCATAATCCTTTTGAAGACATCTCCATAATCAAGAGTGCTTTCTGCTTCTACACATATTTTGGCCATGGTCTGAACAGCAAGTTCCGGGTAAGCTCCAGCTGCGGTTTCACCACTTAACATCACACAGTCCGTGCCATCAAGAACTGCATTGGCAACATCAGTGGCCTCAGCCCTGGTTGGCCGGGGAGACTTTATCATGGATTCCAACATCTGTGTTGCAGTGACAACAGGTTTTCCTTGGATGTTACACTTGTAAATCATCACCTTCTGTGCTAGAAATATCTTTTCAATGGGAATCTCCATTCCAAGGTCACCTCGTGCCACCATAAATGCATCTGAATTTGTAAGGATGTCATCAAAATTTGCTACCCCTTCTTGATTTTCAACCTGCCATAGAATTTTAAAGGGAAGAAAACAACCATTGGATCCCACTATTATATGATTTGCTTCTTCAAAACTCTCTGCTAGCAAAATGTAAACAGAATAAAAATCATATCTAAAATTCTTCAAACATACCTTCGACATGAGAAGAATATTCTTAGCATGCTTTCCAAGCAGCTTCCGAACCTCCACGAGGTCTGATCCTTTTCGAACAAAAGAAAGAGCAATCATGTCAATTTGGTTTGGAACTCCCCATTCCAAGATATCTTCCTTGTCCTTTTCAGTCAAGGTTGGGAGGTCAACAACGACCCCTGGAAGATTAACGTTCTTCCTCTCACCAAGAACTGCAGAATTCTCACATCGACAGTGAACCAAACCGTTTTGTTTGTCACAAGATAAGACTGTAAAAGAGATTGTCCCATCTGCACAAAGTATGACCATCCCTGGTTTGACATCCTCGGCCAACTTTTTGTAACTCATACTTATCAGTGTCTCATCACCCTTTATGCTATAGTCAGTTGTTATGGTGATTTCTTGACCCTGTTTGAGCTGAATTTTTCCATCCTTGAGAAAACCAGTTCGGATCTCGGGACCCTGGAAGTTTGCATACGAAGAAACAGTTACAGTTAATCAGCTTTACCATGTTGTAATCAAGACAAAAATCAATAAAATTTCCATACTTTATAAAAGATTACGGACATTGGTTGTGCAAATACACAGAGCTCTTCAGATATCCTATGTTTAAAGAAAAAAAGGATAAAGCCGTTTATGATAGATTTCTATGTTAGTAACAGGGGTATGTTCAGATTCTTTTATGTTTTTCATATATTTGGAGGATCTTTGGAGGCGTTGAACCCAAGCGTTGGCTTTTATGAAGAATAATAACGGTGGCTTATAAGCAAACAACATCAGTCATCAAATCAAAAGTATGCAATCACAAAATCATCATGATTACCATCTATTCTTCTCTAGTTGGCTACCGGGTCAATCACAAAAGAAAACAATCGCAAACATTACCTTTTCGTGGCCGATTATGTTTAAACTTCATAATCGTATGCTAACAAGAGTATGCAATCCCTGAAATATACTAACAAAGGCAGTTGATTCTTGCATAATTGAACTTATGGTCTATTAAAAGGATAACGCCCTTCGATGTGGCTTAATCTCAAAAGTAGCAAATAGAAGAGTTGGAACATATCCTTGAGCACTTTTGACTGTTTTCCAAGAAAACTATTGAAGCATACAGATTGAAATTTAGATCTATGATCCTACTGGTGTTGGAAACAGAAGAAACAAGCAATCGGATCCAAGCAAAAAACAAGGAGAGAAGAGAGGTTAAACTAAAGTAACAAGTGAAATTAAAGGATTAAAAGAAAGAAAAGAAAAAAAGGAATACGAGCCTTGGTATCGAGCATGACGGCGCAGAGAATGCCAGTGCTGAGCATAGCTGCCCTGAGATTGTCAAGGGTTTCCTGATGGTAGGCATGAGATCCATGAGAGAAGTTGAAACGAGCGACGTTCATGCCGGCCCTCAACAGCTTCTCGATCATAGGAACGGACCTGGATGCAGGACCCAGAGTGCATACGATCTTCGTCTTGGGCTTCTTCTCCATTTCGAAACCTCCTTCATGGTGGTTATTGATTTCCATTTTTTAGTTTCAAAGCAGACGCAGATAGAGATTTGTGGAAAGGTTTTTCCTTTTTCTCCTCACACAGAAGTAAAGGTTGAAAAGTAGATGAGAGCAGAGAGTCGCGCTTGACGACTTTTACTTTAGTATTTATTTATTTAAAAAAAACAAAAAAGAGCTTTGCTTTGCTGGTTTGGTTTTGGACCTTTGGTATTGCTTGAGGAACAAGGTTGGAATCCCTGCAATTTCCATTTTTTTAATTGCATAGATTTGGTTGATTTTTGACTTGACATTGGTCATGCCTCATTGGACAGTTTTAGCCTTTCCGGGTTTCCGAGGTTATTGTTATTTGACCCAACAACCATGAAAAGGCGGAGCGACAACTGGAATTTCCCAAGGCCACTGCATTCATTCACACATTCGATGTTTATTTGAGCCACGAAAAATCTCCCTCGTCTCGCCCTTCTCCTGCCTCGTCTTTTAACAACAGGAATGTCAAATCAGTTGGACAAGCATTAACAAATACCATGGGTCTGAACCAACGCCAACCATCCTCCCCTGCCCATAGATTATTCCTTTCCTTTATCCTAATAACATTAAAAAAAATTCCCAAATTAATTATCAAAATAGCACATAAGTTTTCTAAAAGCAAAATTTCATATTTTATTAAGCAACTAAAATTATTTTTATCAATTATGAAAAGTTTTAAAATTATTATCTATTATTTAATTTTATCTTTTTTTATCACTAATAAATTAATAGTGGCACCTTTTAAATTTGATATAATAATAATTTTAATCTCCAATATTTATATGTTGTATTAATTTACTCTTGATTTAAAAAATAATTAATCTTTAACATTTATACATTGTATAATTTATTTTTATATAATTTTACTTTTCTCTGTGACTCTTTCACCTAAACATTAAAAAAACAAATTCATTTGCTATATTTGATTAAAAGATACAAAAAATACGAACACCCAAAAATCCAAAACTAGAAAAGTAAATCGAATTACATAATATGTAAATGTTGAGGGTTAATTTTTTTTTAGAATCGAACTAAATTGATATAATTTATAAATGTTAAGGATTGTTATTATGACAGTTTTAAAAGATGTCACTGTTAACTAGTTGGTGATAAAAATAAAATAGAATAATTGAGTGACCATTTTGTATCCTTTCTTAATTGGGTGATAGAAAATTACTAATCAATACTTGAAAACTAATAAAATGACATAAAATAAAATAAAATTTATTTTTAAGGCAAAATTAGTGGTAAATGTTACTCTTTAAAGAAATTAATGAAGTAGATCATTATTTACATTATTTAAGGAAATAAATCGATTTTAAGAACTGACATGGCAAAAAAGACCACCCGTAATAAACATTTTTCATGAAACACTTTATACTAAATGCGCTTTCCTTTGAAGACTCAACTTCTTTGTTCAAATGAATAAATGCTTGTATTTTCCACTCGAATGTCTAGGTTTAAATCATTTTTCATGTTTATTTGGGTGTTTTTTTAATGCATGTTGTTTCAAGCTTTTTTTTTAAAATTAAATAAGCATGTTATTTTCATGTTTTTAATTAATAAACATGTTTTTAAGTTATTTATTTAATTTTGATTTTATTTTTATCTAATAATTGCTTTATTTATATAGACAAAATAATAAATATGTAATTATATAATGAAAATATGTTTTCTATATATATTATAATGTTAAATATATTTTATTTTAAAAATATCAACTAATTTTTTCTTTATATATAATTTTATATGTCAAATATTTATTTTTTCATGTATATTGTAAGTATGAAAAATTTAATATTATAAAATAATTATTTCAAATATTATCATTTTCACCTACATTGTGGGTATGGTAAATTTGAATATATAAAATCAATTAATTATTTAAAATATAATTTTATATGTGAAATATTTATTTTTCCATCCATATCATGGGTGTAACAAAATTTAGTATTATATATTTTGTATGTGTATTGAAAATAATTATTTGAAATATTTCCCATATAAAATCAATTATATTTGAAATAATTATTTGAAATACTTCAAGTATAAAAATAATGATATTTGAGATATTTTATATATAAAATTAAAATAGATATTTAAAATATAAATAATATTACAATAATTTAGAAGTGGTCACAATATTCAGATTTAATTAACAATCTACAATCACTAATTAATAATTAAAATTAAGTTAGAAATTACATATAAAATAGAATTTCACACAATCTATTATTATAATATTTAATTTTAAAAATAATTTTAAAATATATTATTATGTTTTGATTTCGTAACCATATTATTAATGAAACTTTACAAATTTATGAAGAATTTAAGAAATAATTAAATGTAATTTAGTTAATTCGATGAAGAAAACTAGTATTTGTAAATTGTAATGCTTATTAATAATATTTAAATATTTTTCATTATTTTAAAATTTAACTTTTAATTTAATTTAAGTAAGTTTAGTATTTCAAATTTAAAATAAAATTTATATATATAAGATTATTGAAGCAACTTATAATTCTTAATATTATTTTTAAAATAATCTTAAAAGGATTATATGAAAATAGGTACCTAAACTATATAACTTTTTCTATTTAGGTACTTACTCTTTTTTTTGTTCTGTTACCACTTTAGATACCAACAACTAACCCTCATTAAAAAACCCTTTAAACCAATCAAATTATGACACATGGTCTTTTTAATTAAATAAAATGTTTAAAACTAATATCATCTCCCAAAATCACTCATTCTTCTTTTCTACAAAATTTTTAAATAAACTCTACTTCAAATTTCTCTCATTAAAACAAACCCCATTAAAAATATTAAAATAAAGACTTAATATATTATTTGGTACCTGAATTTGACATTTTTTATGTGGTATATGTGTTATTTTTAATCCAATGGGGTACCTATATTTGACAAAAAATTATAAATTTTGTTACCCAAAGGTAACAATATTAACTTTTAGTGTTTAATTTGAGTTATAAGATTGATTTGATAAAAAATAATTGCTAATATTATTATGTTTTATTTTTCATGATTTTTAATAGAATAAATTTAATATTAATTGTGAATTTATTTAATTTTACATTTAAATTGTCAAATACAATATCACATATGTGATTTGATTTGGATTTTAGGTTGATTTGATGAAAGTTAATTGCTACTATTATTAGCTAGTTAACATTGTTAACTCTAAACCCCAAATTAAACACTATAAAATTAACATTGTTACCTTTAAGTACCAAAACATATAATGTAACACCCTTAACCTGTCTTCAATCAAATGACATCATAAAACTATTCAAATATTAATTTAAATACCAATATACAATCTACACATTAAACATAGCATATATATACACTTATAGGCCTTAAATCGACCTTATAGGACCTTAAAAATAATTTAGAAACAATTAGAGACTAATTTGGAACAAAATAGAAAAATATGAAAAAATTTAAAAACTTTGAAAATAGGGGCAACAAAAAAATAAGAACTTGCATGATTCTTTTTCTATGTTGTATATGGGGCAACAAAAATTGAATGATATTGTCACATCCCAAAAATTGGGGGTTAGAGTTTATGAATCGAGAGAGAATGGTCATGCCCTAATTCTTGAGATTATCTGTGCATTTTTAGGAGATAAATGAGCTATTGGTTTGTTGGTTAAGTGTTAGCGAAATGTTCCTTGAAACCAAGTTCATATCCCATTTGTCGCACCATTTTTATTATTTTACAAAATTTGCAACAAACACTAGTACGTGACACGCCTTGATTTTAAAATAAATATTGCAAAATTATTTCAAAAATGAGGAAATAACCCAATGGTTAAAAAAAGAAAGCATGGAAGGGCTCAAAGTAGCATATACAATGGTAAGTCTAGACATATTCGTCACATATATAACACTATTAAACACTTGCTCTCAAATGGAGTAATTTCGATTGATTATGTAAAATCAAAGGAAAGCATTGCAAATCCGTTAACGAAAAGTTTAACAAGAGAGGCCATGTATAATTCATTAAGGGGGATAGACGTAAAAAAACCTTTAAAAGAAATAAAAAAGTTTTATAATGGTAACTTTACCTAATTAACTGGAGATCTCAAAATCTAAATTTAAAGGGAAAACTAAGTCATATTGCACTTTTAGTAGCACTTGGAAGTTATTATTATTTCTTGTCTACTCCTATGGTGAAAAATAAAAGTTCTAACTACAAAGTAATAAAGATGAGTTGTACTCTTAATGATTCTTATGGCTTGGTTTCCAAGTGGGGTATAAGAAGAATACTCTTAATGAGAAATCAGATATATGAATGAGAAGTGTGACCGTTTCTTTGAGAATTCCTAAAAGATTAAATTCTCTAAAACATTCATGAAACTAGGAGGTGTTTAGGGCCAAAATGAGCACAATCTTGAGAACAATAGAATTTCAAAGCAAAAGCTATATGATAATTATTGTCTTCGTTTACACGAAAAGGCTAAATAGTTCAAGACATCAAATTCACTAATTAACCGAGTAAATCAAATTATATTTCACTAAGGAAAGTTCAAAGCCAAAAGCTATTTCTCTTGTTCTAGTATTCTTCCAATACAATTTTCTCTTTACAAATCTTTGAGTCTTATTACTGGTAAAAAGATTTTCATTCATATGAGGGTTGATGAAAATAGAAAATTAGTGTATGATACAATATTGTAAAAATAAAACGTCAGTAATGACAATGTATCGCAAAAAAAGAGAGAGAAAAATAAAGGACACACAGATTTTACGTGGAAACCCTTTCGGGAAAAAATCATGGGTAGAGGAGAAGATAATTTACTATGTCGAATTCGAATGATTACAAGAGGAGTAGACTATGTCTATTTATGGGCTTGTAAAACCATATTCTAATAGGAGTGTAGTAAAATTGAAACACCTTATTCTAATCAATATCAAATAGATGGAGTTTAATAAGGTTTAAAAAATCTTATTCTAAAATAAAATAAAAGAAGTGTAGTTTTATATGGATTTTACTTTTATTTTATTTTATCACTGTATTTTATTTAAAAAAGTATTCAGGTCACTTAATTCTAACAATCTCCACCTTGACACGAATTTTCAATGAACAAGTTCTTCATCGCAAACTCTCAATGAACAAGTTCTCCACCTCTTCCATAAAACCCTTTAAGGGTTTAACTTCAACAATAAACACCAACCAAGTCTAAGCAATGCTCAAACTTGGTTATAGAAAGTGAATTAGTCATCATATCTGCAGGATTTTCATGAGTACTAATTTTGCTTACAACAATATCACCACGAGCAATAATATCACGAACAAAATGATATCGAACATCAATGTGTTTTGTTCTCTCATGAAAATTTGATCTTTTGTAAGGAAGATGGCGCTCTGACTGTCACAAAATACTGTATTGATTCGAAGGTCTTCATTGAGTTCACTAAAGAGTCTCTTCAACTAAATAGCTTCTTTACAAGCCTCAGTAATCGCCATGTACTCAGCTTCAGTGGTAGACAAAGCGACTGTAGTTTGCAAAGTGACTTTTCAACTTATTTCACAATCTCCGATTGTAAAGACATAACCTGTGAGAGATATTTTTCTATCAGGGTCTCTAGGAAAATTAGCATCAACATACCCAATAACTCTATCTCTAGTTCTTCTAAACTGTAAGAAAACATCAATAGTACCTCGTAAGTATCTTAAAATCCACTGAACTACTTTTTAATGTTATTTACCGAGAATCTCTATTTATCTGCTAACAGCACTGACTGCATATGATAAATTTAGATGTGAACAAACCATAGCATATATGAGAGATCCCCACTGCACTAGAGTATGGAACATGTGACATGTACTCAATCTCATCATCTGATTGTGGAGACAAAGCCGATGAAAATCTAAAATGGGCTGCTAAAGGAGTACTAACAAGTTTAACACTCTACATATTGAACATGCAAAGAACTTTCTCAATGTATCCCTTCTGACTTAGGTACAATTTACTTACTTTTCTATCTCTGAGAATCTCCATACCAAATATCTTATTTACTGGTCCCAAATCTTTCATCTCAAAATTTTCATTTAGTTGGGTTTTGACCTTTCTTATCTCCCATTGATTTTTTACTGCTATCAACATGTCATCAACATAAAGGAGTAGATATACAAAAGAACCAAACCATCACTATTTTTTTAAAGTAAACACAACTGCCAAAACTACTTCTTTTAAAATCATGAGAAGTCATAAAGGAATCAAACCTCTTGTACCACTGTCTTAGTGACTATTTCAAACCGTAAAGTGACTTTTTCAGCAAGCAAACATAGTCCTTTTTTTCTTAGACTGTAAAACCCTCTGGTTGTTGCATGTAAATATCCTCCTCAAGTTCTCTATGCAAAAATACAGTTTTTACATCTAACTTCTCAAGCTCTAGATCATTCATGGCTACAATACCAAGCAAAGCTCGAATCGAACTATGCTTCACAACTGGGGAGAACATATCTGTAAAGTCCACTCCTGGAATTTGATTGTAACCCTTTACAACAAGTCTTGCTTTACATCTGGGTTCTTCAACTCCTAGAGTCCCTTCTTTCTTTTTAAACACCCATTTACAACGAACAACCTTTTTACCTTTAGGAAGTTTCACAAGATCTCATGTTCTATTTTTGTGAAGTGATTCCATCTCCTATTGCATAGCAAACATCCACTTTTCTGAGTCTTCACAACTAACTGCCTCAGAATAATTAGATGGATCTTGGTTTGCATCTATATCTTTAGCCACATTTAAAGCATAAGCAACTAGATCAGCCTTGGCATACTTCTTTGGAAGTTTAATTTCTCTTCTAGTTCTGTTTTTGGTGATAGAGTATTGTGGTGAAGAAGCAACTCTATTCTAAATTTTTGTACTGGCTTGAGGAGTCTGCTCTATTGTAGATTCTGGATTAATCTGATGCTCCACCTACTTTTGATTTTCTTTATTGGAAGAGTCTTTAAGAGATAAGTTAGGTAGCATAATAATTTCATCAAAAACAATATCTCCGCTAATCATAACTTTTCTATTTTTAGGACACCATAACTTATACCCCTTTACACCAGCTTTATGACCAAGAAAAACATATTTAATAGATCTCGGTTCCAATTTTCCATTATCAACATGAGCATACGCAGGACACCCAAAGATCTATTAAATAGATCTCGGTTCCATTGTAGATTAAAAAGATCTATTAAAAGCAACTCTATTCTAAATTTTTGTACTGGCTTGAGGAGTCGGCTCTATTGTAGATTCTGGATTAATCTGATGCTCCACCTGCTTTTGATTTTCTTTATTGGAAGAGTCTTTAAGAGATAAATTAGGTAGCATAATAGTTTCATCAAAAACAATATCTCTGCTAATCATAAATTTTCTATTTTTAGGACACCATAACTTATACCCATTTATACCAGTTTTATGACCAAGAAAAACATATTTAATAGATCTCGGTTCCAATTTTCCATTATCAACATGAGTATATGCAGGACACCCAAAGATCTTTAAATTTTAATGGTCAATAAGATTACTAGACCATACCTCTTGTAGAGTCTTTTTCTCAATGGCAACGAATGGAGATCGGTTGATAAAAAAACATGCAGTAGAGGCTGCTTCAGCCCAAAACGACTTTGGTAAGTTGGCATTTGACAACATACATCGAATCTTCTCCATGATCGTTCTGGTCATTCGTTCTGCAATGCTGTTTTGCTGTAGAGTATGACAACTGTCAAGTGTCTCACAATCCCTTCTAACTTGCACAGTTTATTAAACTCATCAGAACATAACTCTAAGCAATTGTCTGTGCGGAGGTATTTTATTTATTTTTCCGTGTGTTTTTCAATCATAGTTTTCGAAGACTTAAATGCGGAAAACACATCGCTCTTCTGCTTCACGAAGAACGCCCAAATTTTTCTGGAAAAATTATCAATAAAAGTTAGCATATAATTAGCTCCACCTTTCGAAGGCACTCTGGATGGCCCCCACAGATCAGAATGAATATACTCCAATGTTCCCTTCGTGTTATGGATTCCTTTGGTAAATTGAACTCTCTTTTGCTTTCCAAAAACGCAGTGCTCATAGAACTTTAGTTTACAAATTCATTGCCTATCAAGAAGTCCTCTTTTGCTCAATTTTGCCATGTCATTCTCACTCATATGCCCTAGGAACATATGCCAAAGTTTAGTAATATCATCATCTGACAAGGAAGAGGAAGCGACAACTGCATCACCAGTAACAGTAGAACCCTGCAGAACATATAACTTGGTAGTCTTTCTCTACCCTCTCATCATAACGAGGGAACTTTTGAAAATCTTCAAAACCCCACTTTCAGCTGTGTATCTATACCCTTTTGAATTAATAGTACTCAACGAAATTAAATTTCTCTTGAATTCTAGAACATGTCGCATGTCACTAAGTGTTCTGACAACTTCATCAAACATCTTAACTTTAATTGTTCCAACACTTGTGATTTTACACAAATCATTATTTCTCATCAAAACAACAACTTCAGACACTATTTTGTAAGTTGTAAACCAATCTCGATTAGGACTCATGTGGAAAGTGCAGCCTGAATCAATGATTCACTCCTCACTCACTTTAGAATTGTTGACAGAAGTGACTAGAAGTTCACCATCGTTGTAGTCTTCTACAACATCAGCTTCACCGAAATTTTCTAGTTGTTTTCCCTTTTGATTCGCAGCCTCCCTTTTGATATTATTTTGTAGCTTATAACATTCAAATTTAATGTGCCCTTTCTTCTTGTAAAAGTTACAAGTTTTACCTCTATTTGAAGACTTTGATTTACCCTTAGATTTACCGCGAGGATTCCATTTCTGTGTCATTCTACGATCATCATTAGCATTTCGATCTTGTCTCCTACAAACAATGAGACCCTCTCCTTAAGAGTCGAGTTTAACTACAAGATGCTTCATCTTACCATATGAGGTCAAAGAATCATAAACTTCATCAATTGTGAGAGACTTGCGGCTATATAAAATTATGTCTCTAAAGGTTGAATAAGACGGGGGCGACGAACAAAGTAGAATCAACCCTAGATCTTTCTTATCATACTAAACCTCTATGGCTTTCAAGTTTGAGAGAATTTCTTTAAACACTGTTAAGTGTTCGTGCACAGACGTACCTTCCTCCAAACGATGAGTATAAAGACGTTACTTCATATGCAGCTTGCTGGTTAGAGTTTTCGACATACATATTTGTTCCAGCCTCTTCCATAATCTAGCAACGATTTTCTCCTTTATCACATCCTGCAAAATTTCGTTAGACAAATGCAGATATAATTGTGTTAACGCCTTTCGATCCTTACACTTTTTCTCTTCATCCGTTAATATCGAAGGCATCTTATCTATCCCTAGCAGGGCATCCTCCAGATCCATCTTCGCAAGAACTGCTTGCATCTTAATCTACCACAACGCAAATCTAGTGTTGCGATCCAACAACGAAATTTCATACTTCAAAGACGCCATTATCGTGATCGAGATGAACAACCTGTAAGCTCTGATACCAATTTGTAAAAATAGAACGTCAGTAATGATAATGTATCGCAAAGAAAAAAGAGAGAAAAATAAGGAACACGCAAATTTTACGTGGAAACCTTTCGGGAAAAAATCACGGGCAGAGGAGATGATAATTCAGTATGTCGAATTCAAATGATTACAAGTGGAGGAAACTATGTCTATTTAGAAGCTTGTAAAACCATATTCTAATAGGAGTGTAGTAAGATTGAAACACCTTATTCTAATTAATATCAAATAGATTGAGTTTAATAAGGTTTAAAAAACCTTATTCTAAAATAAAATAAAAGAAGTGTAGTTCTATATGGATTTTACTTTTATTTTATTTTACCACCGTATTTTATTTAAATAAGGATTCGGTCACTTAATTTTAACAAATACTTTATTTTCCTAAAGTAGCCTTAGTTCAAGATTTAATTTACTATTGGCTTTGAAAGCAGAGATTATTGAACACGAATGTAGGTTTAAATCAGTGTCACCTACATTTTGTATAAATTTGAAAAGTACTTAAATATTTTTATTAAAATATGTGGGGATTGTTGGATTATTTTAAAAATATATATTAAAGAAACTACTTCTTTTAATATAAAAGGAAATTAAGGAAAAATATTTAATGTAAGTTTAATTAGTGTTAACTTACATTTTCTTTTAAATATAATTTATTTCAATTTATTTTTATTAAATGCTTTTAAATTCAATGTTGGTTTAAGAAAAAAAACTGTTCCACCAAGTAGGATAAATAGAGGTTCATCTTCTCTATTTATATATCCATTTTTAAATTGTTTTAGCTGAAGATTATTATTGTGGAAAGGAAAATTAAGTTTCATTATTAGTTCATAGATCTTCAGGAGGCGTGTAATTCTTTGAGGTGGTGTTGTTAAAGCTCTTGAATGTAATTATATCAAAACCGTGTTAGACCTGTCCATGGGCCGGGCGGCCCGACTCAGCCCGACGGCCCGCCCGAAATATGGGAGGGTTCGGGTAACAATATAGGCCCGAAATATGGGCTTGGGCAAAAAAATGAGGCCCGTTTAAAAAATGAGCCGAGCTCGTGCTCAACTTTTTTAGCCCAGGCCCGGCCCGACCCGACCCGAATATAATAAATATATATTTTTTATTTTTATTTTTTTAATTTAAAAATACTTTAAAATTATTTTTATTTTTTGTTTTTTATTTTTAAAATATTTTTTTTTGTTTATTAAAAATCGGGCCGGGCCGGGCTCGGACTTATGATTTTTTTCTGGGCCGGGCCTGGGCAAAATTTCAGGCCCATATTTCGGGCCGGGCCAGGCCCGAGCCTAAGAGTCGGGCCGAAATTTTTCAGGCCCGGCCCGCCCGAACCATGGACAGGTCTAAACCGTGTACATCAAGTGACAGATAATTTCACCTTAAGGGTAAAATGTTTAATCTTCTAGTTTTCTATTTATCAAATCTATTCCTAATTAGTAAGTGTGCAATTTATAAATAAATTTATTATTATAGTTATCATTATAATTATTTAATTTTAACGAAATTTATGAATAAATAAAATATATATTTATTATTAATTTTTCCTAACAATATATATATATATATATATATATATATATATTAAAAGATATCAAAAGAAACATATTTCCCAATATTTGTCTTTATGCAAGAATTGTAATATAAATGTTCAACGAATTTGTTCAAGTTATAATTTGAAAATCTAAAATACAATTTTAGAATGAGTAGACTTAGAAATCTTAAACGTCATTATGAGGAGGAGTATATATGCATTGTACTCTTTTTTTCTTTAATTGAGATTTTGTCTAATTAGATTTTCTTGGTAATATTTTAATGAAGTAACATATCATATGTATTAAAGACTTTTATATTAAGTTTTAACGAGATATTCACTTGGATAAAAACTTTGTTGTCCATTAATGTTAGGATCCTATGCCATGCATAATTGGGTTAATTATACCGTTAGTCACTTTAAATAGGGGTTATTCCTATTTTGGTCACTTCAATTTTTTTTGTTAGTTTTATCATTCAAAATTTTTTTTTGATGAAATTAGTCACTCCACCGTTAAATGGTAACGAAAGACTAACAATGTATTTATGCGAAAAATTTTGGAATGACCAAAATAGGAACAACTCTTATTTAGAAGGATTGATGGGTAGTTTACCCTAATTTTAGATTAACTAACATGAAAATGCACTGATAATCTTCCGTTACTATTTAATGGTGGAGTGACCAATTTGAACCTTTACTATTTTGGGTGACCAAATTAAAAAAAAAAAAAAGTGATTAAAATAGTAACAAGGTATAATTTTGTTTTATGTATTTCTAGAACGTGTGAATTAAGTGACACCCAAATTTTATAATGGTGTAAATTCATATACATGTTTCATTAATTTATAAAAACATATTTATTTATTGAGCTTATAGTGCACATATTTTGAAGGGAAAAAGGGAAACAAACAAGGCAGGAGGATTAAAGAAGAAAAACGTTTATTAATCGGCCTAGTTATTGTCAATCACCGTATTAAGCCAAATATATGGAAAGTTGGAAAGGGCTCAAACTTGCAATGCTGAAAGTGACTTCTTGTTACATGGTGAAATCATCTGAATTATTGACAAGGACGACCACTGGACTTCTAACATGGTGGAAACCATCCGACCAAACTATTTCTCCAAAATCGTATCTTCCTTCTGACTTTTTCAATGGCTTCAGAGTGATGTAATACGAGATTTCTTGCTTGGAGGGCGAAAAAATCAGCACCCTGGGCCAGATCACCACCTCCACCCCATCAGGCTCCTTGGCGACACCGAAATAAACTGTAGTTTTCTTCCCACATCCCACGTTTCTCACGGTCCTTTTGATGGTGATGGGGGATCGGAGATTCGGGACGCTAATGGATGGGTAATTTATGTTTGCGTTTGGTCCATGCATGTTCTTGCAGTTGGTATCGACCCCGGGAGAGGGCAGAACTATCCTCTCTATTCGTTCTTGGGTGTATCCCATGTTGCAGAGGAAGAGAATGTAATCACTGGTTTTCATGTCGTAAATAAGCCCTGGGTCCATTGCTTTTAAAGGGTTTATGTGGCCGGCACCCATATCGAAAGGGGTTGAACCTGCCATTGATCCACCAGCTAGGATGCTATCATGGCTTGCGTCTCTTGTATAAGCTGGGAAGGGCAAAATCATTGTCAGTGTACCCCAAATTTCTCTGTTTTTAACTTACATCATAAGAAAAAATAATAATGATAAAAAGTTCGTTTATCATATTCATCCCCTTATCTGCCATTGCCGTTGACTTGTGAGCATTTTACGCATTAATGAAGATGTACAGCGGTGAAATACTTGCAGGAAATGGAAAGATGTTAATTGCATCACATTCGGATCAGTAAGACCAAATGGTGATAAAGGGCTCAAACCATGGCAGTGATGGTGGATACGAAGAACATGTTTTCTTGCTAAAAAGTAAAAATTTGTGCCGTATTTGTTTGGTACCTGTGGTCATGATGGCAGATCTAGTGGCAGCAGGCGACCACCCTGGATGGACAGATTTGAGAAGAGCGCCCACTCCTGTAACGTGAGGACAAGACATCGATGTTCCCGACTGAAAATTCCATCGCACAAGGCGGCCATCGCTCGGCTGCAAAGTCGGAGGAGTTTGTGGTGGCCATGCTGCTAATATGTTGATTCCTGGAGCAGTGATGTCTGGCTGCAGTTACATAAAAACCAGAAAGAAAAAAACCAACAGTTATTATTCTAATCATCATCTGGCCTGCTTCTTCATTACCACTGAAAGTAATCATTCATGTCAAATGTAAAATTAATTAAAAACAATCAAACACTTAGCAACAACATTGCAATTGAAACCTTTTATTCCTTTTGCTTTCAAATGTGAAAGTCGTGCATACCTTGAGAATGTCAGGTGATATTGAGCTTGGCCCTCTGGAAGAAAAATACACTACGGTTGGCGCAGGTGACTTTCCAATGATTGTTTTACTCGGTGATATCTGAACTACAGGTAGCCTGAATTCAACAAAGATTTCATGTTAGAAACCCTTTCAGCATGATCATGACAGAAATAATTGTAAGACATGTTTACTGTATATATATGTTAAGGAAGGAGAATAGAAGATGTGCATAGTTTCGGTTCTTTGGTTGAGATAAATTTGCGTACTTGAGGGATTCTGCCAGATAGTTCCCTATTATAGTCCCCTGGTTAATGTCAACATGCAGTGTAGGGATATCATCGTCAACATCCGGAATTGGCTTGGTAAAGGGTTCGGCGAAGATCAAACCCAATCCTTTTGCTGTTTTAACGGCTACTTGTGCTATTTCATACACTAGTCCTGGAGTGTAAAAGCATAGGACTACTCTCCCAGTAGCTAGTTTTTTATTCCAGTTCCCCAAGCTGCACACTCTGCACATAGAACACATATAGCAATTTCATGCAAGGGGAGTTTGAATTGATTATTTTCTTCAAATGATTAACTCTTTGTACTTTTGCATACAACATATATATATATATATGTCACTGACAGATTCAGGTAAGAGAGAGAGATCACCCATCAACAAAATAAGTGATTGCATCCGCCAGTCTGCCTTTGATTTCTTTGCTGATTATGCTTTGTCCCTAAGGAATTAAGATTAAATCAGTAAAAGTAATACCATATGCACATAGTAGATAAAGGGAACGGCTTGGCACAAGTTGGTGATTTAATGTTCATGGCATGCCTCAAATGGTAACGGAACCTAATCTTGATTCTTTTTTGTCTAAAATAATTCCTTTGTTCCTTGAGAATTTATTTGATTTGATCTTACGAGCTTACTATCTTTTTTAGAGTGTTTTGGTGCCCCTGTGCGGTTTTGCTCTCAAAGGCATTATTACAGGATTATGGATCATCTTTGGGAACTTTGTCTCTAAGTTTGACTTTAGTGTTTTCATAGTTTATATTTTGTTAAGCATTGAACTTTTTTCTTGGCTTGTTTAGCTTTGGCTAGTGCTACAATCTCTGTGTTTTAATAAAACTCATTTTTTATTTGTAGGAATTGTAGGTTTTGGCGAAAGATCATATCAGTTACCATTATGGTGAAGTTTCTGTCAAGGACAATTTCAGTTGGAAAACTTCTATCAATAGTTGAAGCAGCTACGCAAAGGGACCATGGTGCAACATTTTGGACTAGAGATGGCTCTGGACCATCATTCCCTGCAGAGAACACTACAGTAATACCAAGTTGCATTGCGTGGAATGAGCCAATATCTGCACTTGATGCGAAGAATGGGGACAAAGGAGGCGTTGCACCAAATGAGGCTGAGATTACATGAACTCCGTCATGCAAAGCATCATCAAAAGCTGCTACGATATCAGCTTCTGTACAACTCCCTACACCATTTATGCCCCAGCATATTTTGTACACTGCAACCCTTGCCCAAGGTGCGCCACCTCTAGCAGTACCTTGGCCAATTCCAAAGAAGCTAGCATTTTTCACTATCGACCCTGCTGCTGTAGAAGCGGTATGCGTTCCATGACCGAGAAAGTCTCTTGCTGATCTATATTCAGGGTTACCGCTCATGTTAAGAGGCCCATACTCTTGTTCAAACCCTTTGAGATAGTAACGTGCACCAATTAATTTGCGGTTACATGCTTTTGCAGGCTCAAACTTTTCTCCTTCAACACATACTCCTTTCCAAGATGATGGAATTGGTCTCATGCCAGGCTTTTCCTGGAAACTTTCAGATTCTGGCCATACGCCTTAAAGATTGAAAAACATTACAGACATATAAGGCAGGATGCCATTGAATATTACAGTATCTTTTTCTCTTTCTTTCCTTTTATACAACAATAATCTGTTTACATTTGTATAAAGAAGGAAGCTACTAACTAGTGCAGGGAAAGAGTTTATTTGAACTTGATATATAAACGAGGGAATATGTATATGCTGGTTGAATACCTGTATCAAAGATCCCAACAACTACGTCTTGACCATTGGTGAATTCCATTGGAGTAACTCTAGTTTCATCCAGAGTAAGGCCAAGAAAATCCCAGCTTCTTGTTGTGTGCAACTTTAGTGTCTTGCTCCTGAAGACTGATACTACTTTGTCCATCCCTGCACGCAATATTTTCTTCTCTTCATTGCAACAATTCTTACTTATCAGAAATTTAATTCAGGAACTAGCAAGCTTTATATATTATATATAAAATGGAAAAGTTAGCTAATTACTAGCCAATATGGTTGCTTGAGATGAATTGAGCTTTGCTGAAAACCCCGAGAAACTATTGCTGTAGCTATAGAGGATGGACCGCTTGGCATCTTCTTCACTGAAAGAAATTAAGTTAGAGAAGGAATTTTGTAGATTAAAGACATGTTTACTATAAAATATACGAGTATTGAAAGCAAAAACCTAGCAAACACATCAGAGAGGACTTGAATATGAAACTTGGAAGTCAGTATGGGGTCATGGAATTGGTTGATGCCTAAATAAACTATGTAAACCTGCATGGATAAAATAACATGAGATTAGTCAGATATTGAGATGATCATTTAAGTGGAAGAAGCACTTTATTGGGTATAAAATTACATGAGATGTGGATGTTGTGTGAGCAAAATAAAGTGAAACTGCAAGGAATAGGACCCAGAAGGATTGAAGATGACAAGTAACCATTGTCTCCTATTGAATAACCATAATGTTGGTTTGGGGTTAAATAGTGTAGTAGAGGCTGACATAACTTTGAAAAATTGGTGGCCGGCCAAAGGATCGATGGTTATAGTGCGTGTTCTTGAAGGCTTTCAAAGCTGCAACAACACTGACATACCTCTTTTAATCCATCATTATATTTTCCCTTCAAAGTTAGTTGACAAAGATGAAATTAACAATCCCAATGGTCCTCTCACCACTTTGATATTCCTACTTGTCTAGTGTTGCACCTATATACATCAATGATCTTAGGTTAGAATTAAAAGTAAAGACTACCTTCATAAAGCTCCACCATATACCATGAATACCATAGAGGGCAATGCATGTGCCCTTCATCATTCTCTAGAATAATACCTTTGCATCAGCTTCACCTTTTTTATCTTTATAGTTGATTAAGCGACTGAGATAACTACAATTTATCTCGTACCATTTGAAGGCATGTGTTTCATTTATAAATTAGCTTAGAAAAACTTTCTGCTTTCCTACTAATTCTACAAGTACCCGGAAACTGTGCCCAAACCTAGTTGCTATTATGCATCATTGAAATCAATGTAATTATGAGACTAGCATTAATGTTGCAGAACTGTCATTATTTCAATTTCTTTCTCTTTTCCTCGAAGTGTAATAGTCCTTTTTTTGGTCTTTTCTACATCATTTGAGCCACTTTTTTATGAACCATGAATAGTGCCCTAACCTGGTGATGCTTGGAAACGGAAATTTCCTTAGGTTATAGCCTGCTTTAGTAAGGTTAATGAACATCTACAAGAACGGGTATGTTCAGGCTTGTACCAAATGCTTCTCTTTGAGTAGAATAATTAAGGCTCCTTTGAAGTTCATTCTTTCCTTATAATCCAACTAAACTATAATCATCTATATGTTGTATGTGCTTCAATTATACCCTTATACATGAAGAGGGCAAAGCTTCAAAGATGGAGTCAACCTAACCTAGCTATTTGTAGAATGAGAATGTCATCTTGTGTGGTTGTTGAGACATACAAAAATAAAATCATACTAAAAAAATACAAATTTAACAGATAGCGTCCACAGAAATCAGTAATAACTTTAACTTTTAAAATAAAAACAAGTAAAGTAAATAGAAAGAGGGGTTTTAGGAAATCAAAATTAAAATTAAAATTAAATCTAAAACTTAGCAAAGAAGTTGGTAAGCAAAATTAAGAAAAATCAATGAGATGAAGTTCTAGCCAAAAGTAAAATCTCTATTTGATTCATAAGTTTGATCATCGATGCAAATATACTTTTCAGTATTCCTTAATAAATTAGTTATAATTACTGACTTTGTACTTAACAATCAATCCCTTCTTACTGATTTGATAACCAAGAAGAAACTCGTTTAAATTATTTCCCTCATCAGTAAGCAACCTTAATATTTATGCTCAGGGTTTAGCTTGCTGATAACATTAAAAATGAGAGAGACCTAATTCTAACCAATAAATACACACAAACAGAGTTTATTTAAGTGAGATTGCATGCCCACACAACATAGAATACATATTTATCTTATATTCAACTAGGTTGTTTGCTACCAGTATTAGAATCAATAAAACAATTATGAATTTAACAATTCTAATTAATAAATGAATGCTCGCCCTATTACAAAAGTGAGTGGCTCAATCACTTATCAAAGCTCTCAAGATACCAAACTTGAAAACAATGTAAGATGACAAAATCTACGACTTTAACATAGTTAGTTCTAGTCGCCTTAGCTTCAGCGCACTTTGAAACACAATCAACCACTAGAATAATGTATAAATTACCTTGAGAGGGAGGAAAAGGTCTCATAAATTCAATGCTCCATACATAAAAAAAAACTTCACAAGTAAGGATAGACGCATTGGCGGAGCCAGGGGGTGGCAGGGGCCTCAACCCCTCCTAAAAGGCATTGGCGGAGTCGATAAAAGTTGTTATCGCTGACAAAACTACTAATTTACAACAGAAGGGAAAAAAAAAAAAAACATTATGCACTCGTTGAATCATTTCTTTGGTAGATTTTTTGCAAACGTATCGCTTAAATTGTGTTCCAATCGTGCTGAGTAATCAGAAGTTCATATGATCAAAAGCCTAAACTTACGAAGCACGTCTAATCTTCTGTACATACTTCACATCATTTAGGTTTTCACTTTATGAACACTCAGAGCTCCCTTTTTTACTGCTATAACTTTGGTTTTTTTCATGGCAGCCCATAATTGCATCTTAATGCAACATTGTAGTTGATTCAAGTAAAGCAGTCATTGTTTTCACTAGCAACAACAATAGGTTTATAATTCCTTTGGGAATTATCATAGTAGCATAGCTTGTGTTGTTAAACTTTTCACTTTTTTACCTTCTTTTCTTTTGTCTAAATTCATGCGTACTTTAAGCTCAAAGTTTCTATACAACTCCCCGGACAAAAGATCTTTTTTCCAGTGTACATATTTTTTGCTGAATTGTTATCAGCCCAAACATTTGCACTCATTTACTCCTGAAAGTATGAAAGATTATCAGTCTGAAAGTAATTCTATTCTTTTTAGCCTAGGATATGACCACCTTATTTCCCATCTTGGTTAAAATGAATACATGGATTCAATGGTGTTGGCTACAGAATGGCAGCCAATATAGTCACAATTTCCACCATCTTGATTCGTGTTCATGTACATATAGTTTGACCTCTTAACTAAATACAACCCTTCAAACTCAAATAGATGTTTCTTATTTACTAAATGTATAATTTTTTTGGCTTGACAGATGAATCCTAGCTTATTGCATGAATTTGGCACTTAGAAAATAAAATACCAGGTATTAATTAGCTATTGCAGAGTAGTCTAACGTATGACTTATTCAATTATCCTGGTTGAAATGCATACCTGGGATCCGATGGAATTGGTCATGGAAGCAGTGACATCTAACTGTTCGGCTTGTCAGGATTTCAGAAACAAAGGAGAGCCAAAATGATGAAAACAGAAAGGGAAGAATTATCATGCATATTTATCTGAAATAATACGTCTCTTTGTTGATTACTGATGAAGTGGTTCTAATAGGAAAAGCGGCATCATTTTCTGCTAAAAGAAGTTTAAAATTGGTTTATAACAAGAGTTTACGTTCTTGCTAAAGTCCCACATGCCTAATCAATCTCTTATATATATATATATACATTTGTTATATGTAAGAGAACATCACATACCTGTTGGAATTTATCTGATATATACCACATGTGGAGAGCTGTTTTGTCGTAGTTTAACCTGTTGCAGATTATTGATTATCCAAGGGCAAATACTAAATCCCCAATTGATTTGGTTAATTTGTTTTGTCATTCGGATCCAACACTGATGTCGTGCTTAATCACCCACGGCGTTTATGTTTTAATCAATTGTATTTGGATTTTTTAGTGTATAAATGAGAATTTTCGTTACAGTGAAGTATACGAATTGGTTGCAATGTCTATTTCCATTACTATCGCGTCAGAGAAATCAAGATTGACAATTTATTGAAATAAATTTTGGGCTATACTAATATCGTGAAATGATTTAAGTCCATCAATGAAGATTAATTCACTTTGAGAAACATATCTTGGAGATTGTATCAGATCGATTGTACCAAATTCATTGGATCAATGATGTTGGATTAAGACAAAACTTGACGACTTATCTTCTAATAGTCCATCTTACTTTGGTCATTATTATATTATATTTAGCTATTTTAGGTGTTGTTTAAAACTAATTGTGATTAATCTTTATATGTTAACAAGTCTAAATTTTATTTATTTATTTGAGAGACTTGTATAGGTTTATGTACACAAAATTGAGAGTACTTATCAGTTTATTGAGGAACTTATTTGAGTGCGTGCATTTGAGTTAGTAAAACTTTTTGTTGTTAATTTTACAAGCTAAGTTCTTTGGGGAAGAACTTAGTGGTGAGAGGTTTAATCTTTTAAGTACAAGAGCGATGATTCTTCATTGGGGTGTGTTAGAATTATGATCATCGGTTGTATTAAGTTCAAAGACAATAAATTCATCTCACTAAGCTAAACTTAGTAGATATAGGGAAACTAAACTGTGTAAGCAATTTTGTTGTTCCTTGTTTTTATTGTTGTAGTTATAGTAGAAATATCGACTTCTACTATCACTTATGCCAAGTCTCAACATAATGTATATACATATATATATAGCACAAGTTTGAAGAAACTTTTGAACCGACAAAATACTATTTATTTTTCATTATATTACTAAATTAACTTTAAAAATAATTATAATTTAATTTAGAATTATTAGTTAAAAATTGTGCTAATTTTAAAATAAAGTTATTACTTAAAAAGAACTCTAAGTATAAAAATGAGTAAAAATTATTGATGAGAATAGAGATGTTAGCATTAATAAGTTAGAATTATATAATAAAAAATAAGCATTAAAGTAACTCTTCTTGAAGAGGCAATATTGAATCGTTTTGAATAACAATGACATTGGATAGTGATTAAAGATTATTTTAATTGATGATAAGGTAATATAATATTATGATATTAATTTTAAATTTTTCTGTAAGTTTTTATATTGTAGGAAGTAAAACTCTTAAAATCTTTTTTATCTATCTATTAGGTGAAAAATATTTTGTGGGTTTGTTTTAAAATAAAGTCAAATTTCAATAATAATTTCTTTAATCACTATTAATAAATGTGTTTATTAAATTAGTGTAAACATCTTTTGTATTTATAATGAACTATAATTAAAATTGTTATATGTTGCTTTACCTAATTTTATTACGAGTAAACTACACCATTAGTCACTAAACTATGGGTAAGTTTTCATTTTGGTCATATAATTTTAAAAAGTTACAATTTGGTCACTGAATTATTTAAAAATTTTCATTTAATTCATTGAACTACTCAAAAGTTTTTATGTCACTAGGTTGTTAAGTTTTTTTTTTTTTAAGTTTTGCCAGTGAGCTTGAAATGATGATTCGATGATCGGTATGGTGGATCAATACCCATCAACGAGTAGAAGAACATACCTTAGATCAAAGTCGATTTGACGGTCAGTGTCGGAGATCAAAGAAAAAAGTTGTTTGAATTTTAGTTCGTAGATTCATTATATCTAAAGTTGTTTCATGAAAGAAAACTGAACTGTAAAAGAGAAGGGGAGAGAGAGTTTTTGATTGATGCAGACAGTGTGAACAGTGAAATCCATATAGCATCAATTTTAACAACCCAGTAACTTAAATGAAAACTTTTTTGTAGTTCAGTAGCCAAATTGTAATTTTTTTAGTTAAGTAACCAAAACTAAAACTTATCCATAGTTTAGTGACTAATGATGTAGTTTACCATTTTATTGTTTTTCAAATTAACATTATTGTTTAATTTCTTATATAGTTCCAAATTTGTATATTATTTTAAAATTAAGAGAAATTATCATTAATAAATTAAAATAATCAAAAATAAGTTATTTAAAACTAATTAAGATTTAAATGTATAAATCACATTCAACACATGTGATGGAAAAGCTTTTGAATTGACGAAAATGTCTTTATTTTCCATCATATTTTTAATTTTACATTTTAAAATAATTATAATACTTAATTTAGAATTATTAGTTAAAAATAAACAAAATAGAGGTGTGATAATTATGCATTTAAAATAATTATAATTTAAATAGAGTTATTATTTGAATAGAATTCTAAGTATATTAATTATTAATTAATTTTATAACATCTCACGTTAAACCTAAAGAAATTATTTTAGGTAATTTTCAAAATTGTTTATACACTTAGAAAATTTTATGAAGATAAAAAGATCCTAAAAAGCCTTTTAAAACTCATTTTGGTTTAACTTGGGTTGTAGTTCATGTTAGAAAAAAATTTGGTTTGAAAACAGTTTTCTTGCACAACGGAAAATTAAAATTTTGAAAACCGACTAGGTTTATGATATTTATAACAATAAACCCTAGACCGAATTCGTACCTGTGTTTTTGGATAGGTGGATCTTTGTTGTTCTTGACTTTCAACCAAATGATCTTCTCCGCTATTTTTGTACCACGAACTGCTTCAAGTGTGAGCTCAAACAAATTGAACCAAACACAGAACTAGAAATACTTTAAGTGGGAAAGTAAATCTCTCTAGATAGAAACTGGTAGAATTGCAATTCCCATAAAATAGAATTTATTCATAACATAAATTTCAACTATTTTTTACGAGAATAGCAATACTGAAAACTTTAGAGAAACTAATACTTTCCTCTTTCTATTGTGATTTGAAGCCTACCATTGCCATCTATTTATAGGGAAGGTTGGTAGAATCCTGGTTGAAGTGGTAGAATACAAATAATATTATTTTGATAGAAAAAATCTCTAACTCCTTATTATTTAAGGATAGGGGCAACAACCCTAGATAAGAATACTAGGGTTTGACGTCCCATGCATTCCATAAAAAAGGAGTTGAGTTTCTCATATATTAGATTCAATTATATTTGTTTCTTGGACTTTAACCCAACACTTTATAATTTAATCCAACTCAGTACATATTTTTCTATTTCTCAAATTAAATATTATTTACTCAATTAATTTAAATTAATTAATTTCTCAATTAAATAATTATCTCAACCCAATTCTATACTTACCATTAACCTATTAACACAAACTTCTCTTTAATACATGACAGAATATCAAAAAATTCAAATTCTTACTTACTCTTGTGGCGGTTACTATACACCCACACGTATATGTCAAAACAATCTTTTGGGCGGATAACACCACACTAGACAAACTATTTACTACTATACGCCGAAACTTTGGACCCGCTAGATCTGTGGTGTTACAGTTCGTCAATTTTGCTGCGCAGTGTCAAGGTTGTCGAACTATGCTAAGTGTGAACCCCAGTGATTGGTGAACTGCTTTCTACGAACCCTTAATGAATTTTGATATACTGTCTAAGTATAACCCTACGAACTGTGTTTGCAATATCTAAGTACCTCTAAAGGGAGGTTCGTGAAACTTACCCTGTTTAAAAAGCATTACTCTGCGAAAACGAGGATGTGCAAGCTAAGCAAGGATGTGAACCCCAATGCCAGATAGTTGAATAGTTGTATATTGTTATATGAACTTAGAGTTTACCTGTTCTTAATTCCCTTCTTCAAATATTTATGACTTCAGGAAAAGAGTAAGTTAAGTCCTTACAAGCGAAGTAGGTTTGCATGTTATTGCTGTTGCATATCATGAAGCAAGCGAAGTGAGTTCGCGAGCTTGTGCTTTCTTAAACCTATACATGTTACTTTATTTCAACTTGTGGCGTGTTGGAGGTTAGGTTGGGTGATAATAGAGAGTTACTTAAGTGGCTAAAGCGGTGTTCCATAGCTCGAGTTCGGCGACCGGACCGGGTATGAGGTGTTACAAGGTTAACTTAATTTCAAACTTAGTCCTTGGCATAATCTAAGTTCACTATCTAATAATCTCTTTAATTTCAAGTCTAATTCATCAATTTCTCTCTAATGACAACTTGCTGAATATCTAAAAATTAAAGAAATTGATACACGGGCTAGCTAAATCAAGTTGCCATGATCAAGAATTTATAAAAATTTGAAGAAAATAGCTTGATTACCTATGAAAATTGGATGGTCAAATGTGTTTGGAAGTTAAGGGTTTTCTTTTCATTTTTATTTCTGTAATGGCTTACTACTTGGGAAAGAAGATGAAAATGTCATCTTTCCATCCACTAATTTGGCTATTTGATGTGAGCATCAAGGCCTAATCAAGGGAGCATGGACATGATGGGCTAACTCTACCTCAAGGCCTTATTACAATATCGAAAGCTAAACAACTTAAGTCCAGATTGAACGTAGTGGTTCAAGAGTTTGTGACGAAGGCCCTACAAGCTTATTTGATGGAAAAATGATATAAACATTCAATTTCTTGGCCCAATTCTATCATATCTGAAGATTCAAGAATTCAAAGAGAACAAAGATTCTGATTCTTAGTCTTAGAAACCACATTTTGGAGTTGGAATGACATGGATCACACTGACAAGCTTAAATGAGCCCAATCTTGCAACGAATGGATCTAGCTTGTAAAATCAACCCATGGGAATGCCGATAAGCTCATCTTGAAGTTTCAACTATATTTGAGTCTATTTGTATCACTTTAGGACTTAGTTTATATTTTTCAGATTTAATTTGGCCCAATATGTTAATAACCTAATTAATAAGCTTATTGTTAGTCAAGTCAATTTAATTCCAAGTAAATTTGGTCCATGCACAAAGCTATAAAGCTAGATAAATTCATTTGGTTTATCTAAGATATATTTAGAGATGCATTTTAGGCTAAATTTTAGGTGTTTGTCTTTCACAATTTTAGGGTTTGTTTAGCTAAAATTTTAGGGATTTGTTTGACTAAATTTTAGGCATTTGTCTTCCACAATCTTAATGGTTTGTTTCTCTTTTATCTAGTCTCATTGTAGTATAAAAGGAGTGCTATCAACCATCTTTGAACACATTGTGAGTTTTTATTAATAAAAATACTCTTTTGAGTTTTTATTTACTCTTTAGCTAGGTTATGAATTCTACTATTATGGAATGATGTTACATACTACTAAAGTTATATACCCAACACAACAATTTTCAGTTCCTTATTTTTTTAAACTCAGTCTTTTACTTACATCAAAGTATCTGAGTCATGCATACATAGTCTATCATTCACTCAAAAGAAATGTATGCTATACTATGAATGTCATAAGTGAATAAATTCATAAAAGACTTAAAAGTAACAATGTTAACTTTTAGTGTTTAATTTGAGTTTTAGAGTTAATTTAATTAAAATTCATAATTAGCTAATAATATTAGCAATTAACTTTCTTCAAATCACCTCTAAAATTTGAATTAAATCACATTCATTGGATTGTATTTGACAAATTAAATGCAAAATTAAACAAATTTACAATTAACGCTAAATTTATTCTATTAATAAAATCGTGAAAATTTAAACTTAATAATATTAACAATTAACTTTCATCAAATCAACAATAAAACCGAATTAAACACTAATACTACGTTTGGTAAGAGTGTTATATTTTATCATATTTTAGTGTATATGAATTAGCGATAAACTAATTTCAAATGGTAATTTTATGTACTCACATGATTTATTTTAAGAAAAGAGGAGAAATTTTTTGAAGAAGTTTTATAATTTTTAAAGAGGAGAAATTTTTTTCGTCTATTTCCGATTTGAAGGGGTGGGTGTTTTTTTTTTTTTTTTCAATTTAAGTAGGAAAATCTGTAATGATAAAACTAGCGAGGCTTTCCCTTTCTTGTCTGTTCACCCTCCATGCCTCTCTCGCTATATTTAAACTGAGGAGAATATTAATTTTGTTTTATAAATTTTTTATGATTAGTAATAAGCTTTGGGTAATTTTTCATTTAATTAATTGTAAAACTTTATAGCAGTTTAAACTAAGTTTTCTCGCAATTAAATATTTATTATTTTCACAAACCAACGAATATAAAGTAAAATTAAGATGTATATATTAAGAAAAAAAAATATTAATGTTAAACAAAGATATATTGGTCTCTCTACCTAAGTGATGTACCACCTCGGCCATTAGAATATAAAGTAACAAAATAGATGAAAAAGGAATGGTTGGTATGGTGGTTACAAAGTTGATTTGGATGGAGTAGAGTCGGTTGGTGTATGGTATTATAATTTGTTCTTTTTTAAGAGAATATTTAAAATTATTGATAAATAAGGAGATATTGTGTTTTAACGCATTTAAATGAGTACGGGAAAAATCCGAATGAAGAGATATAGATTGATCGTGGGAATGAATGGTGGGATCATAAAAAAAAAAAAAGTGCGCACTAAATAAAAATCCCAATACTCATTTATTGAATATATTTTGGATAATGAAAGGTGGGATGATAATATAAAAAAGGGCACTAAATGAGAAAAGCAGCGAAAAGTCACACACTACCTTTTTGAATTATGTTTGGAGAATGGAATGGTGGGATCATAATAGCAAAATGCGCACCATATGAGAAAAGCACCTAAGAACCAAAATCAACCAAACAACACCCCGCTTGTGGGCCATCTCCGCCATAGCTATTGCACAATTTCTCTTTCATCAGTATTTTCGGAACATTGCTCTGTTTCCATGATAATAGAGTCTTCTGGGTTTTATTTTTTTTTACTTGTGGTTTAAATAAATTTGGTTTGCTTTGGCTGTCTTTCTGGTTTTTGGCTCTGTGATGGGGAATTGTTGGTGTAAGTGGGAGCCTACCATATACAAAAATCCCAAATCAGGTTTGTTTATTTCTCCTTTTCTACTTAAAATCGAATTAAGTGTCATGTACACTTTTTGTTTTCATGCCATCGGATTTTTCATCTTAAAATTTGGAAAAAGAATGAAGCTCTTATTGTACACACACATGTATATTGCTTTGTCAGAGTCTCCCAAGGAGCAAGAGAGAGAAAGGAGGGAAGGGACTAAGTTGCCCTCAAACCCGGAAGAAGTAGAAGACCTACGTGGTGGTGATTCTGCAGCAAATCCATTAATAGCATTCACATTCGAAGAGTTGAAGATTATCACCGCAAATTTCAGGCAAGACCGTGTGTTGGGTGGAGGAGGTTTCGGAAACGTTTACAAAGGCTTCATCCCCGAGGACTTGAGGGAGGGTCTTCAGATTCAGCCCCTTCCTCTTCCCGTTGCTGTAAAAGTTCATGACGGTGATAACAGTTATCAAGGTCACCGAGAATGGCTGGTGGGTGCTTTTTTCCTTTTTCCTAGAAAAAAATATCATCTGATGAGAAAAAATGATTTTATTTGTGGAATGCTTTAGGCGGAGGTCATATTTCTGGGGCAGCTGTCGCATCCGAATTTGGTGAAACTAATTGGATACTGCTGCCAAGATGACCATCGGGTACTTATATACGAGTATATGCCTCGTGGTAGCGTGGAAAACAATCTTTTTTCAAGTAAGTATGTTTTGTTTTCATCACTAAAACCAACAAGCTCCATGCAATGTATAGGAACCTGGCCAAGCGACCAGAAAAGAAATATCACTTTGATTAGCCTACCCAACTCCTCTTTTATCATAATTATATACAACAGAGAAATTAGGTTTTAGGACAGCAATTCAGATTCAGTATGTTAATCAGGAACTAAAACCATCACATATTTCATTACCTGCTACTATGCTGCCTTCTTATAATGTGGTGATAGAACAAATATTTCTTTTTTTGATAGAAAAAACTAGGCAAAATGATGAGTAGTTTCTGAATAGTCTTTGTATGTATGTCACTAAAAATCAGTTTAGACCCAAAAATCCATTTTGAGAATCCAAATTTAGCTAAAAAGTAAAACAAACAAACCCAAAAAATTTCCTTCAACTCAAAACAATTCAAAAGGCAAAATAACTATGATTCGTGAAATCATTTCAACTCTAAAAACAATTTTGAACATGAATTTAATATAAACTTATATTATTTGTCAAGTCACTCAAAATGGATGAAAAATTTAATATTTTTAATTTTGTGAACATAGTGTACACATGAGTTGCCATGTCAGCAATGAATTAATTTTAAAAATTTTAAAATTCAAAAATAAAAATTATTATAAGTATAAAATCATAAAAATTATTTTTAAAATTTAAAATATTATTTAATTGCTAATGTGGCATACATATGAAATATCACACGTCAAGAAAGTTAACAGATGTTAACTTTTTCATCTATTTTGAGATAATTTGACAAAAATACAAGTTCAATTGTTAAAAGAAACGAAAAATTTTATTATATAATTTTTTTAGCAAAACAAAACCTTAATTCTTTTAACTTTATCTTTTCTTTCATAATCAAAAGTTAAATTTTCGATCATTTCAAAATTTATACCAATACACTCGATATTTTCTACATAATAAAATTAAATTTCATAAATATTTAATTTCTTGTAATTTAAGTTAATTCATCCGAAGTACAGCTTATGCTTTAACAAAATCACTATAGATATTGCTAAATCTACAATTTATGCGCTATATTCCATCACCTATCCTGCTTCCCTATAGATATTTAATCTTAAAAATACTATATCTCCATAAATGTTAGATATATTCATCCTCACCCCATTCTGTTTCTCTTCAATTTAATTTTTTAATATTTTTAAAGACAAGTAAATATATAAACATAATTCTTTTAAAAAATATTTAAATTACTTATTACATTTTTACTCCATTAATAGTTTATATATACAAAGATAAAATGATAGTTTTATATAGTGGAGCGGGTCCTGGTGGGACAAGCAATTATAATAATCGCTCTATACTCACTGTCCAAAAGAAAAAATTCATCCACCCCACCTCGCATCCAAATTTCAAACAAAAAATCCGCTCTATTTGGAGCAGATCGGTTTAGAATCCATCTAGCGGTTTGAGTTTTGTCATCCCTATTTGTGGGCGAGAAACAAATTTTTAAGTAAGAGAAAATATTTGGTACACTGCCAGTGAAGTTTTTTTAACTTCACTAGTAGGGCCAAGGGATTGACAAGTGTCTTATAGGAACATAGTAAAATATTAAAATAATAATAATTTTTAAAAAATAGACATATGACAATTTTTTAAGGTTACTTGTGGAATAAAAAATATAAACTGCCAGTGTACTAAATACTAACCCTTTAAATAATAGTATTCACTAAAATAATTGTATTTCTTTTCAAAAGAAAAATAAATAAAAATTAAAACAAACAATTAATTTAAGTGAATGGTAAATTTTGATGGTAGTTATTTATTATTATAGATAAAAGGAAAACAATTATATATTAGTGGAGCATTTGTGTAACAAATACATAAAAAATATAAAAATATAATGTGATTTAGTTGAAATGATAAAGTTATGATAGTAAAAAGTATAACTATTTTGGGTTCAAATATCATGATTGTCTTTATGAGCATATATTTTCTAGATTTATCAAAATATAAAAAAACATAAATGCCCTCAAAATAATATTTTTGGTTTATAAAATAAATGAGCTTTTGGTAATTTCTTAAGCGAGTTAGGACTCGATTGTGGGATGACACCAACTTAGTCAATCATTTAATATATATAGTATTAAAATCCTATTACACGCGTATGCACGTGAAAATCACAAATTTAGAACACAAATATGTGTTTAAAATAACATATGATAAATAATGAAATATACTGCTTGAAACTAACTAATAACAACATATGAAATATGTACAATAAAATGAAAAAATTAGAATATTATCATATGCGTATGCATGTGGAAAGCACTTATTTATAACACAGAGGTGTGTTAAAAAATAACATGTAATAAATAATAAAAAGTATGGTTTGAAACTAATTAATAGTAACACATCAAATATGTACTATGTTAAAAAAAAAAGATCAAATTGTGAGTAAAATGAAATTTAAACACAAAACACAACAGATTAAGAATACTAAACAAATACAATTGTTTATAATTGTTTTGTCATCAACCTTGAGTTGGTGTTGAGTTAATTTGTGTACGAACCCAATCAACAATATTATTAATACACACAAATATATAAACATTTATATAACAAATACATTTATTAAAGTTTCATATAATAGCAAAATATTTTTAGTTCAAATGGTAATTAAAAATATTTTAGTTCAAATGGTAATACACTTAATGTTTTATTTAAAGAAATGTAATGTTTTATTTATCTTGTGTTTGCATATGAATATCTCAAAAGTTTTGAAAAATAGTGTATTAAAATTATATTGTTGAAAAAATCATATGTTCATGAGTTAGAATATTAATTTTACCTACAACAATGAAATAAATTTAAAAAAAAACTGATTATGTGATATCTAAACATGATGCTTACAGTAAACATAAACTTTTCTTTTTAGGCTTTGTTTATTGTTAAGGTTGAAAAAAAAATTGGAATAAGTTGTGATAACAAATAATAAAACAAACACAAAAGAAAATACTTGGGAAAGAGTTGGATATAAACCTACATATGTGGAGAATTTGAGCAAAGATAAATCCGCTATTAAAAACCAAGTCCAAGTCAATGAATGATATATGCTCAATCAATCAATCAACTGTTATAGCCTCACAACTGCAATTCTAACTCCCTCAAACAATTTATCCAATTAAGAAGTGTTAAAACACTCACCCAAATCAAATATTTTTTACATTAAAACAATATTCCCAAACATGAATAATATTGTGCTCATTCAGCTCGATAATCATACTCAAGAATAAAGCTTTCCATTTAAAGACAGAATTCTTTCAACTTCATTTAGTCAATCAATTTGGTTTCCTTGAAAATAGGGATGAAATTGTTGCCTTATCTTTAACAAGAGCGATCCACTCTTTATAGCTTTCATCTTTTCTCCAGTTAGACTTCATACAGACAAAAGGATTGAAATGAGTTTTGAGCATTTAAATTAGTATTGGTGTTGTTCTTTGTAAAATCTTCAACACAGATGTTTATTTTCTCCTTTTTTTTTTGCAAGCATTAGATAGAAAACGAGTCTTTTTTAGCTCTGTCTCATAATTGATCTCAATATTAACAACCCTACTGATGCAAAAGCATCTAAATTAGCCTAATAATTTATTGTTTATATTAGAGTCTATTTGTGTTTACAATTCTTTTATTGAATAGTTAATTTGTAAGTGATTAGGATAAGACTCTTAGTAAGAATTGTAGTTTAAAAAGTAAACTAAAAGGTTAATAGGATTGTTAGATTTTAGTGTAAATAAGTTGAAATATATATATTTACAACCATATTATTATTTCTTATTATCTTCTTTGAATTAATAGAAAAAATTAGAGGTTTTCTATAACCTTGAGTTTGCTAGAGTTCCATCTTCTTTCCTATTCGTTTGTTCAGCACTAATTTGTTTATTTACTATTGTTTTCTCCCCTAAATGACATCAAATTTTGGTATCAGAGTCTAATTAAATCCTAGGTATTAGATTAGGATCTGTTTTAAACCCATGGTTAGATGTGTTAGCGGTCGAGGAAGATGAAATCAGTGTCAAGAAACAGAATTAGTTGCGCTACATCATGCGGTGAAAGAATTGTCATGTGTAGTTTACACTTGGCTGCAACAAGAACACGCGGGAACCTAGATGGAGATTTTGGAAGGTGCTCACAACCAGTATGACAGATCGGAAAATAGTCTTACTAAAGAATCTGATTTTAGTGAGGAAAAGAACTCCTTTCATGATGCTGGACTCGTAAACCTTGCGGTACAAGGTGGGTTGGAGGAGCAATTGGTTTATACATCTGAAATAAACAAGGGTGGAATTAACATTGAAGTTAAGGATTTCCATGGAAAGGCATGTATGGACGAGAAAGATTGTGATAGGTTAGAACCAATCTATGATGATTATCCTGAGAAAAGTGAATAAATTTATGTGTATTTGGTTCAAGGAGAGTCTTTGGTTGTCCATAGAGTGATGACAACCAATGGCTCAAAAGAATGGGAGGATTGGAGGCGAGTTGGTATCTTCTTGATATCTTTTGAAGAACTACTTGCATACAATGTGAAAGCTAACTTTCTGAAAGCTGCAACTAGAAATCAGGTTAAGATAGTTTCAAGCAAGATAGACAGTGCTAGAATATCTTTAGAAAAAAGAGTCTCGACGAAAAAAGCATTAATGAGGACTTTCAATTAATAATTTTGCATGATCGTCTTCCTTAGCGTCCAAACTTGCATCTTACTGTGATGAGCTCAACTATCAATGTTGATTTGTTCCCTAAACTTTTGCCTAGAGTTTATGTTGGGAAGGGAATGCAAGAAAGTCAGTTTGCACTTATAACGTATACTTTTGTTGGTACATTGCTTTTGTGTGCTAAGTTTGCATTCGACTATTTTATCCAAGTTCTTGATGTCAAAGAGGGGCAATGCCTACAGGCAAGCTAGTTGGGCAAACCAAGCTAGTTTCCATTTTCAAATATATATCTTATATTTTACTGCATTATTTATTTTATAAATACATATAAAAAAAATGTCAACCCCGTATAAATCGTAAGATATGAGTTTATTGAATAAATTTAGAAATATCAATGTCTTGGTATATAATTTATTTTCGATTAAATATTGAATAGCATCGTATCTGATCACGTTATGAAAAACATCGTGCCAAAAGTTGTAGCTTTTTCCTCCCCTTCTTCTGGTATAAGTCATCTGTTATTTCTAATCACATATTCAGACATGGTGGTAGGCATAGTGACAGCCTCCATACCAACTTGTAGTTCGTATGACGATCGATATGGGACATGTAGTTTGTCTCTAAGACCATCACACATAGCATGCCTGCAGTTTTACTTATTTTAAACGTTAGGCAATGAAAAATCCTTTGTTACAGGAGTATTGCTTCCCCTTCCGTGGTCAACTAGAATGAAAATCGCATTGGGTGCTGCAAAAGGACTCGCCTTTCTCCATGAAGCAGACAAGCCCGTCATCTACCGCGATTTTAAGACTTCTAATATTCTACTTGACCTGGTTACTAGTCTTCTTTTTTTCTTCCTGATCTTTTTGAATCGCTTGTCTGGTTATTTCTGCTAGAGCATTTTGCTTGCAATATTCATGATTCGGTTTGGTTTGAATAAACAGGATTACAACGCCAAGCTCTCTGATTTTGGCCTAGCGAAAGATGGACCCGAGGGAGACAAATCTCACGTCTCGACTCGCATAATGGGTACATATGGATATGCAGCACCTGAGTACATCATGACTGGTAACTTCTTCTTACTGCTTATTATGCATTAATAATGGATATTTATTTATTTATGAAGCTTTAATTTTGTGCAGGACATTTGAGTCCTCGCAGCGATGTGTACAGCTTCGGTGTTGTCCTTCTGGAACTGCTTACAGGAAGGAAATCTCTGGACAAATCACGGCCAGCCCGCGAACAAAACCTTACAGATTGGGCTCTTCCTCTACTTAAAGAGAAGAAGAAGTTACTGAACATAGTAGATCCTAGATTACAAGGAGATTTCCCCATCAAAGCCTTTCACAAAGCTGCCATGCTAGCTTATCATTGCCTCAACCGGAACCCCAAAGCAAGGCCTCTCATGCGAGATATAGTTGATTCCTTGGACCCTCTTCAGCTTTCTCACCCGCTTCCCATAGAAAAAACTATCGTCACCGTCTCTACTGAGGTACCAAACCAACATCAGTTCAATGTTAAGACTGTTACAGAATTTGGTGCTCCTCTATAATAACCTTTTCTTCTAATACACATACATATATTTGTCTATATATGCATATGCAGGCAGCTTCTTATTCATTTGTTGCTTACATGGATGAATCTAGTGAGCATATTGTTTGTGGGAAGCCATATAATGGAATACAATAACATACAATTCTTTTTGTTGGTTCTCATTTCTAATTTATTTAGTAAACTGAATCAATGGCTGAGGTTTCATTTTAGCATCACAACTTGTGGCAGAGGTGCAACTATATCAAGGGTTTTTGTTAATTTTGTTGTCCCATGAGATAATTTAGTAGACCAATATAATTATTATTTTATTTACCAATTAATTTTTCCAACTGTAATAAATAAATCAAGATAAATTTGAGTAACATTTAAGTAAACTGGTTGCATTACTAAGTTTTACAGAATTTTAATATTAATATATCTATGAACTAAAGTAACAATAAAATTCTTTTATTAAAAAGCAATACAAGACACATAGAGAATGAAAATTGAATATAAAAATATATTTAAATTATGACATGCTGATTTAACTTGGAATATATATATATATATATTTAAAAATAGAATATATACACATATGATAGTGACAAATAGTTTTAATAAAAATAAAGAAAAATTGACAAAAAAATTAATATATATATATGATATATGGAGAAACAATAAAATGACGTGATGGTTATTAAATAAATAATTGACAAACTATAATATATGCAAAATTAAAATTAACAAACCTTTTATACTGAAATCAATCCTAATTTATTGATCGAGATAAAATTAGTTAACGAAAATTATTCACTTTTCACCATTTAAATCCTCGTATAAATTATTTCAAGTATGAGATTCATGAATAATTTTATTAATGAAAACTTATTTCCTTTCTATAAAACTTTAATTCTATCACAATTGTATTAATCATTTCTCTCTCTTTATGATCAAGTGTCATGGATGTCGATAATGACAAGTTGTCACTTAATCTGTAATGGTCGAATGCTCATCTAATGGTACATTGGTTAAATTGTAACATTTTAGTTTAATTATGTGACCCAATTTATGTAAAATTTTCTTAACCATTTAATTTGGTAATGGTGAATACTCGATTTAAGTAAAATTTTAAACTTCCGTTATAACTAAATAACTATTTTCTTAACCAGATTTTCTTAAAAATATGTCTCATTAGATTGAATCATTTATGATCATTGGTAACATTCTAAAATAGCTAACATTAAAATTAAACTTCAAGACACAATCAAAGGTCATAAGGGTACTGAACAAAGATCTTATTTGATCTCATGGGTCTCACACATCTTTGAAGCAGAGATCAATTATTTAGCTATCCATATTGGCCAAATAACATACAACTGGTATGCAATAGATTTTATGGTATTACTCTTCGCTTTTACTTAGTGCGCATGTCTTTATTGAAATTTCAATACTGTATAGGAGACAGTTCAGATGCATTTAGTATCTAACTTGAATCCACAACTCTTTCTGTTTTGGATCTAATGCCCTTAGTGTAGTTTTATGTCGTAATATACTTGTAATTTTTTGAACAAATGGTTTAATAAATTTTCATCATTCACATTATTATCATTTGTATTTATCCTTAATTGTTTTTGCACGCAAAGTAAAATGAACCATCAAACATTGGCTCTCTAACTACCTAATGTTTAACTAATATTAAGCTGCATTATGTGGTCGAATCGTAATGAGAGAAAATAACTTATATTAGTAGGTAATCTAAATGGTTCATAATCTAATCAAAATTGAGAAAATCGATTAAAAGATTATTATGCAATCTATCAAGTCTAATAGGGAGATACATTGTCTTGGGTATCAGAGCGCATGACTCTCTGAAGATAAATACATAGCATGATTGTTTGAACTGACAACACATCGGATGAGACCCAAGTAGAATGAATCCTAGATCCGTTTATGGATTCATTCACTTGTGACGCTCATACTGTTGCTTACCTCAATCTTGAGTAAGTAATGGATTATAAGTGTGTTACTCATGTACTTTAATGGACTAAAAGTCTAAGTTCAATTGGTACTAGAACAAAAGCTGATACATTGGATATAAGACTTCTACATGATATAGCTTTACTTACAATAGTGAAATTCATAACCCAAGTAAATGGTAAATGATATCCTCTTATTGGCATTACATGATATATGAAAATGTAACGTAGCTACAGGTCATTCGTCTAGGACAAATGATTAATTACTATGTATAAGTAATTGACTTTTTCATGAAGGAATATGTAATGGCTACCATAAGATAAAATAGGATCAGATTGATTGAACATATTTAACTCATAGACATTAATGATATCCTATGAGGGTAACATACATATGACAAGGTCATTGGATGAGCACTTGATAAGTAGTTTTCGTAGTGATATATAATAAGAAAAGCTCAGTCATGATACTTTAGTGGAATGACTCTATGGCTAAATAATGTTGTAATCAATAGACGGAGAGTCGGAACTTAATTACAAATTATTTGATCCACAATTATATATGTCTAATCATTCTCCCTACTAATTCAATACAACCTTGATGGTTTGCATTTGAATAGATAAGATGAATAAATAAAAATGACGAATTAAAGAATTAGATCGCATGTATCACCATTCGCAGTGAATGTGTTTTCTCGCTATAAATAAGAGATTAAATTAATTTCTTTAGATTATTATTTAATTGATTGTAATTGAATAATTGAAGTTTGAAGTGGAAATTAAATTAATTAGTTGTCATAGACTTATTGAACAAGATAATCAAATTTATTTACTCATAGATTGTAGTACGGTAAAGTCATCATGACTTTAATAAAATTAGAATTAAGTTGAGAAAATAATTTAATTAAGAAATTATTTTATTTTATTTTATATAAACAATATTTTGGGAATAAAAAATTGGTTATTGTGTTGGTTAATTTATATGGGTTGGTTAAAGGTCCAGTTAACACATATAATTGTACATAATATACAAATGAGCCCATTTGATATGGGATGGGCAACAACATTAAGGTTCGAGAGGGGGGTGTCGCCCACCCTAGTCAATTCTAAAAGGATTCTGTATTTTATATTAAAATATTATTATTTTATTTTTACTTATTCAACTAAGACTCTTGTGATTCTCTCTATAAATAAATATCATTGGCTGGTCATTCACTCACCAGATTAAGTGGACAGCCTATCAAAATTCAATGAGATTTATTCTTCTAAATAAATTCTAATTTTGAGAGAGTTTGCCTTTTGGTTTCTAGCCTTTAAGAGATATTGATATTCCTACTGAATATTAATAGAAAGTTTTCATAGTGTTCATAGGTTCTTAAATTAGAGCACACACTCTAAGTAAGTCGAGATTCGGGAATAGAGGAGAAGATCTTATTGGTCGGAAACCAAAAAAAATCTTACAGCGCCTATATCAAAACACATGTATGGATTTAGTAAAGGGTTTAATGAAATAAATAACACAATTGCTCGGTTTTAGAAAAACTTTAATTTTTCGTTGTGCAACAAAATTGTTTTCTAAACTGAAATTTTCTAAAAATTAGTATTAGAGACAGGTTGTGCTATATTTATAGTGTAAATTGATTTAACGAATTATTCCTCTCCCCCTCTCTCCCTCCCCCCTCTCTCTCTCTCCCCATCTCTCTCTCTCTCCCTCCCTCTCTCTCTCTATCTATATATATATCATGAACTTTCATCTCCACGTAGGGTTTTAATTATATTTTTGTAAAATTAGAAAAATCATGAGAGGCTAAACGAATAAGGAATTTTTGTATCCTAAATTTTCGATGGATCCTAAAAAAGCATGGCAAACCCATAACCCAAATGAAACGGAAAACAAATGAACAGCGAATGTAATGGCCTGAATTTTTAGTGGTGTCAGAACGGTGATTCGAGATTAGACCTGTCCATGGGCCGGGCCGGGCCGGGAAAAATATCATAAGCCCGAGTCCGGCCCGACCCGGCCCATTTTTTAATAAACATTAAAAAAATATTTTAAAAATAAAAAAATAAAAAAATATATTTTAAAAGTATTTTAAAAATAAAAAATATATATTTATTATATTCGGGCCGGGCCGGGCCGGGAGTGGTGCCCGTGGCCCGACCCATTTTTTAAACGGGCCTCTTTTTTTGCCCAAGCCCATATTTTGGGCCTATATTTTTACCCGAACCCTCCCATATTTCGGGCGGGCCGTCAGGTCTATTCGAGATCACTAAATCCGACAAGTGAGTAGAAAATATTATTAATTTAGTGAGTATAAGTTAAATGTGAAGTTAGGAAAATTTTTGAAATAGTGAATAGTGTACTAGGAATAAATATTAAAATAATTAGAATCGAAAATGAGGTATCGAAACCCCAAATTCATAAATTGAGATATTTATAGAGTGTCAATGAGTTGGTATTAAAGTTTCGTTAGAAAATTCTAACGTTTGGGTGGTCAATTAATTAAAAAGGACTAAACTGAAAATAATGCAAAATTTGTTAAAAAGTGATTAAATAGCTTAAGTGATAAACAATGAGGGACTTACGGCATAAATATGCCAATATGAGATAGTTGAGACGGCATAAGAGAAGAATTTTTTGTTGAAAAGGTGATGTAATAAGGGCAAAATTGGAAATTTTGTAAAAATTAACAAATAAAAATCTTAATTAAAAGAGTTTCTAGGTAATTCTTCATATTTCTCAGCCAATAATGCCATTTAAGAGTCCTCCAAGCTGATTTTTCATATATTTGAATCATGTAAGTTTAATTCTTGGTTATTTCTTCTAATTTTGTGATTTTGATACTTTTACAATTAGGTCCAACTAATTATTTCATTAGTTTTTGATTTCATGGCTGATTTTAAGAGTTACCATTGATGAGTGCTGAATTTTTATGATGAATGAACATGGAATTAAAGTTTTAATTTTATTACATGATGATTTTATTAAGTGATTTTGATAGAAATTGATTTTAGGGACCTAGTTGTGAAAAAGTTTAGAATTAGGGTTTGGTGTTACGATTTTGAATATCAAAGGCTATATAGTAGTGTAAAATATTTGGAAAAGGTGTTAATTGAGAAAAATTAGATCAATTGAGGGGTTAATTGAGAAAGGATCGAATTGTATAAATTGTGAAATTTGGGGCAAAATGGAAATCAACATTTTGGACTAAAGCAGTTTTGGACAGCAACGGTAGTCTAACTTTGAAAAATCACCAAAAATATTGGGAATTGAATTAGAGGATGAATAAAATATAAAATTAAAGCTTATTGAGTCTAGTTTCTCATAGAAGAAACGATGTAAGCAATGGAATTGTAAATCATGTGATATAATAAAATTTGTGAGACAATGTCAGAATGATCTGACTTTGGAAAATCATCAAAAATTGAAGAAAAATAATTAGGGAATTAAATTTATATATTTAAAATCCTGAATGAGTCTATTTTCAAAAGAAACAAACGGGAACATCATTCGAATCCCGTACGAGGAGATAATTAATTTTTAGTGAAGAAGGGTCGGAAATATCAGACAGCAGAACAGGGGTGAATTTAAAGAATAAACTGTACTTATTGGCTGAACCAAAATTTCTGAAAATTTTATGGTAAGAATATATTTGAGTCTAGTTTCAGGGAAAATTTACGGATCCTAATTTGGAGTTCTGTAGCTCATGATAAAAATAATTTAGTGACTATGACACGGATGGAGAGCATTGAATACACATAAGTAAATAGTGAAATTATGGATAATGTTACTTATAAGCAGGTTATAAACATTAAGGATGCGAAATAGAGTGAAGGTGAAATCAATACTGATAAGTGAATGATTTTACAATGATAGATCGAGAACCTGAAGCAAGCTGAGGAAAAGAAAAAGTAGCTGATTAGTCCCTGAACTTTTACAAATTCTGTAAATCGACCTAGGTAAGTTCATATGGCTGAAATTTAATGATTAAATGTTAATTTCATGAATTATATAATGTATGGTGAGATATATTTATTGTTGAAATGCGAATAAAATAAAAATGTGAAAACCGAATAAATGATCAAATTGAGCGGAACGCCGAATTTGAGTACTTCTGATCAGTGACAAGTGATAAGTAGTAGCTTCAACTACACTTATCTGATCAGTGACAAGTGACAAGTGATAAGTAGTAGCTTCAGCTACACTTATCTGATAAGTGACAAGTGGCAAGTGATAAGTGGTAGCTTAGCTACACTTATCTAATTAGGGACAAGTGATAAGTGATCATACGTAAGACCATAGTTATACTATGGCAAAGTGGAAGTAAAGTACTCAATTTTCCGTAACCGTTCCCTAATTTTGATTAAGGATGGTAAGTGACAAATGGGCCCAAAATAATTATAGTAAAAGGACAAGTAGTAGTGAGTTTATACCAAGGGACTCACCAGTGATTGTGGTTGACAAGTAAACTTAATAATGGTGTATAATGTATAAGTGTATAAATGTTTGGTAAGATTTATGTTTTATGCCTATGAACTTACTAAGTTTTTATAAGCTTACTTGAGTGCATTCAATGTCTCTTGTAGATTGACGTGAAAATATACGGAGGATCGGATCAACACTGAGGATCACACAATCTAGATTTTCTCTAGTAGCTTTTGTAAATTTCCTTTTTGATTTATATGGCATGTATATAGTTTGATGATAATATAAATACTAAAACTTGTTTAATGAATATGAATTAAAGTAAAGTGTGATGAATATGCTAAATAGTATAATTATAATTGAAGTATGATTTGGTATCAAATTGATTGAAATAGATTGGTTGGTTTGGATTGGTTCCGGTTTTAAAAATTGCAGGGAAGGTTGAATATTTATAAAGGGATTATATTGAGTTTTTATAATAATAATAATAAATTTGAGACTTTGCGAAAAATTAATTAGGTAAACTTCGGTAATGCCTCGTACCCTATTCCGGCGATGAATACGGGTAGGGGGTATTACAGCGAACCCCCATGGGTGGCTAACTGACGCATATACAAAATCTTTATAGAACTCTATTTATCCTATGTCATACCAATTATACCCGGAAACCCTTCTAGATCATCTAATAGGGCTATTAAGATTAATACATATATTTCCTTTGCAATAAACAATTTAATGATATCATTAACATTAAATTCACCAACTTATTCCCATCAAATAACTCATTTAATCATCATACCAACATTCAAAACATTGCACTTCCACATAATCAAGCACATACATATCATAATTTCAACAACCAATTAATTCACCAAAGAGCAAATTAATTAACACAATTAGCAAAAATAAACCTTTGCACAATTAATTTAGGCAAAAGCATAGAGTGAGTCAAAAATTAAAGAGCATAAACCAAAACCCTCTATTCTTTTGACACCTTCATTTTCTCTTTGACCTTTGAAATTTTGATTAGTTCTTTTGTTTAACAAACACAATTAAATCGACGTATCAAGTTAGATTAACAAGAACTAACAAACAAAAATTCTAAAACGACGATGAATGATGCATTTGATAAAACAAGACTAACTTCTCTTTTCTAAAACTCAACTAAAATCCAGATTAAAACGTTGTTGATTAATGAAGATATCATTTAAAATCAAACTTACCAACCTTAGATTGATGGAATTCAACCAAAGATTGAGAGAATTTTGAGAGAGAAATTTCTCTAGGTTGATTTCAACTAATGTGCATAAAATGGAAAGTAAAAATATAAGTTATAATGTCTTATTTGGTCCTCTAGCTTAGAGGTGCTCATGGGCCGGACCCAGAAAAAATTTCGGTGCGCGTCCTAAGCCCTGGCCCGGCCCGAAATATGGGCCTGAAATTTTGTCCAGGCCTGGCCCAGGAAAAGATTCCTAAGCCCGAGCCCAGCCCGGCCCGGGCCATTTTTTAATAAACACCAAAAGTTTATTTTAAAAATAAAAAATAAATAAAAAAGCATTTTAAAAATAAAAAAAATAAAATTTTATTATATTCGGGCGGGGCCGGGCCGGGCCGGGGCCAAAAAAGTGGTGCCCGAGGCCCGGCCCGTTTTCTAAACGGGCCTCGTTTTTTTCCCAAATCCATATTTCGGGCCTATATTTTTACCTGAACACTCCCATATTTCGGGCGGGCCATCGGGCCGGGCTAGATTTATAAAAAAATTTATTTAAACTATTTATTTAATTTTTTTTTGTCTCTTTTAACCCTTGAATTTATATTTTTTTGTCAAATTAATCTCAAATGAAAGAAAAAGTTAATAGTCGTTAACTTTGTTTATGGGCATTTCACGTGTATACCACATCAACAATTAATTTTTTAAATTTAAAAGATATTTTAAAAATTCTAAAATAGAAAATTATTAAAACTATTTAAAAATTTTGTAAAAATAAATAATATTATAATTTTTTAAAAATAAATATATTATAAATTATATGTTTAATTATTTTCACCTTTTTCAAAGATTTGATTTCTTCTAAATATTAAATAAAATAAAGTATTAAAAAATACTCATTTTTTTAAAAGATATAAGTTATAATTAAATAAATTATTTTTTAATTCTTTCTTTTCCTTTTCGTTTCCTTTCTTTCCTTCCTTTATTTTTTTTCTTGTACTTTCTCTTTTATCCATCTTCCTCTCTTCTTCTAACCCTAGCCACTGCCCTTCCAAGGCGCTACAGACGCCATTCGGCCTCCACCAATTGGAAGCCCCCAAAGTGATGCTCCTTGTCTTCCATTCACGTTTCTCAATTTAGATTTCCTCAAACCCAAACTAAAACCTTCAAAAAAGCCCATTGGTTATTATGTACCAAAAAAATCTGATTGGTTATTCATTTCTATTTTTTTTTCTTGGGATTTAGTATTTTAGTTACAATAATAAATGGAAAAGAGAAAACTTATAGTTTGTATAATGTTAAGAAAATAATTAGCAGAAAAGAAAGAGATAAATCATGGAAGAAAATTATAAATTTTAATATATTTTTTTGAATTTTAAAAAAGTAATCTCGGAAGAAACTTATAATTTGTAATATTTTTTATGAATTCTTTAATTTTTTTATTTATTTTAAAAAATTTAATTAACTGTTAACTTTTTGATCAGTTTTGGGTTAATTTGACAGAAACCACAAGTTTAAGGGTTGAAAGAGACAAAAAAATTAAATTGAGGGGTAAAATGATTTTTTATAAAGATGGAGATTCAAAGAATAATTGTTCCCTCCCGTAAATGTGAGTGATGGGCATGTTGCTATTTTGCTTGTGGTCTAATGACCCTATAAGGCCCTTTCATCATTTTAATCCTAAAATCAAAAGTTAAAGACATTTTCTTATGAAATAGTCCATACCTCAATTCAGTAATAGAAAACCGCAGACATAATAGGTTTGAAGTGAATTGTGAATTGTGAAGATTTAGAAGGCAGGCAAGCAGTTTTGTTAAAGATTGAAAGTTGATTTTTTATTATTATTTTGAAGCATTACAGCAGTTTCGTTTATAAATAAAAAAACCATTCTCTTCTTCTTGAAAGTTGTAAATTGTAATGGAATACTCTCAAACTTTTGGTCTTTGGAGCCATCACTTCCAATTCAGGATATATTGCCCCTTAATTTCTTAAATTTCTCAACTGCTACTACTTTTCAGGTTGCAAAAGCGCTTTCGCTTTGCTTCTCTTCTCTTTGGCTTCATTTTTTTATAAAAAAATATTTTATTTTTATTTTTAATAAAAAAAGACTTTTTTTTAATTATAATTGAATTAATTGAATATGTAAATATAAAACTACTAAAAAAATTGGGTGAAAAATGAAAAGGATTGGTGAGTAAATGGGAGTGATTTAGGGTTGGGTCGGGTATATGCATGTAGTGTATAGGCAAAATAAAAACTTAAAAAAGGATATTATTATAAGAAGGAAATAGGGCGTAAGAAGAAGAGAGAAGAGAGAAGTGAGCGGGTGGGTGGGTGGGTGTTTTGGGGAAGAAAACATAAAAACAAAAGCGCCGTATTTGATTAGATATAGTTTTGGAGTTGAGAGAGAGAGGCAGTCCAGGATGAGAAATCATAAATGCTTTTGCTGAAGCGATACATTGGTTGGCAGATCTTGGGGAGAAGAAAGTGAATGGAAATGCAAGGTGGGAAAATGGAGAAAGATTTCGTGTTGCAATGGGGAAACAGAAAGAGGCTAAGATGTTTCAACAAGCTTAAAAAACAGCACCAGCATCAGTTTGGCAACAGCGGCGGCGACGGCGGCACCTCTACCACGCCGCACTCCTTACCTCTGCCCAACAAGAAGATGGGCTCCTCGCCTGTTGCCAATCGTCTCAAAATGTAAGGAAAGGATTTTGTTTGTTTGCTTGATTACCCAGAACTAGTTTATTATTAGTTTAGAAGTGTAATCATAGATCTGGGATTTGGTTTAACAGGAATTCGGATTTGGGAACAAATAAGTCAAGATCGGCATTGACATCTCCGGAGAAGGAAGATAGGTACTATGCAACAAGGGGATCGGGTTCCATAGTGTTGGAAGACAATAATACCAAGGTTTTGATGGATCACCACCATGTTAAGGAAGATAAAGGGACTGTGTGGCCCAGATTGTTCACCACATTATCTAATAAAGAAAAAGAACAGGATTTCATGGCAATGAAGGGATGTAAGCTTCCTCAAAGGCCGAAGAAAAGGGCAAAGTTGATCCAGAGAAGCATTCTCGTCAGTCAAGTCTTCCCTTCTTTTTCTTTTTTAAATTGCTAAGATTGCTTCTCATTTGTTGGGTTGGGTGGTGTAGTTGGTGAGCCCAGGGACATGGCTATCAGACCTGTGCCAGGAGAGGTATCAAGTCAGGGAGAAGAAAACTTCAAAGAAGGTAACCACTTCTGGCTTTCACACCCATCTTTCTCTTGCTCTTTAATCAGTATTATAGACGGTGCCCATTTGTTTGCTTTCTGTAATTCAGAAACCTAGAGGATTGAAGGCCATGGGAAGTGTGGAAAGTGATTCTGAAAGAGATTGATTGATTGATACAAATGAATCCACACAGGTGGTCTGCCTTAGCCTGGGGAGACGATTACTGATATAGCTTTTCTTTTCTGTTTTTCCATTTATTACATATGGTGCCATTGTTGAAAAGAAACAGCCAAAAAAGACAGGGTTTTCCCTTATGTTTTGCTTTTGTAGCTGGCAAATTGTGATCAAATTTGGAATCAATTACTCCCTTGCAGTTTTATCTAATCCAAATTCTGAAAACCCTTGTTAGCATTCCCAACTCACGATTGCACTTGCACCAAGGCTAAAGGCAAAGCTTGTCGGAACATATCCATACGATATTTGACAACGGATAAGCATAAAACCATCGTAACAAAAACAAGTCAAGCCAATTTGCATTAAAAATAAATCCCAAAGTATCACGTTATTACAAACATAATTTCATTTCGAATCAAGGGGATACAAATGGGATTAGCTTCGCTTCCATTTTCCCATTCCAACAATTGCTAATTAAAAGCATGAGATCCGTAAAACCCAACAAATAATTAGATTAGAATCAAAGGATGGCACATGAAAGTAATATTATATATAAATAAGAGACGACTTCAAAACTGCAGCTGAATCTGGAACCTCTTTACAGCTGCTATGCTTTTCTACTTTCCCTAATTACTTGGTAATTATTTTTTTCTATTCTTTTCAACTTCATTTATTTACAAGAATGGACCTATACTCTTCTCTCACCCACTCACAAATACCTACAAATGTACAGTTAGTTAATAATCAATCAGAATGAGAACCCACCCAATCTCATCCATTCTCCACCAGGAAAATACAAAGCTCTATCAAGTCATATCCAAGCTCCACTCCTTGTGTCCAAATCAAAGGAGTTCAGGTTCGTACAGGAATCACATCTTCCAGATTGAGAATGAACATTAAGCTTTCGGTGGTTGATACTCAACTCGAATCAACTGCTAACTCCTTGGCCATCCTTGCAGCTGAGAGCCCCGTGGCACTTTTAACTGCTACACAAGACACTTCAGTATAAGTTTTGCTTCTTTTCAGACAGACTTCCATCCACACACAAAAAAAAGCACTGTTCCCCAAAAATCCAAAAACAAGTGTTCTTCCGCCTGATTTGGTCCAATGAGACCTGCCCCTCAGGTGCACACAGGTTCCGGACAACCCAAGCACCCAAAAGTTTTACCAGCACGCCCTCAGCCAGAAAGACAAGCAGACTGGAGAATCCACCACTGCAAACTACAAAGGTTCCAAGATTACAGATGCTTTTGTGAATACAGAAAGGACAAATGGTGCTTCTTCCCCGGGATGTATGGTTGTAGGCACTATTGTGTAACCCTTTGGTTCAGGCTCTAAAACCATTTCACAAGATATTTCTCGAGAATTAACATAATCTGTACCACCAACTGATTCATGTAGGTAAATGTTGTAAGCAGCACGACGACCACGGGTTTTGAGGATCCTCATTCCAATGTAGAACATCTGTGAATCATGACTAGATTGATAATTTCTAAAACCAGCTGCCGTTCTTGAGAAGCTAACACCCTGAACAGTTAATGCCACTAAAAATCAGAAATTTCTTGTAAGTAGAGAAGAGGTAATAAACTCAATGAAGATTCATGCATTGCATACCTGAGTTAAGGTGATGAATACATGAATTGGATATGAAGCATCTGGACCACTTGCCCTCAATCTGAATTGGGGATTTTGATGCCATGAATTATAATCTTGACAACCACCAGCACTGTAACCACGCCATTGTCCATGAACAGAATATCGCATCTCAGGAGGGTAGACCCGACATACATAAATCGATCTGAAGTGAATTTGAAAATCTTGCCATGACATCCAGAATATACCGTCTTTTGACTGTTCAAAAGGAAACAAATAAGTCATAAAATGAAACCCATTTGAAAAAAAAAAAACACTAGGTTTAGATAAATGCATTTATCCAATAATTCATGCCAAAGTAAGCAAAAGATGCCTACCTGAGGAACATGCTTCAGCTTGTACCTCATCCTATCTGTCCATTCTGAAGATGAATCAGACCAGGGACCATTCCATTCAACTTCATTAGCCCAAGGGTTTCGAATTTGAACAAGTTTGTGCCCATCCACCTCTCTTACCTGGATAAGAAATTAATAAGATTGATAACCTGTTCCAACATTTCTTTAACAGTTACTATCATATGCAGAGCAAATTGAGAGGTTGCATTCCAGTATACCTGCAGTAATGAGTACGCATGTCCTTGCACAATGCCACTGGAAGAAACATGCACATCAGAGCCTGATGGACTTCCAGCACCAAGAAGAAATCCTTCTTGTTTAAACCGCAACAATTGAGACCATAGTCTACCACTGGCAAGGTCTATCTGGGCCTGGGGACTTCTCATGTCAATCTCCTCCCCAGCACCTCCAGTAAGATCAACAAGTGCATCCTGAACGAGACCACCTTCTAGTGCCTCATAAGAACCATGCAGTTTTGCATATGCCTTCTCCAATATAGAAACCCATAGTTCATTACCCTTCCTGCTGGTAGCAAATGCTGGCTTGCCGAGAGATTCACATGGAATCCAATCATCAACAACAACAGGGACCCATTCACCCTGTAGAGTGTTCATAACCAGTGTATGCCAAGGATCAACATGCTAATTATATGTTGACAAGAAATATCAATACTATAAAACAAAAATCAGTAGCAACTAAATCAAAAAACCACAGGCAGCACTAAGAATCCAATAGTATATAAGATCTGGTCAAATGTCAGGAAATTATACCAGAAAGAGATTGATATTTCTTTCTACATGCAGAATGAAATAAGCTGATTGAAGGGTCAGATTACTCAAGAATTTATTTTGCTACACCTGTATTTACTGGACATTATAGTAATACTTCATAGATCTAGGGTTGTATTTGGTGTTTTTCACAATTACATTAGGGTTTGGTATTGTTCTTTTTCCTAAACAATAGTTCTTTCACAATTGGCTGAAGCAATCATCCTTCCTGAGACTCCTAAGGAACCCTAGGTGTGACCCTCGGTATTCTTTCTTCTTGGTTCATCGATACATGGAAGAAACCTTTAAGTGTCAAGCTTAGGTTTCTTTTCTTTCTGCTTCCTTTTTATTTTATTTAGTTTCCTTCTCAGATCAGATTATTGCTTTAAAATCCTAGGCCCTGAAGCTGTCCTGCTTCAAGGACATTTGAAAATGGAATTAAAACCAATTGTGCCGGAGTGACATCCCAGTTCCTTTACCGTCTGAGTCTGACAGGGTTGCCAATAAAGCCGGAGTACTTTAATGATTTGAAAGATGGAATCCCAATAGTTTTCCTTCAATTTCCAGCTACTCATGCATTGCAAGCTGTGCACAAATTCAATAACGAAATATGACCAACTAGAACATTACCTGAATACAGAAGCGAACGGTGTAGATTCCCTCCTCATTGTACTCTGGAGTAATTATCACTTCAGATATTTGCGAAACCTCCGTCAAAACAGCGACAGCACTCAAAAACCAACAATCGCCCAATCGACCCTATTAAATTGGCAGGCAAAGACAAATTACAAAGAGCTGAACCACTAAGTTTAACTCTACAACAGAAATTCAGCAGAAAATGATGGGACAAAAGACAACATTATGGAAATATAAGGTCATAAAAGAGTAAACCTGACAAACATCAGAAGGATTTGCAGCCCCAGAAAATAAGCATGGACGAGAATCCAGATGACCTTTAACAATTTCAGCAGGTCTCATCCACTCCGAAACAACCTAGGTAAGAAAGCAAAGACAAGGTGATAATAATAATAATGAAAACAACAATAAGGAACACCAATGGATTAGTGAGGAAAATACCTGCAACTTTGACGGAGGATTCCTTGGATCTATAAAAAGTGACTGATCATTTGGAGGGAACTCATTGTCAGTAAAATGCATTTCACCTCGAGCAGAGAGGGCTTCTTTGACAGCCAACTCAACAGAGAGCATCCGCTGATTAATTTCTTCTTGTGTTTCAATCCTAGGCTTCCTATACCTTCTCGCAAAAGAATCCACATGAACAACAAAACCTTCGCGTTCTGACCTCCTTTTCCTACCACTTGAATACTGACCATCCCAATCTACATCATCTCTATCATATAGGTCAACATCAGCAGGGTCACTATCCCACTCATCAACCTGAAGAAATAATAAACAGGTTTAAGTTACATATATTTTGCTCAGATACAGAATTTTAACACACTAGAACCATACCCTTGGGGGTGAATCTGCCCAATGCCAGTTGTCCTCTGGGAAATCAATCAAGTTAAACTCAGTTGAGCAAATAGAAGTATGAAGAGAAGCAACCTCATCTTCATTTAAGCACCTTCCCCAGAGGAAAACATCCATTATATGCATCTTAGACTCTGCTCCTTCACTGTCAGACCTCCCAAATGCATCCATATCAATAGGAGGCCTAACACCAACCCAAACCTCAGTCCCTTGTTCCCAAATGCTAGTACCCACAAACAAAGGTAAGCTAGTTTGATAGCCATCAAAACCACCATCTAAATAACAAGTTGCCTCCCCTATATCAGCATCAATAGTCATTGTCACAGTATGCCACCTGTAAAGCAATCACAATCCAGGTAAACTTGAATGCCAAAGGGGAAATACTTAGGCAGTAGATGAAAGCACAGGTAAAGAGCAAAATATCTTCCCAACTCCACACCCTTTTTAAAGACAAATGTGATAGCATAAATGAAAAAAGAAATTTTTTCTACTAAAAGAAAAATCTCAAACCTTCCATCAGCAATACTTGTCGCGCTGATGCTCCACTCCTTTGCAACAGTTGTCTGTCTGTCACCCTTAGTAATCAATCTAAGTCCAACTTGTCCAGCCTCAATACCTTGTTCAGAACCCGCCACCAAAATTTCCCAGCAGACCTTTTTCTGGAATTCAGTCCCTAATAGACAAACAGGACCAGATTCCGGTTGGATCATTACTGCAACCGAAAAGCTGACCTTTTGACTTTGACACATGCTTGGATCAATTTGACCACAGTGTCTGCCACTTGTTGTAGGCTCGTCATCAAGAATGCAAACAGCACCAGAGAGTCCCGTCTGTCAATAACATTTATGTTTTTACAAAATTAAGAAATAATTATATCCAAAAGCAAGGATCTCAATGGTACTATTACTAATGATACATTACAAAACCACTATAACACAAAGTAAGGAAAAGTACAGTAGGCACCTTCTTAATAATTTTGTAATTACGTCTTTCAAATGAATGAAAATCACAAATTACGTAGGCACATACACACATGAACTATAGACCTGAAGGTAGAAAGATGGCACCTTACACTATAGTATCATAAAATCTTTAATATCCGGTAATATTAACCATAAACATTTACCTCAAAAAGTGCATGCTTTAGTACATTTTGAACTGTTCTTTTTCTTGAAAAGGAAAACAAAAAAATAAAGTCCACGAGGAAACAAACATGAGATGTCACACAATTAGACTTAGTATAGCAAGGTTAACAAGGAGTACAATTTATAACAGATTATTGATTTTCTATTTGATTTTATGAGTACAAAATTGCCTTAGAATAGTACGCATGGCATACAGGACCATGCAAATAAATTTGAACACTAAAACAACAATGTAGAAACACAAACCAACAAGCTCAAAATTTACCCGCTTACCTTCATTATCATGAAATACATCAGTTGAACATCAGGAACTAATTCTAAGTAGAAGCAAAAAGATTTAATACTTCAACTTATTGTTTTTCCTTTATGGGTAGTAGAAAATTACCAGAGCATAACAAACATGGCAAAATGCAATCACATTGCTAAACTATTATATTTTGAAATGAACTAACCTAAATATATTTTTGAACTAGGAATTAACAGTTATTAAGTATAAGCATTTCTCAACTAATATTTACTAATGGGAAAGTATTTGTTGCAAACTATCAATGACCAAATGCTATTTTTAAACATTTCAAAGAGCAAATAACAAGAAAACTCAACCTGAACTGCTCTACGTGCTAATTGAGCTGTACGAATCCTACGCGCAATGCTTGAAACTCTCTCACGTGCAAAAGAATCCTCAAGAACAGAATCACCTCCTACTGCACGCACTGCAGCAGCCATTGCTGCTGCCTCCCGGCTGCCAGCATTAGGAATAGAAGAAATGAGGGAAGCTTCAATCTCCTTCCATTTACGTTCTTCCTTCTCCAGAAGGGCTTTTCTTCTCTCTTTACCTCTCCCCTCCTCTTCACGCCTCTGCATCAAGATTTCCTCTTCCATCTCCTTCTCTCTTATATAACTATAAATCCAAAAAGAGAGAATTTTAAAACACAGTAGAAATGTTGGAAAATGGTATCTCAAGTGAAAACAAAATATGAAAAGTGTCACACGGTTGCTACCTTTCCTGGATGATCTCAAACTGTCTACGGTCTTCTGGCATCCATTTCTTGATTTTCTTGGCACTTAGATCCGAGAACCCTATACTGTCAAGGAAAAGGCTCAAGCGCACCTCATCCTACCACATAGTTATAAAACTATCATTAAATTTTTAAATCATATACCATCACACATGAAAAGCACATAAGGGAATGACAAACCTGTACTCGTTCTGCCTTAGCAGTTAAACCAAGCAAGAGCAGTAAATAACCACCAAATTTATCCCACATGTAGACCCATTCAGTATCAATAGCCTCTTCCAAAGCTAAAATTCGTGCATGAGCGCACATTTCTCTTCTATAATCCACATCATTGGTTGGTTCACGCCTAAACCCCCTATGATATCTCATTCTATGGAAGAACGATCCAGCAACTAGTTCCTCATTTCTCAGGCGATCTCTCAATTTCATGACATCATCTCTAGGAAGCACAAAGTTCCCTCCCTTATCAAGTGTAGCAGCAGGGTCTCCTACCAAAAGAGCTGCTGAACTAGCAGACCTCTGGGGAGCGGAATATGTTCCAGATAAAGCATTTCTTGTCTGCTTGCATACATAACAATAACTTAATCATGAGAAAAGAAATTTTTTTTAAAAATCACAGAGAAGATTTTCCTGATCAGACTATTCTGTTATTAAATGGAAACAACAAAAAAAGAAAGAACGAATGGAATGGAATGGAATCAGTGATAAAGAGCATTAAAAATAATTAATCCCTTAAGGCAAAAATTCAAGAAAATAAACATTAAGGAAGTTTTATGCATCTACCACCAACAAGGGAGTGGAACAAATACTTTTGGGAAAACAAGAAAATGAAATTACAAAATCAAACATTAACAACCATTTAGAAAATGGCTACAACTTCATGGAAAAATATATTTAACTTCCCAGAACAGCAAAACTGAAAATTTCAACAAGAAATAAAAGAAAAAAACATCACTTCGAGATTTGAAACCTATTTGTAGAAACATCCCCACATACCTTAGTAGCAGATCTAGAAATTGCTTGGACAACAGTATCTTTGCTGAGAAAATGAACTGCGTCTTCCATCATCTGGTAGAAATAACAAATGACATAAAGTTAACATGCATGTCAATTTAAAGAGAAAAATCGAAACTTCTTTCAAGCAACACGCCCAAAAAGTGTAGCTCCAAGTTGCGATGACAAGCACATTGACAGATTAGACAGGACTCACACCTTCAGAGTTAAGCATGGACGAGAAACAGCAAAGCCGAAGGCTACAACAAGGGTTACAGCAGATACAGCAGCACCAGCGTATGGTGGATAGATTGTCAAGCTAGCTACAACACCCCATCCTTCAGTTGCAAGTGCAATTCCATACAGGACAAGAAATGCGGCGCTATAGGCAACAGATTGCCAAAATTTCATGTCAATGCATGACTAAACATTTAGATTCATCATAGAAGCTAACAATACCAAAACCATATAATAAATAAACAAATGTGATTGAAGATAAATTGGAAATCCATCAGACAGAATATTCTATCTTAACAAACCTGACATTCTTTCCACAATCTGCATGAGCATCATAAACATATACAGGAAGCACTCTTGGAGAATAAACAACAATTGGAGGTGAAAGAAGAACCTACAGAGAAGGAGCATTTTTGTTGAACAAATGAAGTAGAAAGAGAATAATACAAACATTTTATCAAGATAATAGAATATAGCTCACCGTCAAAGCTCTCCCAGCAAGCAGAAACAGAAATGAAAAATAACCAACAGATGCTCCAATAAAAGGTTTATCTGAAATAAAATAAGATGTAATGATACCAATAGCATGAGTTATATAAAGTTATGCATCAAAACGACATAAGATTTTCACAAATAAAACACCAAAAAGTAAAATAGGTAGAAGGGTGGTTATGTTCACCTTGAAACCAACCAACAAAAAAGGCTGCCAAACCCAAAAGAAAAGCAAGGAAGCAAACCAAGAACATTTGAGTCCTGGTTAAATAGAAATTGTTTGACGCCCAGTGGTGGATAACCCCAATAGCTAGAACAATCAAGAGAAGTAATAACAGAAATGCTGCCCCAATCTGTTTGTGACTCAAGAAAGACAACAGATTAGATAGGGAAATAGCTATAAAAGAGTAAGCTAAATCAAGGACACTCAAATAAGCCTCACTTACTGTCCATGGCTTAATTACAACAATAACAGCTGAAATTGCAGCAAGCAGAAGGAGAAGACCAATAGTAACAAATACATATACACCACGAGAAAGTTTCCAACCATCATCTTTCCTGCATAATAACATGAATTGCATAATGAAAAATAATGATCGACAATAAGTAAAAAACAGATCATGTAAACAATACATCATATTGGGATTTAAGCATTCATTATTTGCTAAATTCAGGAAGACTACAAACCATTTAAGTAATCCAGAGCAAAGAGATAGCAGTGCTGGAATGCACACCAGTGGAAGAAAGGCAGCAAGAAAATCACCAGCTGTAGGAACCTGGTCATCCCTAGACTTCACAATTTTCAAATAGGAGGCACCACAAAATGCGACGAGTACAACTAACAAAACAGCAGCAGAAAAAAGTAAGATCGAATGACATAGCCTCTAGAAATGGATGAAATACTTCTTTACTGGACACAAACAAAAACAGCTTCAATTGATGAGCCAAAAGTAGAGAGTATAAAATAAAGAAAATGTACCTGAGAAAATACTGACACATATAGCAGAGGAGAGAGAGAACCGGTATGTTGCAAACCATGAAACGATGGGAAGCACACCAGTAACTGCTAAAGCAACTGCAGATGCCATTGCCCAACCAAGGTAAGCAGATGATGCATAAGGAGAGGTAAAGTTATTCTGTTCACCAGTCAATCCCTTGTATCTTAAATCATCTAGAGGCTTCACAGACACTATTGCACCCAGTGCCAGGACAGAACCAGCGAATACTGTTATGCAAAGAGTAAGAACAACAACCTGACAAGGACAACAATGAATGTTACAACAGAACAGCAAATAAAATACTGGGAATTACTGCCAGAGAGCAAAAAGATGTGTAACTAGAATACCGAAGGAGTAAGCAATCACATCTCTTTCAACAGAAGACTTCTTAAAAGAAAAAAGAGATAAAAATTAGCAACACATAGAAACTACGTAATGTTTCTTCACATGAGCACAGCCTACACGAAACTAACAACAAAAACTTAAAAAGGATACCTTCTTGGCCATACTTTAGCATGAAATTACAAATAGAGATTGATTAATTTAGTAAGAAAGCTTCAAAAACGGTCAAGAAAAAAGCAGAACAAAATCTAAGGAACTATGGCACAAAAAGTAAATGATGTACTCTTGTCTTGCCAAGTAAGTTCTGAACACTGAACTTCAAAAGGGAGCAAAGGACAAAAAGGCAGAAGTTTCCATTTTTATCTCTTTAAATCTTGGGTAACAAAGGAAAAATCTACATTATGTGTAAATGACAATGCTTAGAAAAATCTGGGAAAGTAATTTTCATATGAAAAAGTTACTTTTTATACTCTCTTCTTTTTATTATTTATTATCTTGGATATTACAGGAAGCACTTTAAATTTTTCTTTTAATAAAATTTGTTTAGATAACAATTTTTAAGCAAAATTATATAACAAATTATTACATAATAAATCTCCCCCCAATGAGCATAAATCCAAAATGCACGCAGGTACACATCATGAACTCAAGTCAATGAAGTTTCAACCATGCAAAGTGCTAAAAAAATCAGCTCTAATGCCAGTCTGATAAAGCAGTCTTCTAAATTGCACATCAGTCCTATATTTAATGCATGATCTATTTTTCTTTTAGGGAACTATTAATGATCATGTTCATCAATTTCCACAGGAAGTTACTGAAGGCTGCACTAGATGTTAAGTAAAGGCTATAGAGAGAGGCAATTTTTGGAGATTGGGTCAACCCGCTTTTGACCATAATAGATTGAAGAAGATGAATTGAGAAGGCTGGCTTCAGAAATCTAAGTTGAAGCTGCTAACATTTAAGTAATGAGAGACTTTTGTCAACCTTTTAGGGAACTATTAATGATCATGTTCATCAATTATATGCTATTTCATGTTAGATATTTAATTATAAGAATTTCTATTTTTTTAGGTGACCATATAACTAGTAGATTTATTTGTGTCCAAGGGCTAAAGAATAATAGCTGCTGTAGTTCAGTATGAATAGTGTTTTCAACACATTAGGCTGCCATATTATATTCAGTTACCATTCAATAGTCTAGAACCCTAAAACATAAAATACTGTTCTTGTTCCAACCCTAAACTATATTAAGTTAATTATTATCCATTCTTTTCTGTTAGTTATTTAGTTATATGTTCAACAATTATATTTATATTAAGTGATTATATAACTAGCATGTGAACACTTGATGACTTTGAAATGCAAGCAGGCTTTTTTGCATCCAAGAGCAAGGATTAAAAGCTTCTGTAACCCTGGTATAAGCAGCATTTTCAAGACATTAAGCAGCATTACTATTCTTATATTAGTTGTTCGAATTTAAAAATTCAGTCTAGTTGTTAACACCGTTAAAATCCATCTCTTCAATTTGCTGATGTGACATTTTAAAATTACAAAAGAAAATACTCAATAACCATGTGACAGAAAAATGACATTGTAATAACAGAGAACTTTAACGGTGTTAACAATTATTATGGTTCATGTTAGAATCTTAATTAGAATAAAGTATTTAGACCAACTAATATGTTATAAAAGTTGAGGTACCAAATTATATAAAAAATTAACGTATATGGATTAACTCTCAAATTTAACTGCAGTTTAGGGACCAAAACTGAAACTTGACTATTGTTATTATAATCTAAAAAAAGTAGTGGGATCAAAATTGAAATTTAACCATTATCTTATAATTGCAAAAGAACAGGGGACACGCGCTATGTAGGAATGCCTTAGGGCATTGCATTCCTTTATACACAGTAATATAGATTAGTTGGGGGTCTAGATGCCCAAACTATACATTGTGTTCCTGTCCCAACTTCAATTGTACATCAATTTTTTCATTTTACTCTGGTTTTCAGCAACCATTTTGATTTTCTTTCATTGTTTCTGTTTGCACTACTTGAGGTCCTATCCCATTAAAGTTTAAAACTTTTCTTAATATATATTTCCCCTAACAATAGCACCAAAATAATTACAAGCAGAAAACCAATAGATTGATCGTATGCCAAAAGCTAAAAATCTAGTCATATAAACTGTGAAAGAATAACAGAGCCAATCCATAAAATGAAAGATCCTGAAGGCAAGTTGAAAGATGCTTGATGACTCTGAATTAAGGAGGAGCACTAAAACAATGTTGCTGGCAGGAAATAAAGATAAGAGGCAGAACAAACCTCCTTTGTCCCAGAATGTCGATGATTTCCGGCAAAACCTGCACACTGAACTTGTGGAACCCAAAATTGGTAGCCATTGCGGATCCATATAGGAATTGCAACAGAGAGACAGGCTACAATGAGAGGCACTGTCAAGGACAATCCAAGAAGCACTGATGACTTGCTGCAGAAAGAACACAGATATTAGTGCATGACAGGCAATTAACCTGGCACCAGTCATAATTGCAGCAATAGCATAAAAGAAATTGTTAATAACCAATAGTGAAAAAGGGATGATAACAACGAAGGGAACATTCTTAACAAGTATGTTGATTATATAATAGAGGTGCTAAAAAATGAGCTAGGATATCCAATTAATCAATTTTGTATTAACTTCAAAAATTAACTACGGAACCATAAGAGATATTTCCATCAACAGGAAGGGGATCAAAAACATTAATTTATATTTATATTACCCATCACTTAAATCAGTGTAGGGAAAAAACAAAACTCTGTAAGGTACATGAAAGACATATCTCTGGCAAAGCTAAAGATCCATTCATTTGTTACTTTGGGTACTTGCCTCTTTCCCTTCCAAAAGTAAAAAGTAATATTTGCAGTCAAATAAAAAAAAACAAACAATAATTTGAAGGATTAAGGATAAAACATGCTTTAGATAACAAAAAATACATGACTCTTCTTTTATCTAGACGAACCAGCATAGACAAGGCCATGAAGTGTTGCTTTGGGTACTTTCTTCAAGGCACAAAAAAAATATTTGCATGAAGAAAGTAAGGCTCAATAAGTATACGTTGTCTGTTATTTGTACATGCCTCTGAGTGTATGTGTGTGTGCAATAAGCTTAAGATACATAATTCTGATAACTCCAAAGAGTGGTCTAGTTTATCTTACAAAACATGTAAAATTGCCTTGTTTTTCCTTGACCAATATGCATGGTTTCCTTATGGTCCAGTACTTGTCAAATACTCAAAAATTGAGAAGTAGAGTTTGATATAAAGGTATAGCTCATTACAAAATTAAACAAATCATAGAGAAATTCAATCACGCAAACTTCTTTGTGCCTGCCACCTTATAAACAAACATGCCTAAGCACACCATGAATGCACCTTATCAAAAGTGCTTCACCTGAAAGGGTTTAAGGTGTTTTTGCTATATAGTGCGAAAGTGTAGCCCTAGGCACACCTAGAAACAAACCTTGAGAACAATAAAACTGAATAACTATTTTTCTTAAAATTGCTGTTACATTCTAACTATTTGTCCACTTTAATTAAAACTTTGATTTTAGCCGTTTGCTTGTACTTTATAATAAAAAATCAAGAAGCAAATATGAAAAAGCAAGTAGAAAAAGGTATCAACTGAATGGAGCTTTCATAACACAATGAACTAAAAATACAAAACTAGGGGTTGACTAACCTACCAATGACAGAATGAACCCAGGCAAAGCTGTTCAAATACATGACAGGTAATGGTTCTCAGCAAAATATAGACTTGTGACAGCTTAGTATTTCATTTCAACAAGTCAGCAAACACAAAAGAATTAAAAATAGAATAGATAAAAGAAGGAACCTCACACTTGGATGATCCTAAAGAAATTGAAAGATAAAGAACCCAGAAGTTTTAAATTACTCATTGACACGATAGATACCTTTATGTAGAGAAATTAATTGGAGAAGGAAGAGGATATTGAAGCAGAGAAAATTAAAATAAATAAACTTTATATTATTGATAAAAAAGAATCATACATTATATAACAATTCTAGCACATTGCAACTGAATTTGGAACCATAATATAGTCATTCAACTGAATCTAAAAATCTTGAATAAGAAATCAAAGTATTACCATTTCACATTTTTATGCTGCAGAAATCACTATTAACTGAAAATTTTGAAACATATTTCATTCATGGATAAAATAGACCATACCTTAGGAAAGAAAGCAGCAGTCCGACAGAGGTGCTGAGCAGCCAAGCAACAAAGCCATACTGGACAAAGAAAAGAATAAGTGGGGAGGTGGGAGCAAAGCAGACAAGAAAACCATAATAATTAGAAGCGAGAAAGGATTTATGTAAACTAATGGAAGTTAATACTAGAAATGGTTATCCAATATTGGATGTCATTACAAAAATAATGGCCACAAAAACAATGCTAAACACTTGAGCCAAAGGAAAAAAGAGTCAAAAAAATCTAATATAAATCAGCTACAGAAGAGACTTATTAAAAGGTAAGGGGAGAATATTAAATTGAAGGCAGCTGCACCATAAAATTTATTTTTGGTGGCACATGAAAAGTTCCACAATCTTTTGTTTCAAGATTTCATTGATGCCCACTCAAGAAAAGGAATGAAGGATGCACAAGAAAAATAGAAAAATGCAGCTTGTAACATAACACTCCAGATATATGGCTATCCACCAGTAATGAAGATTTGGTCAGCCATCTAAGTAAGATGTGTAATTACGAACACATTTAGTTATCCTAGAAAAATATATATAGACTACCAACTATGAGTACTAGGAGATTTCAGGGATAAGGAGCTGACCCGTATGCTTAGCCTCAATGAGAAAGCATGGTCAAATGAAATCATTGTATATGAAAAGTAGAAGGCCTACTGGACCAATATTTCCATATAAACCTTTTCTAGAAATTTCCATCAATGATATTGGCAACTCAGGACAAGAGAAGTACTAAATATCCACCTAGGCATTGTCATCTTCTAGAACCACTAAAATGTTTTAGGAAAACACCAGCAGTATATTTGACACACAAGCAGATTCCAAAAATTCCAACATACAGAACCATTAAAGAAGAGAATGCCTTAATACTAAACAAAGAAGCAAAATTATGAAAATAACTGCAATCTTAACCTGCATTTTGGAGCCAATAAATTGCAAAAAGCCACATTAAAAAGTGAGAAAAATCACAAAAAATTTTCTCGAAGGAAACCTCTTTATAATAGAGAATAATAGAGACAAACAAAATTAAGGAAATACTCATATTAGCAATCAAATTCAATCTGAAACCAAACTGTAATTTCATGTAGGAACACCCAGTACAAACTTGAGAAGAGAAGTATACCCTGCGAGGTTTCGGTGTCAAGGGTGTTTCCTCTCCTTGAAGTGAACGAATAAAAGCCATGATTGAACAGACAACAGGAGATAAAAGCAGCACAGCAAAGCCAAATTCAAACTGCAAGAGATGCACAGAATCTCCACATCAGCTATGGCAATGATAACTCTAGAGTAACGTCTATTTACAATTACCAAATTGCTATTAAACATATACATCAATCAGGGCACTATCGAATTGCTATTAAACATATACATCAATCAGGACACTATCAAGTGGCGTCAAATAAAATAAGCAACATCCCAGGGGAAGAAAGGCCCACTTACTTGCTGATGTGTAGCATTTATAATTTTGATCGTCTTTGGACGAAAAACTGCCACAATGATTGTTTCTATAATAAAGACAAAACTAAACAGTACCCATGCTCGCTCTGGAGTACTTGCTATATGATGCAAAACAAGTCTGGACAACTTCAGCCACTTTTCAAGCCCTTGGAGTCTCAATTCTTCCGACAGAGAGATTTGATTCGGCATAGCATTATCAACACTATTGGAATCGACAATTGTAACATCAGTATTGTCTCGATGATCCCGATCTGCATCCAAGCTACTTCTCTGAAGTAATGCAAGTATAGTTGGATCCAAGCTCTTCTCCTTCAACATCATGGCAAAATTAGGATCCAATCCTTTATCTTGCAATAAACTAGTCAGTTCTCTATCACCATGTCTTGCCCTCCTTTTCAACATTGATGTAATCCTAGGATCACTCAACCTTTCTTGCAATGCAAGAGCTAAATTCAAATCCAACATCTGTTGATTTGCTGAAGTTGATGTACTAGACTCACAACCTTGGCTATCATGACCACCACTGGAGCAAACCATAAGAGAGCTATTGGGATCAATATTTTTCTCTAACGTTCCCACTTCATTCTCTTGGACAACTGAGTGATGAGAACTGTTATGCATTGCTAAACTTGGTCTTCCACTGTCTACACTCTTATCACTATTTATCCCCTCTTGAATGTATCCAAGGCTATTCCAATTATTAGCATCAGAGCATTGAACCATACTCTGACTACTACCTTCAATGATGTTAGTGGAATGACCTCCTTCAACACTACTACTGCGTTTGACACTTGAGCCACAACCATCAGATGAACTAGAAGAACTATTTTGCTCCTTCCTACGAAAACCTTCCCTCAGACGGATCACAGTGCTCTGCAAGGCATCTCTTCGGGCAGCTAACGGGTTTGTAGCTGAAAAATGGCGAGAAACCGCCGCACCTAATAAGACAGATGCTACAACTGCATAGCTAATACAATGCCCCAAGTACCTGAATAAAAAAAAAAATTAAAGAGAGAGAGAGAGATCAACTATCTTTAAGCAACAGTAACAAAACCATCGCTAAAAGAATCATGTGGGAGTTTAGAACAAACCAATAATGCACTCCAAAGCAAATGAGAAAAACCCGTGTAGTTCCAGCAACAAAGAGTGCAACAACACGACTTTTAAGAAGCTGAAACCCATACAAGCATGCTCCCATGTTCCAATCTACAAGACAAAAAAATAAAAGAAACTGAATATGCACGATAGAGATATGATTGTTGTACCAGGAATGTAAACAGCTAAAACAATATTAATACAATAATTTACAACCATACCAAGAATTATAACTGCGGCAGATGTAATAGCCCCAAGCCAATGTGCATCCTTTGCAGTCAGACCATATAGGATAGAGTAGACAATAAGAACAACAAGGGAGCCAAGGTAAAGAAGTCCAAGATGTGAAGCCCTAAAAAGAAAAAAAAATCCAAGAAACACAGTGGCATGAAAGCAAGTTCTTGCAGAACATGAAGCTTTCCAGTAAATAGATTGAGAAGAAGGCATAAAAAGATATTAAGATTTGAAACTGAATATACAATAGGCTCTTGAAGCATTCACTTAGTGTACCCAGAAAAATAGTGAAGCCTTGAACAATTACACCATCTATTCCTTAAAAGAGAAATGGAGAAAAACCTTAACAAATTGAAAACATATAAGCATACTAGGAGGCATAAGCTGCTATGTAAAACATACTTTACTACAGCAAGGTATCTACAAACATTATTTTGAATCATGGACATTCAAGACTATCACTGAGCATGATATATAACAAGAGATGTTAATCACTCAGTACTCGTACATAAAAACCGGAAACTGCTACCATCTGGCAATATTTCATACAATGCCAAATACGAAGATACAACATATTAGAGGGTGACCCTATTTCCATGAATGTCATTATGTGAGTAAGCAGGTGCCATAAGCATGCAAGTAAAAATGACCAATAAGTATTGAAGGAGCAAAAGGATGGAGTGAAATAGAGACACCCAAGCATCAAAATGTACACAATAAATGAACTGGGTTTACCAACTGAATTTCACACCAGAGTAACAAAAGCAAACACAATAAAATGGTTATACCTACTAAACTCCCGAGGATATAACTCGTTTGGGTCTGGTGGTTCTGGTAAACAAGACACAGGACCCATTTCTATGCTATCAGAGTATGCAAATTTATAAGCCCTCCGGACATACTCGTCCACATCCAAGCCATTTCCTACATAAGATGATGAAAGGGAAAGTCAACGTACAATCATTTATAAGTTTGGTCCTGATAATAGGGAAAAAAACCATCAATGTGTAACGAAGAAATGAAATGACTCATTAGGAATCAGGATAGCACTAGAGCAAAAATTACCATTGAAGACCATGCGGCATATAAAGAGCATATTGATTGCTAAGGCAATTGCTGATACACCAAAGAAAAATCCAGAAGGAGAATATCGCTCAGATGCACTGGAACCAGCTGTGACATAAACAGCACAAAGTTCATATGCACAAAGCAGAGCAACAGCCAGCAGAAGCAGAAAAGCAACAGCCCCTATGACAGCAGAAACAAGAACAGTATGAGATAAAGGGAAAAAAATCACTAATAGAAAGATATCACAGAAGATAATTAAAATAAAATCAAGAACACCTATAAACAAAACATAGTATCCTTGAACATCAAAACATCAACAAAGAATTCCAACACCTCTTTCCTCAAAAATGTTGCTTACGGTAGATACTCTCTTCCAACATTTCTCCTCCTAAAAAACTACAATAATTTTGTTTTTCCCAGACCTATTGCATGCTTTTTTTATTTTACCTTCTACCAGAAATAGATACTTATAACATCATTGCTCAGTTAGTGTCCTTTTGGTCCAATCAGAACTAAGTCAACAAGAATGAGGAAACAATGTTCTCTGAAAATCACTGTTGGAATACACCTATTTTGAAAAGGAAGAAATGCATTTTATCTAATAGAAAAACTTACCCAAGTGGGCATCAGCTTATCATTGCAGTTCTTTTCTAATTTCAAGCTTCAGCTAAACTACAGAAGTTCGATTTCAGCTTTACACAAATTAAAAGTTGATATTGAAAAGACTAAAGCTTCATCATTCTAGAGCATATAAGTAGTTGCTCCCGAACTTGCGCAAAAAGGCACCAAAACATTTTTAGTAGTTTTCTAGTTTAAAATGAAGAACAAGTCAAATGTTGTTTAGATGGCAAACCTCACAGTCGGTGTCAAGTGGAGAATGTATATTGCAAGACAAATCTCCACCTGCTAACAAGATCTTGCATTAAACATAAATGAAAAAACTTTGCTACAACTTCTGGTGTTCAATCCACCCGTAAATGCATACAGTAAAGCTACTCCATCCTAATTAAAACTAAGCTAAGGTATACAGTCCATGGTTTTAGTCAGATCAGTCCTTCAATACCACTAATGCACTCTTTTTCCTTCAATAAATAAGCATTTGGCTGAAATAGTTGAACTGTATACTTATCAGCCTCAAAGAAGCCAACTCAAACAGGATTGCAGAAAAGGGATCAAGACAATAAGATAAAAAGGTTAAGAGACAATGCCACAAGGAAAATGGACAACCAAGTAGACCAAGCACCCTGTAAGGCTCACAACCACGGGCCAAGAGAAAAGGAAACATTGTGAAACACTTTCTCAGACACTTAAAAATTTGCAGTATAATCTACTTGACCAGTCATTGCCACATTCCTTTCTTAGAGATATAACATTCTCGAAATATACTTCATCAAATCCAATATCTTTTCTCAATACTGATTTTGTTCCTAAGGAATTCTATCTCCACTTGTTAGTTCATTCATAATATGTTCTTAAAAATCTAGACAGATGGACACTTTTTTTTTCCTTCAGCAGAGACAGATGAGCACTTAGACTAAATGTGACAAATTACAAAGTCTATCACTAGTGCCAAATAAAGAACCACGACAAGGCTTCAAATAAATTTGAGTTGACTGGAAATAAAATGACTAAAAAAACCTCTGTTCTTCTAAAAGGATATACGTACATCACAAAGTTGAAGGGCAAAAAAAAACAAAAAGAAAGAGGTCATTAAGATGCATACTTGAGCTTTGCCATCGAGTCCTCCACCAAAGCATAATTGAATAGAATGCCAATAATAGAGCAATGCCGGCCATTATTACTGCCAGACCAACAATATCTCTGCCTAATATTATGATTAGCCAGCATCCCCACATGATAAGCACCACAACTGGAGATAAAACAATCGCCCATGCCACTAGAGATAAAAGAGCACATAGCATACCCAGTTGAGGTCCTTGTAAAATACTCGGCCATTTTCGGGCGAAAATCCAACTGAAAAAGAACAAAAACAGTCATCGAAAGAGCACATAGCATAAGACGGGCTTTACTCGCATATACCAACCAACTTGTGAAGGAGAAAAGTTATAAAAATGACAATTTTTTTTTTTGTAATAGGCAAGAATTAGTTATTCAAATTTCCAGAAACAATAAAAAAAAGTCGGATCATAAACCACATGGTGGCATTCAACCAGCCATACAAGTAAACCACATTAGTAGTAAAGCCAACAAAACAAATGGTTAATAATAAGCCTCATAGTCAAATTGTCAATTAGAATTAAATGCAATTACGGAAAACATCTCAGTTATGTAGAATTAAAGTCGCAATGCATTCTTAACAATTCACTTGCAAAACCAGAAAACAAACGCAGCTGCATTGAAGCGCTGTTATGATGTTAGCAACTATATCAGTAGCAAGATTAAAGGTTGGAAATATTAGATGCAATACCTATAAATCCGCCACGGGCGCCAATTGACAGCCCAGAGAATGGAAAATGAAGCTAAACCCAAAACTGCAAAAAGGATCCCAGAAATCAAACACGCCAGAGCAACCCCATCCCCTTCCATGGCTTCCTTCTCTCACCTTCAAACAACAAGCAAAAGCCTTCGTTTACATTTCAAACTTATAATTAAAAGAAAAACAGCAGTAAAAAGTTAACTTCTACGTTGTACGAAAAAAAGACCTTAACCCATATAGAGAACAGTGAAGAAGAAATGAGCTTTACCTACTTAAGTGAAGCGAGCGTAATGGGCAATCGCATGACGGCGAATTTAGGTGAAAGGAGCGAGTTTCGGGCATGAAATTTTGGCTGTTGAGCTAGGGCAATTTAGTCATTTTTGAAGTGAGCTAGGATTGAAAGGAAGATGAAGAACCGCGACGATGAAGAAGAAAAGAGATAAGGTCTATTAGGGTTTTCTTTTTAGTCTTGTTTGCGAAATTGCTGAAAGATTAAAAAGTTGCAGATGAAGACACAAAAAGAAGGGAAAGAAAAAAAAGAGTAAAGTTTAAAACCCTACAGCTCTCTCCTCTACTCTCCTGTATGTCAACTGTGAACTCTCTCAAGTCAAAAATAAAAATTATTTTTTTATTTAATAGAAAACCAAAAGTAAATAATGGGAACATAAAAACAACCAAAAATGATAGGCCAAGCGAATATATTAATCTTTTTTTTCTTTTGACGGAAAATATATTTCACATCATTTTAATAACTTCTTAATATTCGTTCAAAAATATCTTTTTAATATTATTAGATAATCATATCATATTCCTATTAATATATCATTATTTTTCATATTTATGAAATATTTCTCTTAAAGTAATAATTTTAATGTACCAAAAAATATTAATAATTTAAGTTTAATATAAATAATACTAATATGATATTAATTCAAAAAAATTGACTGTAATTTTATATAAAAAATGTTGAGGGCGGAAAAGTTTTCACACTATAACACCTACAGAAGTGGATCTAAAGATAGGAGGGATGCTAACAAGCAAAGGTGAACCTTCTTCAAAGATGATCTCTAGTGATGGCAACGTTTGAGATGATCTCGAATAAGATGTCTGGGTTTGCAAATGAACATCCGAAGTCTCAAAGATGATCTTAAGGTCGAACATTCTCAAAGTTAAACTTTAGTGATGGTAATGTTTGAGATGATCTCGACGTGATAGGTGATATAATGCCCCTAAATCTCTGATGTCATAAATAATACTATTTCGGGAAAATATTTAGTGAAAATTTCTCTAGTAATGAATTGCATTTAATCGATAAAAATTAAAGGATGTAATTGGACATCAAAGAAAGTCATTAGAAATGATATATTTTAATTTATTAAATCGATGTATAGACTAAATTGTAAAGAAATAGAGGTGAAAGGGTTAAAAGTGTAATTATATCAAAAAGTGACCATAGGTCCAAGGATGAATATAAAAATTATAAAAGGTAAAATAGACAATTAACAAGAAGATGTATTAAGAGTAAAAAGAAAAGTTAGTTACTCTTGAATGCTTTTGGACCATTAAATTAAGTAAAAAATTAAATTTAGACCATCAAATCTAAGTAGATGTTTTTATCTGTGTTAGATTTTTTTTTAATATAGAATTATGTACACATCTTCTCTACCCCATGGCAACAAAGGAAAATAAGACTTGCTCTTTTTCATCTTGTTTCATCTCTTTCATCTAATCAATAAAAAATGTAACCAAAACCTTTTGTTTCTCATGAAATTCTAAATGAAATGTAGCTACATGTTAGAATTTAAATAGGGGCAAAGCCAGAAAAATTTTAGCAGGGCCAATACTTAACTATAATTTTTTCATTGATTAAAATATAAGTTTATTATGTATTAATTTATAATTTTACTATTTTTTAATGGACTAAACAAAAGTTTTTATTTTATTTTTAGGGGTTAAACTGTAATTTGATTATATATTAATTTATAACTTCTTTATTTAGAAGAGAATTGAATTGAAAATCTTTCATTTTGAAGGAGCTAAAATGTAATTTCATTATATATTAATTTATAATTTTTCTATTTCTAAGAAGACTAAAATGAAAATTTTTCATTTTTGGGTACCAAAGCCCCTACCTGCCCTGCTTAGATTCACCTCTTAATTCAATAACCCATGGTTGGAAGTGAGAGAAAGTTTAGTGAATGAGAGGTAGTTGAGAAGACAAGGTGAAAAACTCATATTTTCATCATGTATTTATGTTTATTTTAAGTAGAAACATAAGAAATTGATATTGGATATGTATTTTGATTTTCTTTCTTAATGAAGAGGAAGAGAAGGGAAATGGAAAAAGTGGTCTCCATAAAGGAAAAGAGTGAAAGAAGGAAGAAGGCTTAACTTACTTTTTCAAGCTAAAGTAAAGTACGTACTTTTTTGAACTCTTATTTACCATGCTTGGATTTAGTTAGAAATTTTATAAACTATGATTTAGAATCATATTTAAATTAAAGAATTAATAAATGAAGTATGAATATTGAAAGCTTGAAAGGGTTAAAGTTCATATTCAAGTCTCAACAAAAAATTAACTTTAAAAATTCATCAAAAACTTTTAAGTGATGAAAGGTCATAGTTGTCTGGCAGCCAGTGTTGTTTGAACCAAATCAACCGGTCGAATAGGTTGAATCGAGAACTGGCTGGAGGATCGATTCGAAAAGTGACTTTGAACTAATTAGACTGTGAACCGGTGGTTGAACCAATTAAACCGATGATTGAACCGGGGTTTTTAATTTTTTTATTTTTACAAATTTTTAATATTTTTTAATCGAACTAGTTGGACCGATCAGACTAGTCAAACCGGTGAACCGATAGCTTGACCAGTTCAACCACCAGTCCAGTTTAAAAAACATTGCTGGCAACAACACTGAAGTAACTTTAAAAAATTGTTGGGTAAGGAATTAAATACTAAAATTTTTATGGATGAAATATTATTAAGTCTAGTTTCTAAAAAAGTTAATGAATCTTGATTTTAGTTTTTTTGGACTTAGATATAAAAATTTTAGTAACTAGTACTCAAGTTGACAACCTTATTTTGAAAGTCGAATTATTTAAATTGATTAGATGGTTGTTAATATGTGATTTGGAAAGGCTAATATGATCTAAGATTATGAAATTTTGCCTATAATTAATCATGATATTAAATGACTCAAATAAACAAGGTTTAAACTAATTGGATACAAATTGCATGCCATTAAGAATTCTGTTTGCGCACATTTGAATTTAAGAATATGCATCTTGCGCTTACTGTGCATAGCACACTTGTGCTTCTAGTATACATGAGCTATCACACCAAAGGTGCAATTTTGTTTATTCATTCATTATTTATATAATCTTTTGTGCGATTGATTTATTATTCTACTTATCTAGCTATAGTTCACCAGAGTTTACTAAGGCTAAATTAAAAATGGGAATTGGTAAGTTATCTATGAACTTTAATATTTATGTGTAATGATAAATTTTACTTTAATGTTAATTTGATATACTCAAATTATAATCATATACTAAATGGAAAGGTAAGGAACCTAAGCAATTCAATTGTGTAACGTGTTATTAATTTCTACATGTAGATTAAAGGTTAAACTTGAGAAGATTGGATTGAGATTCTACTCGTTTTGAATCACATCACCTTGGGCCTTGAAGAGTATAACTACCTTTTATGTTTAAATTATGGTTTTTAGTATGACATGTACATAAGAACTAAAGTTAGGTCTAGTGTATTTTGAGTAGTTGCTTAGTGACTTGAAGTTGAGTTATGTTTAAGTTTGAACATTTTGAACTTTTGGTAATGACTTCATACTCGAATGATAATGGTTGAGTATATGTTATTTTAAATGATGTTAGAGAGTAAGTTGATGATTAAATGCTTCGTTAAGTTTGGGAATGTTTTAAAATTTCATATTTAACTAAAAAGAGTTATAATTATGAGTGTGAATTGAAAATTAGCTTTGATGGTTGAATGTAACATTTCCTATTGGGATCAAATATTAGGCTTAGGTAAGGAGTGTTACAAATGAGCCTTAAGATGATTTCGTAGGACGATCTCGGCATGACCAAGTCTTCCTGATGTGGCATATCAACTAAAAATATGGTCTTAGAAGGTGTTCTAAACATGAACAAGGTCTTTCCAATGCAGTGAATAAACTAGATTAGAGACCATCTGATTTATCTCAAACTATGGGAACTTCAGAACATCTATAAAGAGAGAAACACGATTAGTGGTCACTAGAGGACTTCTCTCTAAAGCACATTTTGATGCTTAAGTTAGTAGTCGAATGAAACATAGTGTAGATGCAACACCCCGAGTCTAGTTTCTAACTCGAGCAAGAGATGCTACATTCAATTACCTATAAGACTTCTCAATTTTCACATATGTTTTAAGCTTTATTTTTTTCTTATATGACGCTTAAAACCATTCCAGAGGATCCTACTATGAAGTGGGAGCATTCTAAAGTCATTTAAAAGCCTTTCAAGGCTTAAAAACAACATTTTCTTAGAGCAAGGCACCTTAAGTATTAAGGCTTATGCTTGTTACTATAGATTTTTAGGTTCAAAGTTATAAGTATCGATAATTAGACCTTAAGTATCGAGACTTGGATACAAGGGAGCCAAAATCAAGCTTAATGACACTTTAAAACATACCAATTCATACTTTAATCATTTGCAATCATCCTCAATCATTCTTAGACCTCAAAATACTCTTAAAAATAATTCAAATAATCATACAACTCATTTATGTTCAATTTCCAACAAATATGCCACAAAGGGTCAAAACATTTCATCTTAAACACAACTTATCTTTATGCCATTGCACTATCTATTTGAACACTTTCATTTTAGTTTGAATACCTAAGTACATGCCACACTAGTACCATAGTTTAAAGTCCATACATCAGAAACCTTGCAATGTTTATGAGATGTGACCTAAATTGCCACACGTGAACTGTCAGAGTTGTGTGACCCAAATTCTAAGAGATTGCTTGCAAGTCAAGTTAAACAAAATTTATTTTATTTCTAGAAGATTTAATATTTATTAGTATAATATATTTATCATTTATTAGCATAGTTTATTTGACCTACTAATTTAACCTATAAATAGGTTCTTTTACAACCTTAGAAAATACACCCATTAGAGATTAGAACTCATAACACATTTAGAGAATTTTGTGTTTACGTTTTGAGGGTTCTTTGTTTTCGGGTTTTAGTTTTTATCTCCATCTTTTGTACTCTTCGTTTTTTTGCCATTATAGTAAAATTATCTTTTCCCGTGGTATTTTTATCCTTTTTGGAGAGGTTTTTCCACGTTAAATTTTTTGTGTTCAATTTCTCAATTTATTCCACTATTTTTTTTCTTGTTGCTTAATCGGGTCGATCCTAACATGAACTCTTTCCTCTCAATCTCTTTCTCCAATTTAATTGTTTGAAAATAATGCCTTAAGTTTCATAGAAGCTTAGTAAGTACTCATATAAACTTTATACTTATCTTATTATTAAATATAAGTTCATTTTAAACACATTCATTCAATTATTTCATATTGTAATCTCTTCATTATTACTTTATCAAATACTTATTTAAAGTAATATAACTTAAAGTTAAAAATCTTCACTTACCACTTACTTCACTTGGCCATTAGTAAATGATTGAGAACAGAGAAGGTTGTGCGGAATCACATTGGAACGCTAAAGTGCTAATCAAACTTGTGTATCATAGTGCAGGTCACACTTCGAAGTGCTAATCACACTTAAGTGCGTTGAGGGTATTCTTATGGCATGCCATTTATTCCCACTAGTTCTACCTTATTTATTAGGGACTTTACATTATCTTATTCACTTGTGAACATTTTTTTTATTCTTTCATCACATTTGGTCTTCATATTCAAATATACACTTTTACATGTCACTTTTTTCCATATCACATATTTTCATAACCACTTCACATCGTTCATCAATTCATTCACTTATAAAACATTCTTTCACTAACTTTACATATCACTTTTCGTTTTCACTTTTACATTTTCTTAATCATTAATTTTCACTTCTTATATACTTTACAATTAATTTATTGAATTTCACTCATATTCACTTATGATAGACTTTTATTATTTTAATTACTTCACTTATTTACTTTTCTTAATTATTTATGAATCATTTCACTACAAATCATATTATTTAGAATTCACTTCACATATCACTTTTCAATAGAATTTCATCTTTCTTTTAGAAAGCTTATACTTAATTCTTCCATTTTCTCACATTCTCACTAACTAATATGTCACATTCATGCGCTTACTCGAATTTATGTTCACATTACTTTTGTTATTAACTATATTCCATTTCACTAATTTCTTTACTTATTATTTGATTCATTTTTAGACGGTAATTTCCTTCTTAAATTCACTTGTTTACAAATTTCATTACACTTTTAATATTTTTCAAATTAGTTCCTATAACATCCCTAAAACCCTAGATCATAGGTAGAGTTATCTCTAGAATACATGAGTAGATTTTTAGAGTAAATAAAATGAGATTTAGTAGTGAAAAAGAGAAGATAGTTGGATATCAAAGGAAGTTGAAAAGACTAATATATTGAGAGATATTAATCCAATGTATAGAATAAATTAAAGTTGTGAAAAGTGTAGGGGTCAAAATGTGAATTTAAAATATAAAACGATAAAATTGAATTAATGGAAAAATGTAGAAGGATTAGAATTGTAATCGCACCAAAAGTGAATAGTCACTCAAAGGATGAATTGTAAAGATTCTAAGGGCAAAAGGGTTATTTTTCAAAGTGGATAATTATAGAATTATTAAATAAGAAAACTAGGTAAAAGTTCGCATTATTTAGAGCCATTGAATTTGATGGCATTTGAGTTTTAATCTTAGATAGATTTTTTATTAAATTAAATTATTTTTTATTCATTAAATTAATAGGATATTTTTATGGAAAGATGGAGAAACTCTCCATCCTTCTTCTTCATGTCAACCAAAGAAAAGAGAAGAAAAGTTCATTATCTTACAATTTCATCCTCTCATTCATTAAAGATAAATCCTAGCAAAAATCCTTTGAATTTTCATTAAAATCTTTAGTAAAATTAAGTTTCCAACTATTGGGATATAGTGCCCTTAGTGTAGTGATTTCTTTTATACGTACTTGTATTTTTGAACAATTTGATTAAATAAAATATCTATTAGTTTCATTAATATCTTCATATATTGTCCTCAACGGTTTTTGAACGCAAAGCAAAATGAAAGTAAATATTGGCTCACTGATTATATAGTGTTTAATTAAGAATAAGTGATATTACGTGGTTAGATTGTAAAATGAAAAGACAACATATATTAGTATATAATCTAAACACATCCTTGGTGTAAATAGAAATGAACAAACCGATTGAAAAATTAATGTCGCCTATCGAGTCTAAGTGGGGAGATACATTGCCATGGGTATCGGAGCGAATGACTCCTAGAAGATAAAGACATAGATGTGACTAGCTGGACTATCAGTACATCGAACAGGTTTCGACTAGAATAGATCCTAGATCCGTTTATGAGTATATTCACTTGTGATGTTCATAGTATGTCATACATTAATCTTGAGTGGATGATGGATTATGTATGCATGACTCGTATACTTTGATGTAAGGACGAGCACTTATTGAGTGGTTTTCATAATGGTATATAATAAGGACATATGGGTCACACAACCGTGTCACCAGACCGTGCGACTTCACTCAGACCGTGTGTGTCACAGAACCGTAAGTGTATGACATCATCAGTAACGCCATTGATATTAAATGTGTCACAGATCTCCAAAAGGTTAGCTAAATGAACATTCAAAATTTCATCTTACAACCTATCAAACTGAACATATTGTTGCACCATCTGAATTGTGTTCGGCTTAATCTTAAAATTATTTGCAGCAATAGTCAGTCTGACAATACTCGATTCTGCCCCAATCAGAGTGGGCTTAGCATAGTCATACATAGTCTGAGGAGCAAGACGTGCAAGAAGTTGCGAATTAACAGGATTGTTATCTATCTCCACAGTAATATCCTTTTGCTCTTGATTATTTATGAAAATCTATTGACGTTGCCTTGCTTGTCAAACCTCTTTTCGATTCTACGAACATTTTTTTCGATCTCACTATAAAAAACTAATGGTTCCAATGGGTTACCTCCAGTCATAAACCAAAGGAACCTGTAAGAATCAAATAAAAGAAAAATCAGAATTTAAAAATTAAATTTAAAAAGTATTAAATTAAAAATAAAAATTACTAAATTAATAGAAATAAAGTTTTCATAATATTATAGTCTTGGTAATGACGCCAAAAACTAGATGTTCATGAAACTAACTAAAAATTTGACTAAGGTAAGTGCACTTATCAATTAATAGTATAACTATAATGGACAAAGATATCATTCTCACGAGGACTACAAGTACTAGTAATTATCGTCTTTCTATTATTTAACCGAATAGTTTGAATGATTGATTAAAACTAAAATTAACTAATTTAATTACTAACGAATCTTGCAAAAAACAAATCATGAAAATAGTTGAATAAAAACCAAGAAAGGAAACAATACCTAGGAAAGAAGCTACTCAGATTTCATCTATTACTATTAATCTAAATTAAGCAATTTTTTACTTAACACATTGATCCGTAGAAATCCCTAAATTATGCTAATATCTCTTTCGAGCATAAGAACAATTGACTCTAGGTTCATTAATTGAAATTTCTTTATAATTAAAACCCTTATTATCGTATTAACTCGTGCTATGAATTCCCCTATTAGATTTGACTCTAATCCAATAAATTTATGTTGTCCTATTTCTAGGATTGCATGTAACTCCATTCAGTTAAGCAAGATCTACTCTTAAACAGGGTCTTTTCAACCACCGATTTAAGCACATTGAACATGAATTAATAATCTAGAAATATTAAATCAAGAATTAAGCACACATAATTGAGAATAAGAAACTAAAATTTATTAAGTAAAATAAAAATCAAATGACATAATCCATCATAGGGTTGTTCTCTCTAGTTATTTAGAAAATTAATTCATGCTTGAAAATAGAAATATCCAAGATACAATATAACCAAAAGAAATAAAAAAATTCATGATAACTTCCTAAGAAATCAATTGGGAATATTCAATCTTGACGAAATTATACTTTAAAGTCAGCTTCAATGGTGTTTTTCGAGTTATTTTCTTTTCTCTCTTATCTTCTTATTTTTGTCATATATACGTCATAAAATACCTGAAAAATCTAAAAATTACGATTTTGTATTGTTCAGTGTGCAATCTCTTGAAATCAATATGACCTATTACACGCCTGTGTGGGTCACACGACTGTGTGGTCTGGCCATGTGTTATGGTTTAGCTCGTGTGGCATCTATAACTTGCTCCGACGCTCTAGTTTTCACTCGTTTTTCACTCCTTTTACTCCCAAGTGCTCTATTAAGTATTAAAACATGAATTTAAAGGATTATGAGTATAAAATTCACAATTGACATCGGATAATCACCCAAAAGCATGTTAAGAATAAAATTAAAATATGTTACTTTTAACACTTATCAATTGTTTATCATTATCACGATTCCCTAGAAACATAATTTTCAAAGTACATTTATGAAAAAATCTCAAGAGTTTTCAACACAATATTTCATTGTCATATAAGGTTATCATCCACAAAAAAGGTAGTTAAATGAAGAAAGGAGAACATTATGAGGCGTATTGAGAAGGGTCACTTTATAACACCCCTTTCGACTTCAACTAGAGGGGAAATATTGTTATACCCTCATCCGTGCAAGGACATGTGGTAAGTTGGAAGTACACTTGAGTAGTAAGCAAGCAGGCAATAAAATAAAAATTATTCATTAGTCTCGCATTTCTTCACAACCACCCAAAAAAGTGCAGACCATCCAGTACTCAAGTATTCATGCACTCGTTGAGAATGTGATGTCGTTGGTCACTAAATACTATATGAGTTCAACTACTTTATATCAACAAGTCAGAATGAATGAATTCAGGTTTACAAAAACCCGCACTCTCTCATTCATATTTCCTCAATCGCTGTATATCTTAAAACTTTGTAATAAAAATCGACTTCAAAATTCCTACTAAATTTAAATACTCAAAACGAAATCCATTTTCATTATTTCAATTATTTTGACGCGACCATGCCAATGTCTTGGACTTTGTAGCACAAGCAGCTCAGTGGAAACCATTGGCTTCTAATGCTCGCAATTTCCCACCCTTTTCACTGCTTGCCAAACGTACGGCCGAAGGGTGGTGAAAAATAAAATGGTAAAAGAAAATTGCGGGGAAGTTGGTGATAAAACCGAAGCTAAAGAGCATTAGAAATACCTTCAGTCTTTGAACAAATCGTCTTTTCAGTAACAACTTGCTTTCCCTTCAACAAACTATACATCAGCTTACAGGCATCAAAGCCAACTCCTTTTGTCTTTTATTTCTTCCATTCCCATGTCCATTACCTCAACATAAACTACTCTACTCATCATTTATACACAATCACTCCTTTTATAGCTTACCCAATTTTCTTTCAACCTCCAAATCCAGCCTCCGAGATGTCTACCGGAATCTTTGCATCACCAATCGCTGGTTCTGGTTTTGTTGGCCTGAAAACCAATGTTTCAAAGCTGGTTCCAACTAATGGTTCTATTTCATGGAGCCGGAAAACTGTGTCCAACGGTTCAAGAACCCACTGCATGAAGGTACTGTCATTGGTTTCAGTTCTAATATTATTATGTGGTTCATCTGACTTTGCCTTGTGATTTTAACAGACATGGAATCCAATCAACAACAAGAAGTTTGAGACGCTTTCTTACCTTCCACCTCTCTCAGATGACTCGATTGCAAAGGAAATTGATTACATGATGAAAAAAGGGTGGATTCCTTGTCTTGAATTTGATGAGGTAATAATAATTTTATTTTCTGTAACTTCCTCTAAGAATCAGCTAACCTAGGTCTAATTAAATGATAAAAGGTAGAGATCAGTTCCTGGAATCAATATTTTTCAACGTTGTAACAGTTTAAAAACTGGTTTTCCTTTTAAAAATGTTAGGTGGGGGCTGTCCACAGGGAGAATAGCAGCATTCCAGGGTACTATGATGGGAGGTATTGGACTCTATGGAAGCTGCCGATGTTTGGGTGCAACGACTCTTCTCAAGTCCTGAAAGAAATTCACGAGTGCAAAAAGGCATACCCCAATGCTTATATCCGTTGCCTGGCATTTGACAACAAGCACCAAGCTCAGTGCATGTCCTTTGTCATTCACAAACCTAATTGAAACCACCACCACCGACTGATCAGCAGCTAGCTGCCTACTCGGATTTCCCCAGTCTATTCCTATTCCTTTTTATTTGTAGAATAATGCTATATGATCTCTCTTTCTTCTGTCTTTTCGATGGATGACAATACGACAGCCGGTGGATGATTATAAGTGTGGTGGGTTGTTTTGTTTCGGCCACTTGTTTGCTTTTATTAAAACAACTATGATTATTATAATGGCTTAGGCACGCACTTACTTTTATTAAAATATAATGATAATTATAATGGCTTAAAAAAGCTAATACACAAGTGGATGTGACATTTTATTAGCACATGGTTTTGGGTTTCTTCTCAACGGCGAAGGAGGAGAAGCATTGTAGAGCTCGATCAGTTTTAGTGATTTTTCATCAATTGGTTTTGAATCAAAAGATTTCTTTTTGTTTAAAAAAAGGAAAATATATCCGAGGAGACAACGGAGTCGGTAGTTTTCGTAAACAATTTGATCCGCACTGTCCAAAACCTCAAATCCCACTTTTTAAAATAATTAATTTTTTTCGGTACAATAAAGAAAAGCTAAAGAAGCCTAGCTGCCAGCAGACTGAAAATTCTTCAAAGCATCCATTGGCACTTGCATATCTTCATCCAGCAGCTTCTGAATGTAGCTTGGGGGGTCATTAAAATCCGCAGTCGGTTGTATTCTCCCATTGCAGCTTTAGCCAAGCAGTCTCCCACTTTGTTACTCTCCCTTTTTTATATATAGCAAAATTTAACATGCCAATTCCTACTGCAAATATCATGGATCAAGCGCATCTCTAATAAATTAATTTCAGCAGCATAGCCTTTTCCAACAAACTCAATCTGTAAAGCATTCAACTTCTATGTGTCGAAAGCCTCTAGACCACGCAAGCAAAAGGCCCTCATCCACTGCTCTTGCTTCTATCTGAAAAATATTAGAAGCTCCAACTGTCACCGAAAAACCAGCTAACCATTCGCCACATGAACCTCGGATCACCCCCCTATAGCTGCGCGAGATAAGTGGCTCATAAGAAACCCATCAGAGTTCAGCTTAACCCACCCTTCAGGCGGTACTTGCCAATGCTTCCAAGTGATATGGTTGCTCTCAAGACTAGTTTTCCTCTTTGCATTTGCAAGACTCCTAGCCCATGCAAAACTGGTTGAGAGTAAGTATTCATTGTTGTTGACACCATTTTTTTGTGAAAATGGGGTCGACTTGAATTTTAAAAATTAAAACGAAAATGGGAGTCGCTACCAATTTCTTTTGATGAGGTGTGATCGGGCCACCTCGAGAAGTGGTTATTTTTAATAAACAATTTGATTTTATTAAAACACAATTTTGGGTCCACGAAATTCAAGAAAATGGGTTCGGGAGTCGGTTACGTATGAGGAAGAATTAGTACCCTCGTAACGCCCAAAATTGGTACCTAGTTGATTAATTAATGTCTTAATGTTGAAAATAAAAAATTTTTAAAAAAGGTTCGAAACAAGATCCTTGTTATTTTAAAAAAAAACTTGTATCAATTTAGGGAGAGAAGCATATTTTCACGTTATTCGAGAAAAAGAATCACATCCCGTAAGTTATGATACAATATCTAAAATTCCCGATACGAGAATGAATGCTAAAAAAAATTATTTATTTTGAAAGAGTTTGATTATCTCGAGTTTAAAAAAGGTCATGTCCCGTGAGTTAAAACACGATCTTTTGTTAGTTCCCGAGAACATTTAAAAAATTTGTTTGAAATGATTCGTGTATTTGAATTTGTCGTGAAGATCGAAACCCCATAAGTTAGGGCACGATCTTCTCAAATTTCAAAATACAAAATTTTATTTATTTTAAAACCATATTAAATAAAATTAACTTAACATAAAATGGTAGGAATAAAGGCAATATTAACATGTATAATAAAATGATAATGATGATACAAGCACAACTAATATAAGCAATAATCAAAAAAGAAATAAAATACATAAAATAAAAAGTCAAGTATATATGAAATAATAATAATAATAAAACTAAAACATTTCCTAAAAATAATAATGAACACATGAATAAATAAATAAATAAATATCAAATAGAACGACAATAACATTACGAATAATAAGAGATAAAATATTTACGTATATACATTAGTATATTTAAATTATAAATTATAAAATGCGTGAGTTTATATACATGTATATATATATAAACGAATATAAATATTTATGTATATATAAATTATAAAGCGTAAAAGACATAGGTATGTATATATCTAAAAATATGTAGGTATCTATATAAATTATGAAAATATAAAAAATATATGAATATGTGTATGTGTTCACAAAAGTAAAAGTATGTGTATACATATATAAAGTATAAAGCATAAATAATATATATCTAGGTAGGTATATATATATAAACAAACTTGAAAATTTATATGTGTACACATACTGTAAAAATATGTATGTATATATGTATAACAAAATTTAAAAACGGTATAAATGGGTAAATAATAATTATAATGATAAATGCAATAATAATAAAACTAATTATTTTAATAATAATAAACGGGACTAAATTGAAAACAAAACAAAATCCCAGGGGAGAAATCAAAAATAAAAGAAGGCGAAAGATCAATCTGTGATGCGCGCTGAAGGAGGGGGACCGATTGGGTAATTATCCCCAACCTTATGCGCGTCATTCCACGCAGGACTGAAATGAAACATCCGAAAATAAATGGCCGAATTTAAAAAATTCTGAATAGGACCAGATTGCTGCCATACTGCATAAACGGAGGGGCTAAATGAGCAAATAGCCCCTCCGAGCCAGAACACGTGGATTCTGGCTTCATTCGGGTTTGGTTTTCGGTTATTAGGCGAAACAACGTCGTTTTGGTCATAATATTCAAGCTCAAAATGGCGTCGTATGGTGGCCTGTATAAATAGCAAACAAAAAAGGAAAAAAAAGAATTCTCATACTATTTAAAAAAAAAAACAGAGAACTCTCTCAGTTCTCTCCCCCCCTTTCCCGTTCGACACCACCGTTGGTCACCAACACCGTGGCTCCGCCGCGAGAGGTGGTCTTAGCGAGAAAAAGGTGGGTTTTTAACCCCGTTCTCGATCCCCTCTAAAGATCAGGCCCTTTAGTCCCAAGAGGCTGAAAAAGGAGGGGCATTTCGTACCCCTTTCAGTCTAATTCCAACACCGAAGACGGTCTCCGGCGACAGGCTTTCGAAACCGGTAAATCTATTTTCCTTTCCTTCTTTATTTTCATTTTTTTTAAAAATAATAGTAAAAAAACAAAAAAAAAACAATAAAGAAATAAAGAAATATGCTCAATAACAGAAAGAAAGAACACCGGAGTCTACCTTTTTTAATCTTTAATCTGCTTTTTATTTTTTTCGTTGTAAAAAAATACAGAATATACTCGGCCTTTTATAGTCGATTTTTTCTATTTTTTACTGCTCTTTGCGTGTTTGCTCCATTTTGTAGGGTTGATGGGAGACGATCGACGTGACAGCGGCGGTGGCAGACGCATGTGACCCGAGACCAAGGGTGCAGGCGAGTGTGACAAAAGACCAAAGGTCCAAGCAGCAAATCTGGCTTAGGGTTTTCGTTTTTGAAACCCTAAGTTGACTTTGGTTTTCGGGCTTGGGTATTGGGCCTCTGTTGTTTTTTTATTTGGCCCGGGTCTTGTGGGTCTGTAATTGGGCTTTTTTGTCTTAATTTTGTTTTATTATTTGTGTTTTGTGTTTAAGGCCTGGGTAAAATTGGGCCTGTACAATTGTTATTGCTAGTATGTTTAAAAATGAGGTCATTTCGACTGTTTCATAAAAACCAGCAAATAATAGAGCACAAAGTGGCAAACCTCCCTCGACAACAGTAATGTTCCCTTCATCTTGAAAGTTCCAACTAAGCCACTCCTCTTTCGTTGATGAAAAGAAAGAGCTCCAAAGATCCCTTGGCAAGATGGACCACCAAACTCCACTAAGGGTGAGTTTGGATAGGCGGCGCGTTTACTTGCGGTTAGTGTAAAAACAGCGGTGGCGGTGAGATTAGATTCTGTAGCGATACTGTAGCGTGAGACAAAAAGTAAACTAAACGCACCGCATCGCACCTAATCACCCATCCAAACCCACCCTAAGAAAACAACAATCTCTCACATCGTGCAATGCAGTTTCCATCGGAGCACCGCATTGTGCACATGAATCATCATCAGCTATATCTCTATGACATCTTTCACCATTAGTGAGCAAACGAGATCGACTAAAAAGCCAAAGGAAAGCTTGTACATGTTGTGGAGCAATAATCTTCTAGACTTTTACGCAAGAACTTTGAGGGTTCAAAATATTAACACCAAGCAAGTTGTTAAAGGTATCAAGGCCATTAATGACGTAAGAGGGCATCAATCTAGTTAATTGATTAAGGATAGATTAAGGTAAAAGAGATTTGAGACCTTGCCAATCCCAACTGCCATGGCCAATAACTAGATCGCATAGACGAAAAGTTTCATCAATCCTCTCCCGACTTATGTAATATAGCTTAAGAGGGCCAAGCTCGTTGATCCAACTATAATTCCAAAAATTAATTAAACGACTATCACCCACAAACCAAACAACACCCTCTGTAACTTCACACCAAACATTTGAAAAGGAGCGCCACACATACGAACAATTGGTACACTCAATGGACTTCGAAATCAACCCGTCCATGTAGTACTTGTTGCGAAGGATGCAAACCTTAAAAGCCTCTATATTAGCCAATATATGGAACATTCACTTAAGGAGGAAAATGTTATTTTGGTAAGACTCTGAATTCTCAAGCCTCTTTCACCAAGCGACATGCAACAATCCATCCAACTAACAAGAGTTGGCTTCGTATTTATAGAAGTAAACTCCAAATAAAATTATATGCAAGCTTCTCAATCTCTTTACACATAGAGACCGGGATACGAGTAGTCCTCATAAAATAATTTGGGATGGCGAGAAATACTAATTTAGCCAAAGTAATTCTACCAGCCATAGAGAGGCGACTAGCATCCGATCCATTAAGTTTACCTCACATTTTATCCATAACAAATTGAAAAGTGTTTGAGGCCACACGTTTGTGAAAAATTGGCATCCTAAGATACTTCCCCAAATCTGTCACCATGAAAAACCAAGTCGCTAGCTAATGGCCAAAGCGGTCGCCTTTGGAGTATTATTAGAGAAAAAGATTTGGGCCTTATGTCTGATAATCTTATGTCTAGAGAATTGACAAAAAATTGTGATAACACTCTAGAATAACGTATTTTTATGTATTAATTATGTTTTTATTCTGAGTATGATCCTGCTAATTTGAGCTATTTATGATCTTTTATCTCATAGGGACAAAATTTGAGGCAAAAGCAAAATTAATGGCAAAAAGCGTGAATTTAGAGATAAAATGGGCCAATGTGCGACACAAGGAAAAGTTGGTGCCAAAAGTGCAAGCATGGAGGACACAAGGGTTGAAATGCAAAAATAAGAGATTTTATTCTATTAAACTATATTTTAATTATATTAGTATAATTAATATTGAGATAATTATTAAGGATTATTTTTAGGATTTTATTTTATTTATCTTTATTTATCTTCAATTAAATGTATCTATCTTTTAGAAATTTAAGTAGGATTAGACTATCTCCTCTAGCACTATAAATAGGGGTGAAGTGACTCAAAAGAGATGGATCTTTTTCTGTAAACACTCTCTCCCCAAAAGTTTAGGCTTTTTTTCTTCTCATATTTCCTTTTAATAAAATCTTCATTTTTATTTTATTTATTTTCTTTTCCACCACAACCATGAGCGACTAAACCCATCTAGCCGAAGGTTGTCGATATTCCCCAAAAAAGGTTCTTGAGGCTTAGAGTCCGTACTTAGCCTTCTCGCAAAGTATTCATCATTTTTCCGCACTACGAGGCTGATGCTTCCGTCCATGTCTCTTAAGAAGTAAGCTTTTCAACGTATGCAAAGGCGGTCGCTTTGTATGTTTTGGGAATGTTGCACAGTCGGTTCGTTAGCTTACTGCGTCAGAGGTTAGTGAGCCCAATAGACAAAATGGCGTGGGATTCGTCATTGAGAAGCGTTGATCTAGCATAAGACGATCCCACAGAAACGATTGTTGGCTAGAGTTAGGTTCCACTAAATCGTAAGTCTAAATCATTGGAGCTGGTGGTCGTAGGCGTCCTCTTCCACTATAACTGACTTATTCGGTTTGGGAAGGATCATCTAAAAGTCGAGGATTGAACCCAAGGCGAAAAGAGACAACTGGAGGAACGCAAGTTTTCTTGGGCAAGAGTCTGCTTGGGATTTCACGGAACAATATATTTTACAAGTTCAGTCCCTAAGGATTTGACCCTACTTCCCTTTTACTACTCTTTTACATTATTTATTAGGGATAGGATATTTTTGGTGCTTTCAACGACCGCATCAAATTGACAAGATATCATTAACTCCATCAGCCTGCTGAAAGTCAGCTCTGCAAAATAGAAACAAAGCATCTGCGAAGAAAAGATGAGAGAGTGCAAGACATTTTCTCAAAAGCATAAAGTGCTCACATTTCCTCTCCTTAATAGCCTGATATATCATATGACCCAATCGTTCCATTCTTAAGACAAAAAGATACAGGGATAAGGGATCCCCTTACAACACCCTTTGGGTAGAAAAGAAATCATCAATAATAGAGCCATTCCAAAGTAGTTTCATAGATACTAAGGTGACACAATACATTAAGACGCTAAGGAACTAGGAAAGCCAACATCCACTAAAGTGTTTTTAAGGAAAACCCATCGAACTCTATCATATGTTTTTTTAAGATTGGCTTTTATCTCCATCCAACACTTTTTACTTTTAATGTTATTGATCATATGGATTGCTTTTTGGGCAACAACGATATTGTCTAACATATTCCTCCTAACAATAAAACTTGCTTGATTCTGTTTGATAAGCCTTTGCATGACAAGATGCAACCGATCCACTAGATTTTTGGTAATAATTTTATAAAAGATTATGCACAAATTGATTGGACGGAATTGAGTTAGAGAATCCACGCTTAGAACCTTTGGAATTAAGACCAGCAGTGTCGTATTAAGCTAGGGATCCAAGTGGTGACAGTTTAAAGTCTGCCAAGTCTAGACATGGTTCAAGAGAGCATAACGAGGTTTACTATTACATCTAATAATTTCGAGATCAAACCGACAATGATTCAGATGATCCAGAATAATCTGTAATTTAGGGTCAAAATGACAGAGGATCTGAATCAACACTTAAAATGGTTTTTCCAACTTTGTGATACTTTCAAGTACAACAGCGTCATTGATGACGCTATTCGTCTTCGGTTGTACCCCTTTTCTTTGATTGATAATGCCTTTTCTTGGTTAGATTCGCAGGCACCAGGTTCTATCATGACGTGGGGTGAGCTTGCTAAAAATTTTTTATGGAAGTTTTTCTCTATTAGCAAAGCGGTTCAACTAAGAAGAGAAATTGCTTTTTTAGATAAATGGAAGGGGAAAGTTTTCATGAGGCTTGGGAAAGTTTTAAAACGTTGACCAAAAATGCTCGTACCATGGATTTCCTGAGTGGATGCAATTGCAGGTGTTTTACAATGAGTTAGATGCAAATATAAGATCCGAATTAGATGAAGTAGTAGGAGGAGCCCTTTTGAATAAAACGTACGAAGATGCGTACGAATTGATAGAAAACATTATGTTGAACTCCTGTCAGTGGCCCATTAAACGATTTACATATGGCTAGAAACCTACTACGGTAAAAGCTATTCAAGAAGATGATAAGTACCAAAAATTAGTGGATAGACTTAACTGTATAGAATCTGTAAATAATGCACTGTCTATGTATGGGGGAGACAAACTGCTCTTCCATTATATCAACAATCCTACGGAGAATGTAAACTACATTGGAAATAAGGGTGAAAATCCCTATTCAAATATATACAATCTTGGATGGAGAGATCACCTAAACCTGAGATGGAGAAGAAACTAAGGATGAGGTAATAATTCAAATAAAGTTAAAAACACTAACTATAAACATCCATATTTGAAAAAACCTTAGGATAGGGCCAGCCCAAGTAACTATACTGTATGTGGTCAACATCTGGATAGAATCGAGGGGGCGATGCAATCAATGAGAATGAACGTAAAACAAGTGCAGTTTGAGTGCGCCAACTCAACAAGAACATTGACTAAACTTGAAGATCAAATGAGCCAATAAATGAGCATGATGGGTGACATCAAAAGACAAATTGACACAGGTATTCCCAGGAATACAAAAAATAATCCTCGTAGGGAAGGTAAAAAGTATGTGAAAACAATAGTGCTCTGATCGGGCAAAGTGCTGAGTAGCTTAGAAAACCATATTTAGGAGGTAAACTTTGAGAATATTGATTATCTTCAAGAAAGACCTCTAGAGGCTAAAGAAGAACTAGAGCCAAATGAGGTAATTGTATCGGTAGCTAAACCAAATAAAAAAATGACAAAAGATTCTGTTGTTGCAAATATCTCGCTCTCTTCAAGACTAGAAGAAAACAAAAGTGGGATGAAGATAAATTCATAAGTTTTCTAAAGTTGTTCAAAACATTAAACGTTAACCTGCCTTTAATTGAGCTAATTGATAAAGTTTTTAAGCATGGCAAGTTTTTAAAGGAAATTATATCTAGGCGTAAGAAAATTAATGTAGATGAACAAGTTAATATAAGCATTTCCTGTAATGTTATTATTTCAAAACATGTTGCCCAAAAATTGAAAGACTCGAGAAGTTTTACTATTCCTATAAAGATAGGGAGCATTCATTTTAATAGAGCTCTATGTGACCTCAGGGCTACTATTAATTTAATAAATTTGTCTATTTTTGAATAACTCAGGTTAGGGGTCTTAAAAATACTCAAATAACGCTACAGTTGGCTGACAGATCTTCAGTACATCCGAAAGGTGCATTGGAAAATGTGTTAGTCAAAGTGTGCAACTTCATCATCCCAACAGACTTTGTGGTTCTAGATTTTGAAGAAGATTGAGAGGCACCGATCTTATTAGATAGACTTTTTCTAGCCACTTTTAGGTCCATCATTTATTTAGAAAAGAATGAATTAACCATGAAAATCAATGGTGAGACTGAAATTTTTAAATGTGGTCATCGAACGAGCAAGGAAGGGAGGAGGGAATTAGGAGAACAGTGTAAGGAATTATTTGTTTCTAACACTCTCAAGTCAAGGAAATACTTCCTTTAATGTGTACAAGTCCAAAAAACAGGTTTAATGAAAGGGATAACTGGGCAAATGTGGAATGGCACAACGAACGATGGGCGAATACTGATAGAACTGAAAGATCGTTCATATGTGAATTAATGATACTATCGGACGAATCCAACAGTAAGACATAAATTATTTGAATTGTTGTTTCACTTTTGTAAATTATTGTATATTTAGCTAATTGTTTAGTATAGATTTAAATTTTTATCAACTTGATCTTTTATAAAAATCATAACGCTCTAGAAATTGGAATTTTTTGTGAAAATAGAACCGGTGTCGCAACACCAAAGGCAGAACCGATGAGATTGGGAAAATCACTTCGATGTCGCAACACAGATTTTGTGTGTTGCGACATCAAAGCCAATACACCTAAGAATCCAAAATCCAGAGTGTGTCGTGACATTGAACCCTGGTGTTGTGACAATGGTAAATTGCCAGAGATGTCGCGACACGGAACCCATATGTTGCGACATCGCTATAATCTTCTGCAGGGTTGACCCGACCCATTCACACAACCCGGCGGATTAAAACTCACTTTACTCAATTTGTAACCCTTAAAACACCTATTTTAACCTAAATCTATACTATACCTTTAGTTAAAACATCTTTCAACTCCCTTATTTTCTCAAAACCTCTCAAACCCCTTAAACCTTAAAATTTACTCTTTTCTTTTTCTTTTTCATTTACTTGGAAAATTTTCTTCTTTCAATCATACTTGGTGCCACAAAGGACCGGAACACTCAAGGGAAAAAAGACATTGTACGAAACAAGGAATACAACAACTTCTACGAGGTTAAGGGTTCTCAAGTTAGACTTTTACTGTTCTATTGAATTTCTTTGCTTGATATTTTGCTTTAGTTATTAGTTTAACGACAATGCCTCCTATAAAAGTTAGACAAATTAATGAATTTTTGAGAATAGATTCATTCAAGAGAGGGGATTTGATCCATTGATGATCAATTGTAAGGAGATATGGGCTCTAGTTCGGTATCATAGATGGGAATGCTTTTGGACAATCTTGAAAGATATTGTCGTGGTTCCGATAGCTCAAGAATTTTATGCATCTTTGCGGGATCATAAGTCTAGAAATACTGACGACCATATATGGGATACTGTATTTGTGAAAAGGATAGAAGTTAAAGTAACCTCTCAAATTATTTGCAAGTTCTATGATGCTCCATTCTATGACCAAGATTTTATCAGTGAAACCAATTTGGAATACTTCAGAGATATAGATATGGAAAATATTATAAATTACTTAACAAAGGGAATGGGTGAATAGAAATACCTCACATGTACTTGTATCCCAACCTCCTTCAGTCAATCTATTGTATTCCTAGAGGCCAAAATGTGGATTCAATTTGTGTACATGAATAACCACTACTTTAAATGTATCTAACGTTAATACCTTTCGAGCAATTTTACTATATGCTATTTTGTAGAAAAAGTAGGTGTGTATTGGAAAGTGGATCCATCAAAACATAAAGAGATGTATTAGTGGCAAAAAAGCGGGAGTGTTCTTTCCCCACTTAGTGACGACCTTATGCAAAAGAGTAGGCATTCCTATGGTATCTATCGAACAATCACTGAAACCATCTCGGAGCATTATTGGCGATACTTTGTTCCAGCAGTACGTAGAATTACGAGCCAAACAAATAAAAGATTGGAACAAACAACAGCAAGAAGTGAGGGCTACACCAGCTTCGTCACAAGGGTTGACTCAAGCTCAACAAGAAGTTGGTGAAAGTAGTCATCCTAAACTAGACTGGATGATACAGTGGATGAAGGAGTCGGGGCCAATATTTTAAGAATTTGCAAGACAGAACAATATCAGGGTCCCTAGCTACACGCCAGACATGTTTGAGCCATTTCTATTCATTTATGTTCATTTGATTCAATATGAACTTGATTTCTAGTTTTAACGGGCAATTGAAGGGACCGATTGGACATATTCAATTGAGGCTCCAATGATTTATAATTAAGTTTCAACTTTTTGCCTATTAATTATGACACTATAAAGAAAATTCTCAACCTTTTCTAAGAAGTAATAGGGTAAGAGGTTAACCACTCAAAATCTTCAATTTTCTTCCCTCCTAATATGTGCATGAGTCTAAAGCACCATATTCAACATTCTTTGGGAGTTGTCTCTATTAATTGCCAAGGTAACTATCTCACTCTTCCTACTATTTGGGGTCGAAATAAATCAGAAGCATTCAACTTCGTTTTAAAACAAGTGCAATCAAAAGTTCAAAAATAGAAAGTAAGACTTCTATCTCAAACGGGAAAGGAAATTCTTATTAAAATGGTTGTTTCATAAATTCCTATCTTCGTCATGCATTATTTCAAGCTTCTTGATTCAGTGTGCAATGAACCTAACACCCTTATAGATGGGTTTTGGTGAGGTGGAACATATAAAAACCATTGTAAAAATATTTGGATGAGGTGACTTAAATTGAAAAGGAAAAAAGTGATAGAGGCATGGATTTCAAAAACTTTCAAAATGTTAACACAATTATTCTAGCGAATCAAGAATGGCAACTCCTTAAAGATCTAAATGCTTCTTGGGAACAAATTTTGAAGGGGATTTACTTTCATTCTTTTTCTCCCATTAGCACACCACCATCTCGAGCCCCATTGCGGGCTTGGAATAGTCTCAAGGAGAGAATTATACTTATTAAGAATGATTCCTGATGTAACACCCCTAACCCTCATTCATTACCGGAACAAGGTTATAGAGCATTACCGAACTTTACGAATTAAATACAGACATTTCCCAAATTTTGTTATACATATTAAGAATCAATTATATAACACTCATATTGTCCCTTAGATGGACCTTCGAGGCCCAATATTCACCTTAGAAGTGAATCATAACTAAACCGAGTATTCAGGGAATTTTTCCCAAAATTTCAAAAGTTTTCTTAGAAGTAGGGGACACATGCCCGTGTCTCTGCCCGTGTGAACAAAAATAGACCATTTTACAAGCCATATTTCTCACCAATTTTGTGTCTATCTACAATCAACATTACATATATCAACAAGCCATAATTGGACATTCAAAACAAGCCAAAATAAGTGGCTAAACTCAACACACTACATATAAACCATCATTAAACAAAATACCTATACATGCCATTATAATCAAAATCAAAACATTCGAAAATACCAATAGAACCAATGGATAGTGTGATATATCTCCGACAAGCTTCCAACCCAATTGAGCTTCCGATAATCTGAAAAGTAAAGAAAAACAAATACGTAAGCAATAAATGCTTAGTAAGCTCGTATAAAATTTAATCAGGTCCATTCATTTCAAATATGAAATTTATAAATATCAAGAATAATTTAATATTGATACCACAATACTCATGTGGCTATATTCATCAACTCACAAGGTAAATAAATCCACATCATCACTTGTACATATTATCCCTAGCATAATAGGATTTTAAACAACTTTATACTCTTCTAAATTTCTTTATTTTCACTTGCATTTCTTTATTTTCTACACCCATTCCATATGCATAACACACCAATCATAAACATATCATTCAACCATAGCCACAAGCTAATGCATTTAAACATAGCCTTTTTCGAATTAATCATATAATAAGTCTTTCATAAGAAATTACATAACTTTAAACTTACCACTCTTTCATGAACACAAACATATTTTCATTTGAGCACTTACCATTTCAATGCATTTTATAATTAAGCATATTACCGTTCAACCAATAGCTTGGCATTTCCCTAAGCATCAAACAAGAACACTTGTTAGCGTACTTGAACATATTTCATATAATTTCAACATCAATAACCTTACTATCTCAACATATTACACTTGAGTTTATTACTTGTCTCAACTTACATAATTTCCATATATCAACATATCAAGATATTGATATAAATACATATCATAATACATATCATTCTCTTACCATTTCTTCATATACAAATATATATCATTTAAGACAACTCTCGACATTTTACCTTTCGAAGAACGACTTACAGATTTGAGTACATCATTTTTAGAAGCCCGAAGGCTAAACAGAAGCTCATGAGAGCTAAACAGAAAGTAAACACGAAAGTTTGCAACAAATGCTGAACCTCGGTTTACTTGGGTAATTTTCCTTCAATTCATCCTTTACATTTTTTTCGTCAATTCATCATTTACATTCGTAGTGCCATAACCCAGTTATGGTCTTATCATCAGAATGTCATAGCCCGGCTATGGTCTTACATATAAATATTGCCATGGTCCAACCATGGTCTTACGGTTATAGTGCCATAACCCAGTTATGGTCTTATCATCAGAATGCCATAGCCCAGCTACGGTCTTACATATAAACACTGCCATGGTCCAACCATGGTCTTACGTTCATAGTGCCATAACCTAGTTATGGTCTTATTCCTCAATTCATCATTTGCGACAGAACGATTTAACTCAATCCCGCGTTCAATCCAAACTGAGTATTAAATTTGATAGTATATTTTCAATAACAATTTAATTCCAACAATAGAACACACACATATATAATATCCATCATCAAATAAAATTCATTTTAATCAAAATTATACAGAATACAGTTCATACGAACTTACCAGGCTAAATTGCATAAATACTAAGATACAGAGGCATTTTGGTAATTTTCTATTTCCCTCGATTTTCCACCCGATCTTGATCTAAATTAATATTTCATTCAATTTATTAATTTAAATAATAAAACAATTCATTTCATGCAATTTGGTCATTTTTAACATTTTTACAAAATTACCCCTAAAGCTTTACTTTTATTCAATTTAGTCCATGAGCCCAAATCATGCAAATTAACCATTTTTAATGCAAAATCATGCTAGCAGAATATTCATGGCATTCAATACAGCCAAAATTTTCAATAATTTCACAACAAATCCTTGTATTTTTACTATTTCAACAAATTAGTCCCTAATAAAAATTCATCAAAATTACTTAATAAAATACCTTTAAATATCAACCAACATCTAAAATTTATCATTTAATAACTAAAATCATATAGATTCATCAATGGCAACATTCAAAATATTTAACAAAATAAAAAACTAGAGTAAGATTTAGTTGAACCTAATTGTAACAATCTCAAAAACATAAAAATTATTGAAAATGGGGCTAAATTGAACTTACCTACAAAAAAATATGAAAACCAGCTTGAGCTCTCTCCCTTCTCTGTTTTAAACCGAAAACTGGAGAAGAAAAGCCTAGAATGCTTTTAAATTTCAATTTGTCTTATTAATTTCAACATAATTACAATTTTGCCATTGTTTCTTTTTATTTTATTTTATTTTATTCATATGCTGCCTCATCCATTGATTTAGGCATATTTATCACTTAATTCCCTCCTTATTTATTAGTCAAGCCATTTAGTCACTTTAGTATTATAATTAGCAAGTTATGCACCTTTTTCAGTTTAGTCCTTTTTTATTAATTAACTATCGAAACGTTAAAATTTTCCAACGAAACTTTAATAATACTTTAATGGAACTCCGTAAATATTTATAAAAATATTTACGACTCGATTTATAGAAACGATGTCCCAATACCTCATTTTCTAAAACCACTTGAACTAGAGTTTTATCACTCGAATCTAATAATTCATAAATTACTAATTCAAAATTTTTAAAACCATATTTGACTCGTAAATATTAAATAATAAAATTTACGAGTTTACTCACCAAATTTGATGGCCTCGAACCACTGTTTCCGACATCACTAAAAATCGAGCTGTTGCACCTGATGGAATGTGGGGAATCGTAATCTTATTTATAGTTGGGGTGGATAAATGGATCCCATCACTTCCTAACTTCCAAGTCTCGAATCATGGTTTTCACTTGGTTAGACATCTCTCCTCGAATAATGAAAGGGAAAGGTGAATTGAAACATTCAACACTCATGAGGTGGAGGTAATCATGAGGTGTAGATTCACTTATCTGGCATCATTAAAAAAAATAGTCAATTTATCATCAAATTGTGTTATCATCTTCTTAGAAATTCTTATGAAGACTTCTCTTATGATGCTAGTTATTCAAATTGAACCTTAAAGAAACAAGAATGGGCTTCAATTTGGAATTTTAACTTGCTCCCCAAAAACTAAGCACTTGTCTCAATGCGGTCGCTTCTAATGAAAATTTAGTTAGAAGACATCGAAGTCTCTCAAATACCTATGCCACATGGTAAGTTTCGGTTTTTCATTATGACTCGAAGAATCTTGTAGATTTTCCCTCCTTTACACAATGTCGGATCTGTATTCAAGTCAAGTTTGCATCATCAAATTCTATTCTTAGCCCTAATCTTGTGACCTTCATTTTCTAAGAAATTTAGAAGGCCCGTGACATTAGCATATTCGAAAGAAAATCAAAAGAATCATTTCAAGTTTGGAATAGAGCCTTCCAAGGTTATTCTTTTTTTAATTCAAAAAATCCCCCAAAAGCACGGGTCAGCCTCCCTCGATCTCAAGATTCTACTTAAATCCTACTGGAAGATAGCTTAAAGATTAATTATGATGGAACTCTCTCCTCCACTTTTTGAAATGTTGGAATAGCTTCCCTAGCTTGTGACCATCATGGATGTATCTTCTTCCTCAGTATTAGCAGCTAAAGCCTACGCTTTAAGGCTTGGCTTAAAACTTCTACATGATCAGCAATGGCAGCAAGTCATCATGGAATCTGAAAACAAGCTTTGCATTGTCACCTTGAGTCGAGATTTAGAACATATTTGAGAATCTTCGACAATATTAGCAAACATTCTTTACTTTGTTCCTAATGATTATAATAGTTCTTTGTTATTTCACTGGGTTGTGTGGGTTGCTAAATGATCTTTATATGAGGCTTGTCTGTTGGATTGGATCCACAACCCTTAAGTTACAAGATCTCCTGTAGTTTGCTCTTTCATAATGAATGTTAGTGTGTTTAAAAAGAAATGTAAATTCACTTTTATTTTCATGGAAAGTCTTAACAATAATATAAATTAATCATTTTATCTTTTATTCAAACTTAAATGATTTTTTTTAAAATTTTATCATAAACGAATTTTAAATCTTTTACATAAAAATAAGGTGTTTATTGATGAATAGAAAAATTAAATGCTAAAAGGTTAAATATAGAATTTCTAGTACAAAATTGTATAAATATTGAACTTGTATTATAAAATTACTTGTTATTTAATAAAAAATAAGTATTGAATATAATTTTGTTGCTTGATAATAATAATTTTAATTTTTGAAATTACTTATTTCATAATCTTAATCTTACTAATATCATATTTTATAATATTTGAGTAGTTTTGGATAAAAATAAATATAATAAATTGAAAGTTTGATGTTTTTTAAAGCAAAAGTAAATAGATAATTTATTTTGAATATTTTTTTTAAATCAACTTAGGTGTTGTTTGATCATGTAACACCCCTTACCCGAGACCGTTGCCGGAGTCGAGCACGAGGCATTACTTAACTTATCTTACTAATTCGGAGCATAAAAATTTACTTTTGCAAATTATTTTCACTATTTACAGCAAAGCTGTCCAATTGCGCAGCAGTCACTAAATTAATTATAACTTGAGCTACGGAACTAAAAATTTAACTCCGTAAAATTTCCTTGAAACTAGACTCATATATCTTCCTACCATAAAATTTTTAGAATTTTTGGTTCAGCCAATTAGTACAGTTTATTAGTTAAAGTCTCCCCTGTTTCACCATTTGACTATTCTGACCTCTTGTTACTAAAAATAATTTTTCTCATTATAGAATTTTCATATGCTATTCCCACTTGTTCCTACAGAAAATAGACTCATTAAGGAATCTAAGCATGTAAATTTCAACTCATAACCATTTTGTACAATTTTAATTATTTTCTAAACTCAGAACAGGGACTCCAAAACAGTTCTGACCCTATCTTACTAAAATTCACATATCTTAAAATATAAATTTCCTTTTTCTACACTGTTATTTTTCCATGAAAATAGACTCAACAAGCTTTAATTCCATATATCATTCATCCTCTAATTCATTTTATACCATCCTAGGTGATTTTTCAAAGTCACGTCACAGTGCTGTCTGAATTCTGTTTCTTTGCAAAATTTTACCCTTTTATGATTTCCATTCATAGTTTATCACCTAAACTTTTACATAATTACATTTTTGCCCCAAGGCTCGGAAATTAAACTTCATCTCTTATTCTTATGTTTTATAACATTCTGAACATTTTCCCCTCCTATGGCAACATCAAATTCCCACTCTAACATGTACTTATGAACATTAGGTCTTTTTACCGATTATGTCGTTTTACTCGTTTTCACTTAAAATCGCTTAGCAAAAGTTGTTTAACATAATTTATAGCTTCATATTCTATCATAAAACATCAAAATAAACACTTTTCACCTATGGGTATTTTTCCAAATATAAACCCTAGGTTAAATTATTGCTAGAATAAGCTAAATTAAGCTAGGGATCTCAAAACGTAAAGAACATTAAAAGCGGGCTTGGGATCACTTACTATGGAGCTTGGAAGCTTGAAAACCCTAACTATGGCTTCTCCCCTTGCTGATTTCGTTCATATGAAGAAGATGAGCATAATTTGCCATCTTTTTCCCTTTTAATTCATTTTAATTACTAGATTACCAATTTGCCCCTAACTTAAAAATTTTCTATTTCACTTATCTCATGTCCATTTTTGTCTACCAAGTTACCAATGGTATAATTACCATATAAGGACCTCCAATTTAAAGTTTCATAATAATTGGACACCTCTAACATGTAGAACTCAACTTTTGCACTTTTTACAATTTATCCTTTTGACTAAATTGAGTGCCCAAACGTCAAAATTTTCGAACGAAATTTTCACGAAATCATTTTGTGAAATTGTAGACCATAAAAATATAAGAAAAATAAAATTTTTCTCATCGGATTTGTGGTCCCGAAACCACTGTTCCGATAACCTCAAATTTGGGCCATTACAGATCAACTAAAAAATTAAGTACTGATTTAAGTTATAAAATCTATTTGGTATATTTCATAAATTTTTTTTTTGAAATTTCAACTGAGATATAATAAAAGAGCCAAATAGGCTTAGTAGTCTAGTTAAGCAGACCTAAAACAAAACTAAGAAAAAACAGAACAGGCCTTCAACATATTGGCCCATAATTCAAAAAAAAAAAAATTGAAAAAAGAAATGGCCCTAATAAAATAAGAAAATACAAATAAAAAAAAAATGCTTCTAGAAATCTCAGTTGATCAGAAACAGCTGGCCTCCATTATCTTTTCATTTCCCATCACCGACCTAGCCATTAATAGTAGCAGATTTCCCCAAATCTTTTTGCCGTTTGCTACTCCTTCCAACAGTCACCTCTTTGCTCTTAATCTTAATATCTTGGATTCATCCTCTCCGCTGCTTGTCGGACGGTATTCGGAATCGCCCCAGCCAGGTAATGTTCTTCTCCCTTCTTTAAAGCTTCTATTGCAACCAAATGGGCAAAAATATTATCAGTTCTCGGAATATAACAAAAACAAATACTATTAAAATTGGTTTTAATCTCTTGAATATCTTTGATGATTGCTCCGATGACCGATCTGTCTTGTTCTGAACTCTGACACTTTTTGATAATCGTTTTCGAATCTCCCATTATTTGTAAATCTTTAACCCCATAGATCTTCCTAACACTAGGGCTTGTGACCCTGCATGTGTTTCTACCGCGGATGGAGTTGCAATGTTGGTATGGATAACTGACTTTGAGACCAAAATCTCCCCACCCTCGCCTCGAACAATCAGTCCCGAAGCATATCTTGCATTTTGCTGATCAAAGGCCGCATCAAAGTAGACTGAGATTCTCGTACATCTCTCAACAGTTCGCGGAACACCATCTCCTGCCAAGTTAAGTTTCTTCTCCTCGATTCCTCTTAGCTCAGAGAGAAAATCTGAAATTTTATGAGAGATATCCCTGCTTGTTGTTTTTCTGTTTTTGTAAACAAATTTGTTCCTGCTTGTCCAGATAATCCAAAGCCCGCAACAGAAAAGTCGGCACTGTTCGTTTGTCCCGCGACTAAAAACCCATGTAAGCCAATTCCAAAAAGTATCTTGAGTATTAATAAGTATCCATGATAACTGTGTGAGTCTCCAAACTTCTTTTGTTGTAGAGCATCCACGAAAAATATGATTACAGTCCTCCTCTTCCAGTTTGCATCGAGGACATCGAGCATCTGTAACTGTTCATTTGATCTTCAAATTAGCAAAAGTAGGAATGTAATTCCAAGAGATTCCCAATATTGTAACTTTGATTTTCGGGGGAATTTGTAAATCCCATAGTTTTTTGTAAAAAAATTTAGTCTCAGTTTGTAAATCAATAGGATTTTGAGTACCCTCCTGTAATAGTTTGTAGGCGCTCTGAACCGAAAATTTGCCAGAGGGTTCTCTTCTCCAGACTTGGAAATCTTCATTTGCTGTCGTTGCCAATGGAATTTGCAAGATCTTTTTAACAACTTCCGCATTGAAGGTAAAAGAAATTATATCAGCTTTCCACTCTCTTCTATCTGCATCAATCAAATCCAAAACTAACTTAATATTTCCATCTCTCTGATGACTTTGCAATCTGTCGTCTTCATTGCCCGAAATCCAGAGGTCCTCCCAAATAGAAATACGATCCCCTTTGCCAACTCTCCAGTAGAGACCTTTTTCAAGAATACCTTTTGCCGACCAGATACTCTTCCAGGTGAGCGAAGGTAAATTTCCTAATTGAGCCGTTAGAAAACACGCATTCGAATAATATTTAGCTTTCAATACTCGGGCTAACAAAGAATCTGGAAAATTAATAAGACGCCAACCCTGTTTAGCTAATAATGCAATATTAAATTTATCAAGTTTTCTAAAACCAAGGCCACCTGCTTCTTTCAAGACACACACATCCTTCCAAGCACACCAATGGATCCCCTTCTTTCCCCGATTTTTCCCCACCAGAATCTGGCTATTATACCTTCCAACTCGTTACAAAGAGACTTAGGAAGTAAAAAACACGCCATAGAATAAGTTGGAATTGACTGTAATACTACCTTAATAAAAACCTCTTTTCCACCTTGAGAGAGGTATTTAACACTCCAGTTATCAATTCTTTGTTTTAATCTGTCCTTTTAGCTTTGAAAAGCTGCTTTCTTTCCTCTGCCCACTAAATTTGGAAGTCCTAAATACCTTTCTGGATTATTCGATCTACGAACACCAAGCATTCGAACAATAACTCTTTTTTCTTCCTCCTGTGTATTTGTACTGAAGAAGATTGTGGATTTATTATAATTAACACATTGGCCAGAACTGAGCTCATATTCCTTTAAGATATTTTTCAAAACAGTAGCTCCTCTCTCTATGGCTTCTCCAAACAGAATGCAATCATCCACGAATAACAAGTGTGAAATCTGCAGACCATTTCTACTAACTTTCACTCCTCGAATTAAATTTCCTTCCGTTCTTGCCTTAGAAGACTAGAAAGTCCTTCTCCACAAAACAGAAATAAAAATGGACTCAAAGGATCTCCTTGTCTAAGGTCTCTAGACTGGAAAAAACTTTCTCCATTGACGCCATTGAGAACCACTGAATATCATACTGTTGAAACACATTTCATCTTGTCAACCCACTCTGAATCAAACCCTAATTTTTTCATTATTTTTTCAACAAAGCACCATTCAACCCTGTCATATGCCTTACTCATGTCCAGTTTCACTGCCATAAGCCCTTTTTTTCTATTCTTTTATTCTTCAAAGAGTGAAGAACTTCATAGGCTAATAAAACGTTATCGCTAATTAGTCTCCCAGGAATAAAAGCACTTTGAGCTAAATCAATACATCTATTCATCACGAGACGGAGACGATTTGCAATAACTTTGGCCAACAATTTATAAAGCACATTACATAAACTGATTGGTTTAAAATTGATGATATTCACAGGATTAGAAATTTTAGGAATTAAAATTATATTCGTTTTGTTTATTGAGCTGACATCCATACCTCCATTCAGTAGATTAAGGCAGAACGATGAAACTTCCTCTTCGATAATAGACCAGCATTTTTGGTAGAATATTGCTGGGAATCCATCCTCTCCTGGTGCTTTTGTTGAGCCTAATTTTAAAAGTGCCTCACAGATCTCTTCTTTTGTGTACTTTGCCTTTAATGTCAGATTGTCCGTATCGAAGATACATTGCTTAATTCCTGCCAGAATTCTGTTGTAATTTCCCCTTCTCCCAACCGAGAACAGCTTTTGGAAATACAACCTGGTAATATCCTCCATTTCTGAAATATCTTCTGTTTCCTTACCATCATCTGATTCCATTCTGTTGATAAAATTTCTTTGACGTTTCATGGTTGCCTGTTTATGAAAGAACGTTGTATTATTGTCCCCAAATTTTAGCCAATTAACCCGCGCCCTTTGTTCCTAATAGCACTCATCTTTTTCAATCTCAAAATCAAGTTGAATTTTTGTGTCAATGAGCTCTATCAAATTTTCATCATTTCTTTCATTCTCCTCCAAACTAACCAGTTTTGATATTAACATCATTTTCTTCCCTTTCCTGCTATTCTGTATCTTATCAGCCCATTTTATAAGACCTCTTTTCAAACTTTCCATCTTGCTTAGCACGTCACCTTTGGTCGTTCCCCAAATACTTTGAACTTCAGAAAAGAAACGGTCCTCCAGCACCCATCATGCTTCAAATTTAAAACCTCTATCAATTTTTTTCTTATCCTCTTGCTTGGTAGTAATGAGCAACGGACAATGATCTGAAAAAGAGTGAGACATATGTCTAATTTGAAATTTCGGGAACAAAGAAATCCATTCTTCCGTAGCCACTCCCCTATCCAATCGTTCTCAAATATTTGTTTCTGGCAGATTTCCTCTTTCCCAAGTGAACCATCTTCTAGAGAATCCCATGTCCCTAAGATTGCAATCCTCTAAAATCGTTCTAAAAACTTCTATTCTCCCTTCCTTCGAGGCAAACCCCCCTTTTTTCAAAGCCAAATAAAATTTCATTAAAGTCACCACAAACCATCCAAGGCAACTCCCTTACATTACTCAATTGTCTCAGCAAGTTCCATGATTCTTCTTTATTCGAATAAGGAGAACCATAAAATCCTATAAATCTCCATTTCTTTTCCCCCTCTGCGTCCTCAATTAGCATATCAATATAACTTTTGGAATAGTTTTGAAGTCTGATACTGATATCCCCACGCCAAGCCAGACATAATCCACCTCGAGATCTTGTTGTGTCCACTTCAATTCCATTGAGGAAACCACACCTTCTTCGAATTTGCTCAATTCTCCTTCTGTCAATCTTTGTCTCCAAAAAGAAGACTATATGGAGACTGTATAACCTCAGCAATGCCGAAGTCTATGCATTGTCCGTGGGCTCCCCAAATCTCGGACATTTCAGCTTAAGATTTTCATTGTGACCGGTTGACTTGCCTCTTGGCAGCCGCCGATATAACAATATTAGTATCTCCAACTCTTCGGTTCCTTAACTCCAAAGTGCTATTCTCTTCCTTGGCAAGAACGTCTTCAATCTCCCCCTTGCTCTCTTCTTCCCTTCCTCCACAGAAAACGCCCTATCCTCTAAATCATGATCCATTAAGGTATAGAAGTTTCACCCTTTTTGAAGATCGATGATTGTCCTTCTAGATTAAATCCTAATATTGGATCTATATTTCTGTTTTGTCCCAAGCTTCTTCTTAAATCTCTTGTACTAGATTCTAATACTTGAAGCTTTTCTTTATTTCCACCCCAATCTTCTTCCTCTTCTTGCAACCAAACGCTATTCATTGCTAGAGCTCTTCGAGATTGAGCTCTTAAAGATAGATCCCATCCCATCTCCCCAACTTCTACTCCTAACGCCATCTTCGCTTCACAAAATGAGTCGCTATGTCTCAATCGCCCACAATAGAAGCAAAAAAGAGATAGTCGTTCGTATCTAAATCTGACATATGAACATTTGCCAAAAAATAAGATCTGTTTCTTCCTTTTCAGAGGGTATCTTACATCAATTTGAACTCTAATTCTCATAAAATTTTAGTTTTCTTTCCCCAGATTTGATCCATCATACTCCATATGAGTGCCTATAAAGTTTCCCAATTGAATTGCCAGCCTTTCTGAAAAAAAACCTGCAGGAATATCATGAATTTGTACCCAAAAAGGGGTATAGATCAAAGGAACAATTAATGGATCCTCTGTCAGTTGCAATTTATGTAGAAGCAATAGATGATTATTGAATGTCCACGGGGACCCCTTAAACACCCTCTCCATGTCCATAACATGGAAAAACTGAAATAGATATCTTTTCCCTCCTAGATCTCTTATTTGCACCCCCAGAACTAGATGCCATAGATTGGCCATTGTGCTCTTCATCGCTGGAAAGTGAATAGTGCTAGCAATTAAAAAACATCCCACTAATTTAAAAGTCTCTACCTCTGTTTCTGTTATTGGCTCAAATTGAAACTGTAAGATTTCTTCTTCTTCCTCATTAATCTTCAGCCCAGCAAACTCTGTCTCCATAATTGTAGACGTATGCGAACCAAAACACCAAATCACAAAAGCAAAATAAAACGAAAGAACTAGCTGCCGCCGCTAAATCAATAGACTGAAAAAATAATAAAACAAAACCCTACCAGAGAAGGCAGACAGAGACGTGCCAGAGAAGGCAGATCCAAGTCAAGTCAAATTTTTTTATTATCTTTTCATGACTTAAACTTAATAAAAGAATTAATATGTATATTTCATAAAATTAAGTAAGAAATATAATTAGATTTTTTGATAACTATCAACATACTTAGGTTATCGAACACTTTTTTAAGGTGAGGGATGGGGTCACTTGGGATTGAACCCAAGCTTTCTCTCATGCCTCATAATGTAATACTCTTCCCACTAAGTCAAGAAGTTATTGTCAACATTTTTTAGTTTGAAAATTTTAAATTAAGTACATATTTATTATCGTGCATATTTTTATTTAATGAAAATTTTCAACATTTAATTTTTTAATTGTGTTTGATAACCATATTAACATTTTACTTAATATAAAATTTTCAACAAAAAATTGTTGAATATGATAAGTAAGTAGATAGCTATTTTATTTAAAAATTTATTTTGAAGTAAACCATTTTCCCATTTCATTAAAAATTAAAATATTCAAATTATTATCTTTAACTTTTATCCAAAACATTCATTAAGCCGGAAATACTAAGGGGAGGGTGAATTGATATTTTTAAAAAAATTCTACAAACTTTTCTAAATGATAAGAAAATGGAAGAAAATTTTGGACAATTCAATTTATAGTAGTTCGACCCTAATTCACTATACTTGAATTATTACCTTTTAAAGAAACGGTATAACATCTACAATCCCTATTTTTTCACAAAACTAAGATATAACATTCCCCCTAATTTTTGTGGCTAAACTACAACCCTCTAGCTTTTACAAAGCTCAACTATAGCTCTTAACAAATTACTTAAGATTTTATATCTCAAAAACCTTAAATATCTTTTAGCAAGTACAAAGGAAAAATATAAACAATGAAGAACTCTTAAAGATGTGTGTGTTTACAAGAGTTAAGCCGTTGTAGGGAGTTTCTAGTCATAGGGAGCATTTATTTCGTGCATTTAATGCAACCTGCAACAATGTGTTTTGAAATACAAACCCCTTATCTCAAGTTAGGAAGAACAAAATATGACTGTTAGAGCTGGAGGTCTCAAGACACAAATAACTTGTCTCAAGATAATTTACTTCGTGTCTCAAAACAATCTATATGTCTCGAGACAAGGCTCCCTTGAAACTTACCTTTGCTTTGGTGTTGGCTTTGTCTCGAGACAATGTTCCTTTAAAGCATTTTTAGCGTAGATGTTGGTCTGTCTCGAGACAAGATTAGAAACTTTTAAAAATATGGTTCAAAAACTTTTATAGAAAGTTTAAGTCATTTAGAAACTTTGTTTTTGAGTTTATAACACTTGAAAATATATTTGGATAAAATTGAAATAATTTATACCAATTTGATTAAAAGATTTTATAATAAAATTTATTATATCAAAAATCAAAACTAACCCATTCAAAATAAAATAAATAATACCATATTAATAAGATTAAAATTATAAATTAATAAATTAAAAAATTAAAATTTACTATTATCAAATAAAATCAATCAAATAACTTTATAATATAAATTTAATACTTATAAAATTTAATCGATGCATCAAAATAAACATTTATGTGCAAATAAATCTTTTAACTTTTTAATATGATTGCAATAACTTTTAAAATTTTAATTTATACTTATACAAGTAAAATCGTAAAGACATATTAGAAAAAAAAAATTATAAAAACCTAAATAAAAATAGGAAAAAGTTTTTTTTTAATTTTTTTTATTTTTTAAGGCATTGCATTTAAGTCTCCTGTTTAGCACTGGCTCACATTTATTAATTAGCCATTATCACCCACAAAAGTAATTTCCAATGCCGCTTTCCCCGACCTCTATTGTCCTCTAACCACTCAAACATCCCATCTTTGACTCCTCCCTCTTCTTGAACTCCATCATCTAGAAAAAAAAGGTGGATAGTTGAACTGCTTTTGAGATTTTCTTTTTCTCCCCAACACTGTCTTATCTTGGTTGCTACCTGCCTCCTGCATGAAACAGAAACAGAGTTTCCTTTATTGTTTCTCACTGTTGCGATGAAGTATATACGGACCAACAGCTTGAAACGGTTATTCTCATTAAAAAGACGCAGTTTCGAAGAAGGTGGTGCCAACCAACATGGGGTTTTCGAAGAAGACACCAACAATGATAGTTTTAAAATTGCTTCTGTTGCAGAGCGTTCTCAGCGACCTTCGTGGAGAAGCTTCTCCTTTGAAGAAATTTTTGTTGCCACCAATGCTTTTAGCTCAGGTTTGTTCAAGTATATTTTTTTTCTTGGGTTCAAATTTTTGTATTTTCTTGTGGATGGCTTAACATCTTCCATTTGATTATATGTGAATAAACAGAGAATTTGGTAGGGAAAGGAGGGTATGCAGAGGTATACAAAGGAGTACTAAAGGATGGGGAAGAGATTGCAGTGAAGAGACTAACAAAAGCTTGTACTGATGAAAGGAAAGAGAAGGATTTCTTGACAGAAATTGGAACCATTGGTCATGTTTGCCATCCAAATGTATTGTCACTTTTAGGCTGTTGTATCGACAATGGCCTTTATCTCATCTTTGAGTTCTCCTCCAGAGGGTCCGTTGCTTCTCTTCTTCATGGTACAAAATGCCAAATTTTGGTTTTCTCGATTCTCGCCCATAGATTGAAATGTTTCACATATCTGGGTTTCATTTAGTACCAGTTGTATGTTCTTCATTGAGATTTTGTTGATGCAGATGCGAATTTGCCACCAATGGATTGGAAAACAAGATATAAGATAGCAGTTGGTACTGCCAGAGGACTCTATTACTTGCATAAAGTGTGCAAAAGAAGGATAATTCACCGTGACATTAAGTCTTCAAATATTCTATTGGCTGCAGATTTTGAACCTCAGGTACCTATATCAAAATAAACTCTGGTTGTTCACTGTAGTGTATTTGAGTTTGACCTTTCTTTTCGGAATTCATGTTTTAATTTAGATATCAGATTTTGGACTAGCAAAATGGCTTCCTTCTCAATGGACACACCATTCTATTGCTCCAATTGAAGGGACATTTGGGTACCCTATTCAACAACCCTTTTTCTCTGTTATTTTCTTTTCTTTAGGTCAGAATTAAAATAAGATGTAAAGGTGATGCAGGCATTTAGCACCCGAGTACTTCATGCATGGAACAGTGGATGAGAAAACAGATGTGTTTGCCTTTGGAGTTTTCTTGTTAGAGATGATTTCAGGGAGGAAACCAGTTGACGCCTCTCACCAAAGCTTGCACTGCTGGGTAATGCTAATGCATGCCTCTTTAAAAAAAAAAAAAAAAAGTAATGGATGAGATTCCTTGTTTAACTTTCGAAACTCAACAGGCAAAACCACTGTTGAAACGTGAAGAGATGGAAAAATTGGTAGATCCAAGGCTTGGAGGGTCCTACGATATTTCACAGCTAAAGAGACTTGCCTTCACGGCATCCCTCTGCATTCGAGCCTCTTCAGCCTGGCGTCCCACCATGAATGAGGTATTTTATCTGCTATTCCTGCTCTCACCAATCATCCTAGATAACCAACAAATTCAATTACTTCCACATATATTTATCATATATAGGATGATGTAATTTTCAAACCAGCTATTGCTTCAATCAATACCCACCTGTCTAGTTGTGTTTTGAGACCAAGTTTTTTTACACATGCAATATTTTTCTGCCAACTTGTCACATATCTTTTTTAAATTTCGTGTCACTCTCTTCAATATTTTTATAAAGTAATCAAAGCAACATTTGATTTTTTATTAAATTATTAGGTAAATTTTTTCACACTAATAACGATCATTAAATTATAATAGGGGGTATTTAAAAACACCAATTATGCGAATATAATACAATCGTGACAGCTGTCGTCTTCTCAACCTTTTGGATGTTTGCCTGTAAATGAATTTGGACATCCTTTTCACCAGCGAGGAATGCTACTTGAACACTTTGATTTTACCATGTTGTCCCTTTTTTCTCCGTAGTTTAGATTTTTTGGTTAGGAATTTTAGGATGTTTGTCTTAATGTCAATTTTACCAACCAAAATCTTCTTCTATTTTTTAATGCTAATTCATAGGTATTGGAAGTTCTTATGGAAGGGGAAACTGATAAAGAGAGGTGGAGAATGCCAGAAGAAGAGGAACAAGAAGAATTCTGGGGCTTTGAGGATCTTGAATATGAATGTCACACTTCTTTCTCACTTTCACCTGATGATTCTCTCTCGACTGCAAGTTCTTTGAGGGGAAAAAATTAAAATAATCCAAAATCATAAACAAAATTTTAACCACTGCTATAAATTGTCTTCATGTAAATATAAATATCTATTTCGCAGTTATGAATATAATATTTAGCGTGAATTGTGGCAAGAAACCTTCCATTTCAATATTCGATACCTATTGGACCTACTAACTTTGTTGGATTTAGGTTGAGTTGTGAGTAACTTAGGTTTAAAGTTTTGAGTTGTATGAAAAAAAAATATGGGCAAATTATATCATTAATTATTAAATTATGGGTAAGTTTTTATTTTGGTTATTTAATTTTAAATTGTTAGAATTTGATCATTGAACTATTCAAAAAATTTTATTTAAGTCATTAGGTTGTTAAAATCCATGTCATAGGCTTTCTATGTTCGCATAGTCTGCACAAATCGAAAGTTCTCTTTCTTCTTCTCTTATACAATTTAGTTTTTTTTTATGAAACAATTTTGGATGTCACATATTTGTAAATATGAATTTAAATAGTTTTTTTTCCCGATCTTCGACATTAAATGTCATATTGACTTTGATCTAAGACATGCTTTTCTATTCACCGATAGGTACTGATCCATCATACTTATCGTCGAATCGTCACTTAAAGCTCATTAACAGACTTTTTTAAAAATACAACTCAACAGCCTAATGACTAAAATAAAAACTTTTGAATAGTTTAGTGACTTCAATGAAAACTTTTGAATAATTCAGTAATTAAATTGTAACTTTTTTAATTATGTAACCAAAACAAAAACTTACAAATAATTTAGTGATTAATAAATAGTTTACCAAAAATATGAATATGAAATTTAAGGAAAAGAAAAACATTGCACCTTTTATATTTGCTTCCATAAAATACTATTCAAGGAAAACTCCAAGGAGAAAATGGCAGATAGAGGGAAGAAAATAACAATAAGTCAACTAATGTGTTAACGAGTGATCATCAAATATCGATCTCTTACTAACCTTAAATTACTTTATTCGGATTTTTATTTTTTAAATTTTTATTTGACACTAGTATGCGATCGGACGTTAAAATGAAAGCACGAAGTATTGAATATATATACTCATATTTATTTATTTTCTTTTAATATAACTAAAAATTTGACAAAAAATCCGAAAAGATGACAGATCATAAATGAGCAACTATAAAATTTGGAAATTAATTACTTCTTTAGAATTTTGGGTCAAGTGCGAATTTTAAAAGGGTTTTACCTAAATATTAACCTAATTTAAATAAGACTATATTTAGTGATGGGTGTCGATCCATCAAAATAAATTTCTAAGCCTAAAACATAAATTGAATTTGCAATATATATGAAGTAAGGTTGATTTCATAGAGATCGGATGATCAATTTTACAATTTCTTAAAACCAAAATTTATACAAATATGCTAAATAATAGAAAAAGGATTAAACACGAATATAAAATAAATAACATAAATCAAATAAAAACCAAAATAAAATTGCAATAGAAATAAGAAAACAAAATTAAATTTGAATAAATTAATAAAACGAAAGTTCCAGTTCAAGCACAATTTTGACTTGGACTTCGAATTGATTCAAGACAATAAATTTTCTCATCCAATCAATAAGTTTGTTATAGTGATTGAGGAACAGACTCAAACTATCAGCCCTTCCATATGTAAATTAATTGCAGGAACAATTTGACAACTAACCTTTACCAAGTTAATAACCTTGCAATTAGCTTCCATGATTTAATTCATCGGCAGCCTTGCGAACTAAAAGGAATTGAGTCAAATCAATGGCCTTAATTGTATGGTCTAACTTAAATAAACGTTGTTGAGGTGAGTTTGTTGGTTAGAATTAGGTCTCTATCGTTCTTAATGCTACTTGTAAGTTAAATCTTAGGCGTTAAGTTATAAGGTTATTTATTGTAAGGGAAGTAATTTTAAATAAGTTGGCTCTTGTTTACCGAATAGTTAAGGAGGGATTGGTTTCCCAATGTTAAGTAAACAACTAGAACTAATTTATTAAAGGCATTGAAGATATCATTGCATTGATGATTGAATTTATGAATCAAGTAGAGAATTTACCTTTGACTAAAGTTTTTCCTCATTGATTCTTCCTAAACTTTTAATTACTGCTTTCTTCACTAAGTTTTTAAGTTAAATTTAGTTTTGATCTTCCAAAAACCCCTTCATATTTACTTTACTTGTTATATTTAAGAAATAAAGTTATTATTGATCCCTATGGATACGATCCTACTTGTTCTTATCTACTAATTTTATATTTTCAAGTAGGTTTTTGTTTTTTGTAGGTTTCGACAACCTAATAGAAATTAATGAATTGATCAACAAATGGAATCTAATTAGAAATTAATGAATTGATCAATAAATGGAACCTAAGCATCAAACAAACCTCAAAAACTTCTACTGTCTCGATTCCATCAATAAATCTCATGATCAAATCCCTTGATGTTAAAATCATAGCCTTTTAACTTTTACAAGAACTTGATGTCCTAGTAAGATTTGAAACCCTAACCCTAATTGTTAAGGGTTTTTTTTTCCTATAAATTACAAAAAATTTTAAAACATTTTGGCGCATATTCAAGTTGATTAAGGGTGACCTTTTAAGAGTTTGTGGTGTATTAGATTTTGACACAATTATAAAGCATTTGTTAGAGTTTGTATGATTCGAATCTCGTCACTTGTTGAAGAAATAAATACAGTGGCAAAATAAGGGGATTTGTGGGGGTGATCAGGGATGCGGGGGCTCCGCCACCGCGGTATGAACCATATCGCACATGTAACACCCTTAACCCATCTCTGTTGCCGGATCAGGGTTACGGAGCATTATTGTTCAATTTAGAACATTTAATCTCAAACAGAAACAAATATTCAATTTAAATTCAAACATTCACTTGCACATTTAATTTATAGGATAATATACACTTATGGGCTTTAAATCGAGCCTACGGGCCCCTAAAAATAGTGTGGGAACATTCAGGGACCATTTTGAAACAAAACAGAAAATTTAGGAAAAATTGGGTAATTTTGAAAATAGAAGTCACACGGCTGTGTGACATAGCCCAGATCATGTGGCTTGAAAATATGGCTGTGTGGCCAACCGTGTACAATTCGAAGTATGAGACACAAGGTCGTGCCCCAGCCTCTGTGTCCGCCTATGTGGATATTTGAAGTAGAGTCACACGGTCGTGTCATAGATCGTGTGCCAGACCTTGTATGTATTCGATGTTGGGTCACACGGCTGTACCGCCAGGCCGTGTAACTCTTTGAGATCGTGTGGACTATCCTGCACCTAAAATTCAATAAGATATACAGCCATGTGACAGCCTGTGTCTCAGGCCGTGTGACAGTCTCTGTTCCAGGCCGTGTGTACCTAAAATTTGCTTCCAAAATAAGGCATTTCAATGCTAATACCTTAAATGTCAAGCCAAACCAAAACCAGCTATAAGCAGGTTTCCAAACAATTCTAATTGAGACTAAAACATACATATTTCATACAATTTATGTGCCTAACCAATGTGTCTTCATTGACACCACAAATTTTGTGCATAAATATTAAGCAATTCACCTAAGATATCATTACCAAATCGATGTTGTTCAATCAACAATAATGCATCCAAATATCAAATACCAAATCACATGACAAAGGCAAATAAATTATGTCCATTATTATAGGTTAACTACCCTATGATCATTCCATATATTTTTATCACCATAAGAATTACCAAAACCAAAACAATTCCTATCAAACAAAAGCACAAACATTGCCATATCAAATAGTATTAACATGAAACATAGCTTACCAATACATAACCTTATAAACTTAATTACAAATTCAACTATAAGTTTAAGTTCATTAACAACAAAGCCCTATATACATGCCACAAACCAAAATAATCAAATAAAAAACTATCGAAACAATTGTTGTATAGTATGAGCTCTGAAGTTGATCCGTTCGACCAATTTCACAAAACATTAACTACAGAAAAACAAGAACAAATCAAGTAAATTTAAGAAACTTAGTAAGTTCATAACTAAAATTCAAATAAACTTACCTTAAATAACATTTGAATTCAAAAGAACTTAAATTATTTATCCCGACCACCATTTACAAATCATATAACGTTAGTACTAAACATTTCATCATATAATCAATATTTCACAATAGTTCAAACTAAATCCGTTCACATATATTTATATATAAACATTACTATTTTAAATAATTGCATTTACGATTGTTTGTATTCTGCTAGGATAATCAAATCACCTGTATGATTTGTTGATGGATGCATATGTTTGAAAACCTTAATGTCTGTGTACTTTGTAATATACTGAAGTTAGGTGTTTGATATTAAAAATGTTGTCGTGTATATATCATGTCAGGATTATGTGAAACATCCCAAATCTGGCTTAAACGTTATAGCCAGATTCTGAATGTTACATTGGTCACCGAAATAGCAAAGTGAAACATTTAGATTCTTTTAAAACTTCTATTCTAACAAATTTTAGAAAAACTTGTGCATTTTCCTTAGTTTAAATAAAATATCAGATTATCAAGTCAACCAAGAATTATTAGGCAACGTGATATTTTTGAAAACTCAATTGATTTTTTTCTATTTTGTTGAATTGTTTTTCAAAACTTTATCTTTATTACATGTCGAAAATAATCATGAAATCCGTAATTTATATTTCAAATCCATATTTCTTATGAATTAAAATCGGTTTGCATGTTTGATCGATTTTCAAGATAAATACCATACATGCAAATAAAATCCCAAATAACGCAACCCAAAATCTAAAACCAAACTCATGCCATAGTTAAAAAAAAACATTATAGTCCCAAAAATAATATGATAATAATATTTTAAAAGAAATACTTTATTTATAAAAGTGTGAGTTTAAGAGTAACAATTCATAAATAAAGACATTCTCAGAAAAACAATAAGCCATCCATACAAAGCCAACAATGGTACATAGCAAATCATCAATTAGTGCCATCAAAACAAAATTTATAATAAGCATGGCTATTATCAATCAGTGCATGAGCATGGGTATGATCAAATGATGCAACGCAAAGTGTCAATAAAATAGATCCTACCCCATTTGCTACACACCAGTTTCATCTATCCCATCACACCAAATAGGGCTACTAGAACCCATCCATCCATTACACCAAATTGTGGTATTTAGCCACTAGAAATTATACAGGCAAGTTGCTAGATTTATTGCGAAAATACCACAAAAAACAGATAATGCAGTTTAACTGCCAAATCAGAATTTGTGGATAAACCGCTAGAATCGCATATCATAGTCTGCTAGAACTTCCTCCAAACCATACACATTCCAACCCCAATGCACATGCAAATGGCATAACATAAATGAGCTTACTCAAATCAGACGTGCCCATATGCAGATAAAACATATCATAACATACTAGTTGCACATATAATTAACAGATCAAAACATGTTATTGGCATATTACCTATATGCAGATAAAACATATCAGAACATACTAGTTGCACATATAGTTAATAGATCAAAACATGCTATTCGTATATTCGACCATCACAAAAACAAGCAATTATCATATTCAACAACACAATAGAGACACATAAGCATTTGAATAACTCAAATTAGGGCATACTCACCTTCGATCATGTCACCCAACTTACTTACCCATATTCAACCATAACTGAAACACACCCACAATCAATCAGCTTACATCAAATTTTACAGTTCGAGAAAATACTTACATTCAGTCTCCGCCAGAAGAAAACACAGCTCAGAACCGAACGATATCAATTAAAACACAATATCATTTACTTGTTATCATACACTTACAGATCACATAGGGTTAGGATTAACACATATACGACTCAACATGATTTATTTACACATGTATTTAATTTTCACTAAGTCACACGATTTATTTATGAATAAGACACACACACGAATTAAAAAAAGGTTAGGACCCACATCTGATCTATGTAAAGGATGGCTAGGGGCGGCAAATAAGGGCTGTCAAATATTGATAAAATCAGCCGTGGATCGCTAAAGGCTACTATTGCTATCGGCTGGTAGCGCACAAGGTGCGACTGAAACCGATAACTATCGATGACTGTTGATTGCGTGCGACATAAGTTGATATCTGCCGATTGCGTACAACAGAATGCCATGGTTGTTGCTGCTAGCGGCATTGAGACGTACGGGTGGTGTGGTGCTGGTTAATGTTAAAAGTGGTGATACAGAAGATGAAAGATAATGACTCAAAAACAAAAGAAATCAAAAGGAGGAGGGGACGACAGAAGTTTCGGCAACAAAAGAAAAACCAACGTGTAAAAAAAACAAGAAAACAAAATGGATTTTTTTAAAAATAAATCAGATTATAGCAAAAATAATTCTCACTTTGAGCACCACAAAATTCAAACTTAAGACCAAAGGAAATGTTAAATCTTAACCATTGAACCAACATGCTCATTCTTGTTTGATACAGCCACGCCTCAAGTCCAACCTAGCTCGAGCAAGGAGCCTTTGGAGCTGCCTCAAGGTCCAATCACCCGATCACGAGCTAAACAATTCAAGGAGGCTGTTTCGGCCTTAGTAGATCAAGTTTGGGGCGAGACTTTGGTTGGACGCATTGATGAAGCTTGGACAAATTCGATGAGCCTTCCTTGCACTTTGTTACGAAAGTGAATTAAGCTCCACTTCACTCATTAAATTCGAACCACTCAAAATTAGCTCAAAATAACTTAGTCAATAATATAGTAGTGAAATAATTAATTGAGTTAGTTAAATTAGTTATTTACAAGCTTAATTAATTTTCGTTATTAAATTGGTCTTAAATCTGGTCAAACTTAATTATGCATGATATTTTAGTTATTATGACATGTTATTAATTTTGTCTTAATTTATCTGACTTATAAATATGTTTTTAAGCTTGTTTTTAATATGTTAACTTTATTACTTGTTTTAATTATGTCCTAAGGTGCCGAATTTAATGTGCAGCATTTTAGTGTTAATTTAATGTGTCTAAACATGAATTTGAATTATTTGATGAATGTTGCTGCGGTACATCATCCATGAACGTTTTGGAGCATGAAAGGTATTAAAAGAGGGTACATGAAGGGACGGCACATGCATGAATGGGAGAATGAAGTTGGTCATTGTTTGAAGTCTCCTAAGTGACCATTCAATTAATTTATTACTTACACATTGTTGGATACATCATGGCTGTTCGGATCAAGGTGTTCACATTCAAAGACTCTTCAAAACTTGGTTTTCACACTCAAAGTGACTACTCAACATCTTCTTAATTGCTGGTAATTTTTCAGCAATAGTTGCCAATTAAATGAGCTCCTTTAAGCACATCAACCGAATGTAGTCACGCCATTTACTCCCTCAAGCTCCAAGTTCAATTGTCCATCTAGAAGGTGACCATTGAGCTCCAAGTTCAATAGAATCTAGCTAGCCCATTTAAGTAATTCATTTGCTTAATTTTTAAGGAATTTAAGTGACCATTCGGCTAGCCTGGTGGATTATTATAAATAGCTGAATTTTCACTTTGTAAGGGACTTATGACATTTTTAATTAGCGAATTGCTGCCAAAATTGTGAGGCATTTTCTCTCAAATTTCGTTCGAGACCCGTAAGACTTATCTAAGCTTTTAGTGGCGTCTTTCCGAGTCTTTTCCGAACTTATCACTCCTTAAACCCGAGTGTGGCGTTCACCTTTGATACCTTTGGTTCATACTTTCCTAAGTATCGGGTCAAGGTCCTTTTCAACCATTTCCAATTCATTTAGGTCCTATAAGTTTCGGGTCGACACTTTTCTTTAGTGTTGGTTCATTCTTGACCTCTTTAAACCATTACCAATTCGTACCAAATACCATACCATTTCATACCAATTCTATACCATTTCGTACCAATTCCCAAATACCAAAACGTACCAAAACCAAATACCATTTCTTAATTATCTTAAACCGAACTCTTCCATTCTATTCATACCATTTCGACTTAAACCAAATCCACATCCAACTTTGCACAAACTTATCTTACTTCTTTGTACACAAATATATTCTAACTCCTTCTCGTCTAATCTACTTCTTCGTTTACGATCGGGAACCAAACGACTCGGACTCAACTACTAAACCGAGATCGTATCATTGTTGGTAAGCATACAAAAACTAAATATAATCTATACGTATCAAGCCAAATGTGAGATAAAATATAATAAAAAAACTTTTAAGGGAAAGGAATCGAACATAAGACCTCAAGCATACAACTAGACACTAACCACTAAATCAAATCAATTTACAAGTTACAATTCCTACAACATTTATCTAAATATAAGGCATGTCCACTCTTGGTTCACTAACCCAATTTTGGGGATGTCACATTATATGTCAACATGAAAATGCCTGCTTATGTACTCCAAAACCAATCTTTTTACTATACTTGTTCAAGGGTCGTCTTTTATGTTTTTGTTTTTTTTGTCTTGCTTTGCTTGAGGACAAGCAATGACTTAAATGTGGGGAGTTTGATCTGCTGTAATTCGGTGTAACAGATTAAATTGGTTTTCGTACTTGAGGAGCTTGAATACGAGCAATTTTAGTTTGTTTTATTTATGTTTTCTTAGTTTAGTTAAATTCAATAAAAAGTGCATTTTGAGTCTTTTATTAACCTTAAGGGCCGACTAAGGCCTAAAGGTGAGTTAACGTATTTAGTAAGTGTGCATGAGACCATTCAAAGGCATAGTAACTCAAGTTGTATTGCAACACCGGGAGCTCTATGTCGAAACATAGGGAGCAGAATGATAATATTGCTATACTGCATTGGGTGTCGCGACATAGCCAAGGGATGTCACGACACTCCTTTGAAGCTACCCCTTAACCATGCATACTGCCTTTGATGTTGCGACACAAGGACTAGGGTGTCGCAACACTGGTCCTATATAGGAAGCACTTACGAGCTAAGGGCATTTTGGTCTGCATAATGAAAATTAAACACGAGAACGTCAACTGACCTAGTGTTAAGGACGACGACAACCCTAACTCTATAAATAGGCTCTTAAAACACTTGTTTAAGGACGACTATTCATACTTTAAGTTTTCTTTGTAATTTTAGTTTTTGGTTTCCCTTTCTTTTAGGCTTTAGGTTTATTTTTAGTTCTTTTCTATTTCGTGTTCTTCAGGGAACATGAGTTGTAATCGTGATCAAACTACTGTGGATTCTGCGCTTCAATCAATACAATTTAGGATTATCTTAAACGTTTCTCTTGATTCATTATTTATGTTTATCTTTATTATCAAGATTATTGTGTTCATGAGATCTATGAGGTACTAATCATTTTATGGGGGATTAGTGAGTGGAGGTGTGATTAATTGCTATGTAGGGTTTTTTTAGCGGATCAATCGTTTGGGAGAGGAAGAACTTAAACCCTAGGCTTGACGCCCCTAGGAAGTCATTTAGGTAGGAATTAATCGAAAATTTGTATGACTTATCCATGAACACCTTAGTCCCGAACCGGTCTAGACTCTGAGGTCGAGAGATAATTAGTTCTTGTCGACTCGTTAGTTTAGTGAAGGATCGACAGATCCTACTAGGGTAGCAACTAGTTGATTGAGTAGAAACCTGAGATAGGAATTAGTTATGATCACCAAATCGAGCTAATCACCCATAATTAGATTTGACTAAGCTAGAATTCATATACTCGAAGTTCACTTTCTTTTTTTTTATTTTTATTTCATTATTTATAAAACCCCGAAATATTTCCTTTTATGTTTTATCGTACTATAATTTATTTAAACTACTAATTACTTCTATTTGTGTTTAGGTTAACATTAATTTAGTACTTGCCTCTTTTGGGTACGATCCTTCGAGTACTTACCTACTTTGTTGTAACTATATTACAACCTGACCCGTATACTTACGGACACTGCCTCAATTCCATATCTTTTAGTTGCAATATTCACACTCTGGATGTTGGTACGTCCGAAGGTGCTTAGAAATCAATCACGATGATTTGACATAATGACTAAATAACTTTGAAATTAACAGACATAGAATCGAAAGTTAGTTACAAATTATTTAAGCCCCAATTATATATTTTTGATAAGTGTTTCCACTAGCTCATCACAACTCTGTATGGATTGCATAATAAGAACTAATTGAATGTATGGATTAAATCGACATATAAGAAGTAGATTGTATGTATTACTAACTACAATAAATACATTTTCTCAATAAGTTAATAGATGACTTGAAAATTAATTTAATTTATTTGGTGTATTATTTATCTAGATAAATTAAATAGTTGATTCCAAAGTGAGGCTCAAATCAATTAGTTGACGTAGTTCTATTTTATTTAAATTTATGCATAGATTTTATTGTAGTAAAGTTATGATTATTTTAACGGAATTAAAAGTAGGGTGCGAAATTATTTAATTGAATAATTATTTATGAATAAAATTTAAGTAATTAGGTTGAATAATTATATGTGTCTGTATTTGAAATGGATGGATAACGCATATAATTAAAATCAAAGCCAAGCAATAGTACAAGGGTGCGAGTTAATAAGAGATGATTGATTTAAGCTTCTTTTTTTGTATTGTTGGAGCATGAAGTGACGGATCGGATAAGTAATTATTGCTCGTTGATGAAACGCCAATTATTATTAGTACTCAATCATGTCCGCCTCCCATGTTGTTCATCGAATTTTTGTTGGTTCAAAATATTTCACAACTACATTATTATTAAATGCATGTTTTTATTTTAAAACATCACATCAACAAATTTAAAATATATATTAATAATTGGACTTAATTTTAAAATTTAAAAAATATTAAACATCGAAAGAAATTTTCTTAAGAAAAATAACAACCAAATATAATTGCTACGAGTAAAATAACTGTAACCATAATAATATTTAGCAAATAAAGAAATTAGTCAATAAGTCACATTTCATGCCAGGTATTTTATATTAGACTTGTCCCAAAAGGCTTGGTTTAGCCTGCCCTTGGTGGAACCCATGCCAGAACTAGTCTTTAAATTATGAATATCACATTTTTTTTTCTTTTTTCTTTGGGGGGGTTGGGGTGGGGCATAACCCAATCATATGGCTCAACAAAAAATATTGCTCTCTAATTCCCTCTTTTCTAATACAATAGTAAGATAATTCTGCACCTAAAATATATGTAATATCAGCTTGGGTTAATGGTATCATCTCAATTTACATACCATCAGACACTTATTTAAATTTATCATGACCCATTTAATCTATTAATTGAAGGGATAATTGACTGTATAAAAAAATAATTGTAGTTCAAAATTTGTTGAGACAAGGATTGTATACTAATGGAAAAGAAGTATTTGTTTAAGTAGATAGTGATCAATAAAGTGGATGCAATTATTTAGTGTAACAAAAATGGAAGCAAGAACACATGGGTGTTGATGAACAGTTGTACTTGCCCTCTTCGATTAAATGGGTCCTGCAGGAACAAATAGATGCTAATTCCCAAAACCAAAAACACAGAAAATGTATTAGTTGAACGCCTCAAGTGCTTGTTGTTTAGGAGTTAGGGGCATCTTTAACCTTATTTTAATCTCACTTTAACAACATTATTTATTTATTCATTCCATTGTTCATCTTATACCACAAATATGTGACGTGGCGTTTAGAGATAACATCCCGTTGTTCAAGTTAAGATATTACATTAATTGGATAATAAAGCTATAATTATTTCACTATTTGTTTGGGAAGGACACAAAGCAATGGAATGGAGGTAGGTATAGTTCTTAACCAACTTATTTTCTGTGTAATATTGTAATACTAGATACTAAGCTGGTTTAATATATATACTAGTTTCTTTTTAAAGGAAAATCTCTCAATAGAATAATCCAATGAGCACAAAGAAAAAGGCCAACTAGAAGTGAGAATAAAGCTAAACTCAAAAACAAAAAAATTTACCCCATACATCTGATTCTAGATTTTCGTCTTCCAATGGTTGTCACTATAGGGACAGTAAATTGGAGAGCAGCCCGAGCCAAGGAGTGGGTTACCTTATTATTATTCCTTTTCGTCCAAGAAAAAGGTTAGATTCTAAAACAAAGATTTAACCTCCATACAATCTTTAATTACCAAAATGAAGTCAACGACATTTAAGCAATCACGAATCAAAGCATTAAATACTTGAAGCAAATCCAATTTAATGATGATAAACTCCCTACCGTCTCGCTGAACCTAAAAGAAAACTTCTCTATCATTAATTATTTTACTATTATTTTATCAATTATATCCTTTACTTATATATCATATACTCTTTATTTATAATTATTTAGTATTAAAATTATTATATTTATTAATATGCTATTAATCAATTATTCGAACAATTTTATTTAATAAAATTTTCAAACATTTACAAGTATATAAGTTGAAATTTAATTACGATTTAATATTTAATAAAATTTTAATCTAAAACATGTTACTTGATTAGTTAACTATATTAGAAGGCTTAAAAGTATACTTATATTTTGGTATTATAAAAGTTATGGTGTGTTATTGTTGTGCAAATAGAGTAAAAGAGAGTAAATTATTGTACTAGAAAATCATGTTAAGTTTGATTTCAGGAAAAAAACTAGAGGGGTCACAAACAGTCTCGCTTAAAACACAGCATTTTAGATAGAATCTCCCTAAAATTTAATTTAATAGCACGATATATCAATACAATTATACCCCACAGATATTGAAAGATAAATAAAAATAATAAAGAACACAAAAAATTTAACAATGTTCGGTAAATTACGCCTACGTCTTTAAACACTACCAAATATATTTCACTACAAAAGATACAAATGAAAAATTACAAATAGGAAGAGGGAAAAATTACCTTATGAAGAAAACGACAAAATTTGGGATGATTCAAAGGTGGAGAAACAACCCCTATTTATAGTAGTACAAACTCTCCACAACCTTATATTTTTTAGATGTGAGATTGTGCTATTTCAACAAATCTCCACCTTAGCAAATTTTCACATCTTCAACCTCCTTGCAAAACAACATTTGATAGTGTTTTCAAATTCCAACCTTCAAGTTTTAACATTGATCAAGTCCAAATATAGTTGGAACTTGACCGCAACCACAACCTTAGTTATTATATCGATAGGATTCTCAGTGGTTGAAATTTTTTGGATCTTTACTCCACCTTATTTTAGAATCTCTTGTAAAAAATGATAGTAGACATTAATTTGCTTTGTCCTTCCATGATAAACTTGATTATTTTCTAACTAAATAGCACTCTGATTATTGCATTGTACTTTGACATACTTCTGCTTAATTTCCAGTTCGCCAAGCAACCCTTAAAGCCAAATTGCCTCTTTTACAACCTCTGTGATTGGCATATACTCCACTTCTGTAGAAGATAAAGCAATTGTTGACTGTAAAGTATACTTGCAACTAACTGGTGCCTTTGTAAGGGTAAACACATAACCAATAGTTGATCGTCGTTTGTCCAAATCACCAGTATAGTTTGAATCACAATATCCAACCACACCATGATTATCTTCCTACTAAAAAAAAAACAATCCAATATCCATTGTATTCTAGATATATCACAAAATTCATTTCACAGCTTGCCAATACTCCATTCCTAGATCATGCATATACCTACTCACGATCCCAACTGCTTGTGCAATGTCAGGTCTTGTACATACCATAGCATACATTAAGCTACCAGCAACATTTGCATATGGTATCTTTGACATGTATTCTTGTCCTGCATCATTCTTTGGTGACATTGAAGAATTAAGATTGAAATGAGGAACAATGGAGTACTAACATGTTTTGACTTTTCATTCATGCCAAAATGCTTTTGCAATTTTCTCAAGTATTGTTTCTAAGTCAAACAAAACCTCTTTAAGCTTTTATCTCGAGTTATCTCCATGCCAAGAATCTTTTTTGCTTCTATTAGATCATTCATCCCAAACTCCTTTTGCCACTATGCGTCTTTAGCTTCTCAATCTCTATTTGACTTTTGGAAGCTATCAACATATCATCAATAAACTTGTGTACTTAATGTGTACTTTTGTTCTGTCATAAACTTGTCAAATCGCTTGTACCATTGCCTCAGAGATTGCTTTAAAATGTAAAATGATTTTTCAAGTTTACACACTAAATTTTGTTTTCTAGCAACCTTGAATCCTTCTAGTTGAGTAATATAGATTTTCTTTTCCAAGTTTCCATGTAAAAAAATAATTTTTATATCAAACTGAACTAATTCCAAATCCAGCCGTGCCACCAAAGGCAATAAAATTGTAATGGAGGAATGCTTTACAATTGGAGAAAATATCTCATTGTAATCAATTCCCTCTTTTTGAGTATAGCATTTTGCCACCAATATTGCTTTGTAGCAAACATTATCTTGGCCAAGAGATCCTTCTTTCTTTGCAAACACCCACTTTCACCCAATTTTCTTTTTTCCTTTCAGTAAACTAGCTAGCTTCCAAGTTTGATTCTTATGAAGGGATTGTATTTCTTGATTCATTACAGTCCTCCACTTTTTTTCTTCTAAACTCTAAATTGCTTCATTAAAAGTGGTATAAATGTCATCAGCTACAACTGATAATGCATAAGCAACCATATCAGCAAAGCGAGCAAGCTTTCTAATTATTCTCCTTGGCTTATTAGTTGCAATTGGTTAAAGTTATTGTGGAAGTTCTAGGGTCTAAACCTTCTCTTAACTGGAGTCTCTTTCTTCCACTGGATCCTTTCTACTAGAATCTTCTTCTACCATAAGAGAATCATTAACTTCTTTATTTGTTAGAATCACCACTTTCTCAAACTCCACATGCTTATGAGTATCATCTGACTGCTCCTTTTGCACATTTGAAAACATGGTAGATTTATCAAAGGTGACATCTAACCGCATGCGTGAGTGTACATAAAATAAAAAAAATTATAAAATAATTTTAAAGGTGCGATTTTAACTGTAAGCGTACAATGTCAATTGTAATATTTGTAGTGTAAATAGAACACTAGAGCATTCCAAGGATTGAACCCAAGGATTGTTGGTAAATGTATTTATCAAGTTAATTAAAAGTTAAGCAATTACTAATCTAATAAAGTAAAAAATTATTAGTGCAAATTTCAAAAGAAATTGTTTATAAACTAAATTTAAATTATCAATTAAACCAACTAATCTAAATTTCTTCCCTATTGCTTTAGACAATGTAGATGATAAAACAATGGTCGGTTGATTCGTTAATCGCTAACTAAGCTAATAGACCTATACCAATTATATTGATTGCTACTCTTAGCTAGGAATCTCCTCTCGATCTCATCCTTGACTAAAAGATACCACCTAAGCTCTCCTCTCGGTCTCATCCAGGCTTATAAATCTTCTCTCAATCTCACTATTTAGTACAATCATATCAAAATATCTAAGGATAAACTCTCCTCTCATTCTTGTTTATCTAGACTTTCCACTAGGGGCGTCAATTCTAGCGTATTAAGCATTTTGATATAATCGAACAACCAATTAATCAAGTATAAACATTAACTTAAATTAAAAAATAACCAATAAACCAATCATCAACAAATTTAACACATGATAAAGCTTAACACCTAAATAGACATTTCATCGAACAATTAATATGCACGATATAAAGATAAGGGTAAGAAATGCTCATTTAGATGGGGAACCAAAAGCACCCCAAAGCTTGATCCATCTTCATTTACAAGAGTCTTTAACAAGAAAGAAGAAAGAAAACAACAAAAAGAAAATTTATTCTAAAAAGAAAAACCCTAACCTAAAACTATAAAAACCTAAGGAGAGTGTTCAACCACCAAAATCTGAAAACAAATGTTTGGAAAATTGTATTTATAGCCTACTAGCATTTAACCTAACATTGACCATTATGCCTTTAAATGAAAAATAGACTTAAGCTTGTTGGACATAAAATTGACCTTGCAGTTTTTTCACTTGTTAGGCAGCAGTATCGAAATATCAACAACAGTCTTGAGATTGAGAGTCTTAGGGGTCTCAGTATCGTGATACCTATGGTCTAGTATTACAATACCACTATAGATGGCCTCAATTTTCCTCACTTTAACATTGTCAGGGGTATCATGACTTTCATGCTTCGATATCACGATACCCCCTTCTCGATGATGTTTTCTTCACATTCGGGCCACCATCGATTCCCTACACCACTCAACCACATTGTTAGGTTCCATATGACAAAATTGGCCAATTTGGGTCTAAAAAATGACTCAAAACTAATAAAAACAATTTATTAAAAAAAACTAAAAATCAACAAAAATATATATAAAAGACACCTAAATTGTTTAAGAATAAGCTTTTTAAGTGTAATTGAGAGCCTAATTTGACATATCAAATCACGAAAGATCAACATCCTTGCTAAAGATAATTTTCTACCATAAATGAAAACCTTTTATGATAGAAGTGATTCTTAAGAATATTGCTTTCTTTGCTTTTGGATCCAACTTTGATTCCTTAACATGATAGTATGCAGCGAAACCAAATACATGTAAAGAATCATAATCTATATTAGGCTTCCTACTCTATTTATTTAATGATGTTTTTCCTTCAATTGGAATAGATGGTAAGAGATTAATAAGATGGCATGCATATGTTATAGACTCAGCCCAAAACTTTCTACCCAATCCAGCATTGGATAACACACTGAACTTTCTCTAGCAACATTCTATTCATGTATTTTGACATCCCATTCTATTGTAGTGTAGATTTTATGGTAAAGTGTCTGATGATGCACTCATCTTCATAAATTTTTGCAAATGGATCACATCTATACTCTACACCATTGTCTTGCAAAGGTGTTTGATTCTTTTACTCTTTTGAGTTTCCATTATCTTTTTTCTACTTAAGGAAAACTCTTAACACTTCATCCTTTATTTTCATTGTATACATCCACACTCTTCGGGAATATGTTAGATAAAATCTGGTTCGAAAATGATTTTCTTGCACAGCAAAAAATAAAAATTTGAAAATCAAGCCAATTTGTGATATTTAACCCTTTATCAAAATCGCACCTGTGTTTTCGACTTGACGGATCCTTGTCGTTCATGGCTTTCAACTGAATGAGTTTATCCGCTATTCTCGTACCACGAGCTACTTCGAGTATGGGCTCGAACGAATTTGAATCAAACACAAAATCATAAATTATTTACTTTACTTTCAGTGGGAAAATAAATTCTCTCTTAATAGAAACTGATAGAATTGTTATTCCGAAAATATAATTAATACTTAGAGAATAAACTCTCACTATTTTCGGGGAAAATAATAATATCTCAAAGTTGTGTAAAACTTCTTCTTTTTTAGCCCTACCGGTGTTATCTATTTATTGGGAGAAGAGATAGAACCCTTGTTGAATTGTAGAAGTTTATTTCAATAGAAAAACAAATTCCTATTTTTAACTAGTATTTGGTCAAAGTGCAAGTCAAAATCCTTTTCAAGTTTGTGGTTCACAATACATTTTCTTGCCAAATCATTCAATGGCTCACATTCATCCAAAATATCAAATATTGCTTCAAAATGATATTTCCAATATATAATACTTGGAAATAATCAAAATGCCTTTTCATGAAAAAATTATCATTTTGTCCCTTTTGCGTGTTTGTCGAATTTCATTACATCGAAAAGATATTTATCAACCGATTCTCATAAATCATATTTAACTCTTACTAATAATCCTTGGATGGTAGAAATTACACTTTTACCCTTTTAGGTAAAAATAAAAATTTATAGTTTAGTCCTGTACTTTCAAATATTTCTATCTTTGTCCAAAAGTGATTTTTCATCACCAATACATATTCCACTTATTCTCATACAAAATAATCAATAATAGCCTACAACTCTCATTTTAGTTAAATTTTCAATTTAATCCTCATACTTTTAAAATTTGCAATTTAGTCTTTTGCCTCATGCTCACTTCTATAATTCTTTTCATTGATTTCTATCTCCAAAATCAATTTTACTTTCATAAAAATTCTCTGTTCGACTCATTTTCAAAATTTTCTCGAAATTTTACGATTTTTTACCCCAAAATAGTGCCATATGTCAATTTGAAAATTTTGAAATGTTATGAAACTAGAACCCTCTAGTTTTTTGTGGCTCAACTTGTAACCTTCCAGATTACAATTGGTACAAAGATGAAGTAAACAAAAATCCTCTAGGAAGGCATGTGTTTACAGATTTTGGCTCATTAAAGAAATGAAATAAGAATGATAAAAGATTTACAATATGAACTTTGTGACTATGTACAAGAGAAACTTAATAAATTAAGAATTTGAAGTTTTTATCTTAACATTGATTCTTGGATGTGTGCCTCTTAAATTTTGAAGTGTTCTTGAAAGAGAGTTTTACTAATGAACAAGTCTGTGAACGTTTATGATTGTTAAGGCTGAATTCTAGTCATTGCAAGCATTAATTTGAGCATAAAAAAATGTTCCTATAACATATGTCTCAAGACTTGTCCAGATGTCTTGAGACCACGCTAAAAAATAGTTATTATATAGATTTTTGGAGGCTATGTCTCAAGACATACAGATCATGGCTTGAGACATTTAGTCTATGTCTCGAGACTTTGCACCTCTAGAGCAAAGTTTGGTTTTTGAACTTGCTTGTCTCAAGACTTAGAGTCTTATGTCTCAAGACTTGACTACCAAAGTGCTTTAAAAATATCTTAAACACCTTAGAACACATTGTTATTGACTAAAAAACATTTGGATAAATTAAAAAAAAATTAAAATATATTTTTTAGTATATTGCAAGTCTTTGAAAATACTTTAAAAATGCTTGATAAAATTTCAACCATATTTTCACAAAATAAATTAAGAGATAATAAAATAAAATTTATATATCAAAAGTTTAGGCATCGAAGCTAACAATCAAGTATGCGATCTATTTTCTCATCTTGGGACAACGTCATCAGTTGAGACACTGGTTATCTTGCTCCGTGTCAACCATTATAGGTTGTCCCTTTAACCTCTTTATCTCTCTAGACATTGTCTCAGTATACTGTTTGCTGGTTTTGTTTTCGAATTATCTCTTTATGCATGTCTACAAATTAGAAATAAATGTTGTCATTGACAATTCCCTTCGGTTGTAGACGTTCTTCATTGTTCCAGACTTCTACTTCAATCTTTAAACACATCTCCATTATCAAATGTGAAAACCATAGTACTTTATTCTTTCCTCTTGCACACACGTCCTTTTGAATTAAAGTAAAGCCCCTTACATCGATCTTCTTTCCCACAAAATATAACAAAATTGCCCTAACTTGGGTACTCTCCATCACATGTATCGAAGGTAACAACCTTGCAGAGAGGAAATACATCCACATTTTAGTTGACACAGTCATGCTCAATTATCTAAAATAAAGGGGTTTACCTTGGTCCGAGGTAGTCCATTTCTTTCTACCTTTCATAAGGCAATCAATTATTGCTTCATAATTAATGGTTTCTTCATCTAATTGGCTAAAATCATCATTCACCAAAATAGGCATTTTGAGGAAACTATTAACATCCCGATGAGAAATTGGTATATCCTTTTCACAGATTTTCATAAATCTCCCAAACTAAAGGAACCACAACATTGACCCTCGATTGCTTACACAAAGTACTCTATCAGAGCTAATGTACTAATTTCAAACTAGGATCATAAAAATATTGTGTTGTATAATCGAATTCGCACTTTGGGACCAGTTTCTTACTGATTTTATGTTTTCCTTTGGTCAAAATATGATTGAGTATTGCATTGAGTCATCTTTCGTTTCTAAGCATGCAATCTTCTAATTTATATCAAAAACCCAAATTTGCATACACGTAAAGAACTTTAAACTACCACAAACTTATATTATAGAGAGAGAGAGGGAAAGAAACTAGAAATATGAAAAGATTTAACCTTGACCACAAAAAACCCACAATGCCTTCTTGAGAGAATCATGATGAGCAAAATAAAGTCCTCAAAGAAGTAGTCAAGAAGAGAAAAGGGAAAATGAAGAAGACAAATGAAAATGGTGCTTTTAACTCTTTACACTCACCCGACCTTTACAGTCACAACATGCTGTTTAGTCTAAAACATTTTATACTTCAATTTTTTTTCTTCTATCGTGACAATAAGATATCCCACATCACGATGTTATTCACTGCCTTCAAGAATGTGGGTATTGCTAGTCTTGACCGTTGCAACACTCATTCTACTAGAGTCGTAGCATTCCTCATTGAGTACTATCACCGACTATAGTCCATCCGATGTTGCAACATTGTTTACTACCATCTCTAGTGTCATAATTGTAATTAGCCACCTATTAAATTTATTTTAGTTAGAAATGTTTATGTTTAAAATTTGTCAAATGTTGGGGGGGGGGGGTTAAGGGTCTTACCACTAGAATCATTTTTGTATGCTGGTTTATTTGGAAGATGAGGTGTGAGGTCCTTCTTGGTGGTAAGTAGGTAGTTATTAATGGGGTCATCTGTATAATAAAATCTGCTACTCAAGAATATATAGCAGTTAGGAATGAATGCTCGACTGAGAGGGATTTTAAGCAGGAGGGTACTCTTGAAGAAGTTTGGGGGAGACCACCAGAAGGATGGGTTAAGATTAACTGCGATGGGGCTTTCGATGTTAAATATGGTAAAGCTAGTGTAGGTGTCATTTGTAGAGACGGTAGAGGAATGGTTCTTGATGGAGCAGCTGAGAAGAAGACAGCGGATGAGGTTGAGGTTGTAGAAGCTATGGTGGTCACTAAAGGGGTCGACCTTTCTGATAAAAATAGATGGGAGAATGTGCTTATGCAAACTAATTCTTTTATTGGTTTTTCGGAAACTAAGAAAAGGGATTCTGAGAGGTGGAAGCTGAAACCGATTCTGAAAAGGTTTGATATTTTTTTAAAAAAAATCAGGTGAATAACTTTTTAATCTAAAGGATCAAAAGGGTCGCTAAGCATTCTAAAGTAGAGATGCGTTTGGAGGGTTGGATTCATCACTCACCATCATCCTTGGTGTTTATCTTGGACAATGATGGTTTGCCAGCTCTGCCTGTTGCCTAATGTTGGATTTGGCCTAACAATATTGGTAGAGTTGATTTTATGTCTGCTCTTTTAACTTTGTTAGGCTTTTATTTTTCTATTGATTCATTAGGGTTTTTTCTTTATTGTTGATATTGTGGTGCTTTGTTTATTCAATCAATACATGAATGAATGTGTTTATTTGAAAAAAATTAAGGAATCCTAAAACACTAAATTTAAATTTGATTTATCATTAGGAAATGATTAACAACCAGACACGTATATTAAGATAGTAGCATTTTTAATCCTGTAATTTAGGATTCTAAGTTTATTGTATAAATCTAATATTTATTCTACACTTCTATATTTTAACCTACCAACCTAACAATTCAATGATAAAATTAAATATACAACTCAAACCATGCTTAAATAAGTATTAAATATCATAAACAAAAACCACCACCTTAACTAATCATGCATTTACAAAATTAAAACAAACATCTTGCGAAATAGCAAATAAATATAATCAAAAGATTAAAAAATCAAATCATTAACAAATAAAATGCATCTAGGGACTCATTGAATAAATTAGAAAGCACATCCGAGGAATAAAGTGATGAAATAAAAAATGCATTCAAGGACTTAATTGTAGAAAAACACATTTATGGTTAGAGGTGAGTAAAATCGATTCGATTCAAAAATTTGATAAAAATTCAAATTTTGAGTTAAATAGTTCGATTTATTCGAGTTAATCTAGTTATTTGAATTAATTGAATAAAAATCAAAATTTTCGGTTTAACTCGAATATGAATTACATAAATCGAGTCATCGAAAATCCGAATAAAAAAAGGCAAAACTACGTTATTTTTATAAATGTTTAACCATTAAGTTAAAAGGCTAAACTATTATATTGCTTAAATAATTAAACAATCTTGTATTTCGTCTACTAGTTAAATAATCGGTCTATGTAAACTCAATATTGAGTATAAATAATAAGATTTGTTAACTCAACTCGACTAACTCGAAATTTTTTGACTCGATTCAACTCGACTCGATCGAATGCTCACCCTTGTTTATGGTACACGTCCAAGGAGTTAATTTAATAGATCAAAAATTATATCAAGGGACTTAATTGTAAAAATCAATAAATACATCTGGAGACTAGATAAAATAAATAAACAAATCCATAAGATGGCTAAATTGAATAAATTAAAAAGTCTAAGTAGGGTTCGACTTTTATTTTTAAAATACATATTTTATATATACATATGAGGGGGGCGGACGCTTCCTTCATTCTGTTTATTATTATTATTATTATTATTATTATTATTATTATTATTATTATTGCTTTGTTGTTGAATTCTGTTTCTTTCTTGCCTGCGCAATAATGCGCATTATCTTTATTTTTTATATAATTAGTCCTTGTTAAAATCTCTATTAAATATATTTATTTTGAGTAATTAAATTTCTCATTTAGCTTTAGGCTGATAAACAATCTAGTAAAAAGCTGTGAGATTTGAACCTACACTTAAAATTTTTAATTTTGGGTATTTGTTGTTTTTTCTATTTAGGAGATCATCTCACAAAGTTGCATTGGCAACAAGTCAAAAAGAGCTCGTTGATTTGGTATTAATAGGTGTACAGTTGAAAGTACCGAGTCGATTGTCTATTGTATTCGGTTTGTCAAAAAACACATTGGTGTGTCAAATTAAGTAGTTAGTTGGATTCTAATAAGGGAAATAACAATCGGATTTAAACGACCCGTGTAGTTGAGGCTGTTGGTTCGAGCAAAGCCCTTTTAGTTCACAAGGCTACCGAAGAGCTAAATCGTGGACGTGTGTTTCGTGGTTATTCGTTCGATAAGGATTAGTTGTTGGGCGTTCCTGCAATCAATTTACACACAGAAGGGTTGATGGTTTGAGGGGTCCTCGATCACTATAACTAACTTATTAGATGAAGGAGAAAATTTGTTATCAAGGATCGGTTTCAAATTGGAGCAAAATCGAGCTTGAAGTTGAATTTTCATCATATCAATTTATTTAATTTAATTTTGTTTCTACCTATATTCACTGTTATTTTGATTTCAATTACTTCTATTCTTTTATTAGATTTAAATCTTTTTTTTTTTATTTTTGCACAGTCCATCACACATTGTGGGTAGGACAGTTGCCTAGATGTGCAACCTGGTTAAATCGAAATGACAATTTTAGATATCCCAGTCTCTGTGGGATCGACCCTACCATTTAGGTGTAGGAATATTATTTTTGGTGGATTCGACACTCATCAAACTGTGGTGTCGTTGTCAAGGACTAGTGCTAACTAATTTTGGGTTTTCTCTTTTACCAAGTCTGGATGTACCGACTGCTATTTATTTACTATTTAGGCAAATGAATATCGTATGAATATTATTTTTGGTGGATTCTGTCACACCCCAAAATTGGGCCTAGAAGTTTGAGAGTAAATTAAGAATTTTGGCTCGAAATGCGTTTGGAAATTTTGAATTGGGATAACCCGAAATTGTTTTTGTCTATGGCTTTTTGAAAATTAAATCAATTTTTGAAAATAATGTTCAAAAGACTTTCAATTTTGAAATAATAACTTATTTGTAAAAGGGTCTAAATTATGAGTTTTTGAAAGGCAATTAAACCAAAATTTCACCCTAATTTTCCCCTTTAACCTTTATAAAACTCACTAGTCTCTTCTCCATATTTTTGTTTTGCCGTCCATTGCATTCCAAAGCTCCTCTCATTCAATTTTGATTCTCCAACTTAATTCCTTAGATTTCTATCATTCCCCAAGCCATAAATCTCCATAGTATTTCAAGAAAAAATCCAAGAACACCGTAGATTTCTCTATTGTTGAATTTTTGGGTTTTTTGGGTTTTCGATCAAGCGTTCGGTTTTTCGTCAACTAAGGTAATGATTCGATTCCTTATTAGTTATTTGATGTTATTTGATCCTTTAATTTGAGTTTTTAGCAGTTAAATCTCAAGTTTTAAATAAATGCAGAAACATGTGAATAATATGCTAAATGAGTTGATTTAAGTTTCATGAAAATGTTAGTATGCTCTCTTAGTAAATTGCATATGTAATTGTGGTTTGGATCGTTTTCATTTAACTTGTGAACACATGTGAATATATAAGCTAGACTTGTGAGTTATTAAAACACGTATATGTTGTTAGTCTTGACAAATTATTGTAAAATAAATTATTTTAATATAAGTTGAGTGTAGTTATATGTAAGAGTATATGCTAGTTTTATGATTTAATGAAGCGTGAATATATTATAGTGACTTGGTTAGAATATGGTTGTGAATGTATTATAGCATGCTCTTGTTTAACCTTTGATGTTGTGTATACATTGTGGTTACTCCAACATTCACTAAGCTTGTTTAAGCTCACCCACTCTCTCTAACTATTGCAGATATTTAGCGGTTGCGTGTGAGCGGTGTGGGGATACCAAGGAAGTGATCCAAGTTAGGCTTTAGTTTTTCTGTAGGTGGTATTAATATTATTTTTGAACTATATGGATAAGGCAATGTGGTTAGACTTTGATTGATTATTATTGTGGTTCTTATGATATTTTATGGGCTTAGTTTCCTAGCACTTTTGATAGATGTTATAATTATTTCATTGGTATTGTTTTGGTTTAAATATTTGCTATGTTGAAGTGTCATGAACTGTATGTATGGTCAATGGATGTTAAATAATGTGGTAGAATTATTGCATGAACTTTGCCATAATGTTTGAATTACTTTGATAGCTTATTTGTTCTTAGGATTTATGGATATTGTTCTTGTTATATCGTTCGCTTACTCACACATGTTTTCGATGATTGAACCGTTATTGTGGTCGTTTTGGTTATTACTTGATAAGGTAAAAGTTTCATATTGAGTAGTATTATTTTGAATGAATTATATACCTTAAACTGCTGAATTGTTGTGGTCTGGAGCAGAGGTATCGATATTCAGGTTATAAAAATGATACCTTTTGTGATATTTCGATGTGCAGGAAGCCAGTATGGTAAATTGGAATTGATACCTTACCACGAGTATCGATACTAGGGGTAAAACAATCGATACTTTATGAAAGGTACCAATAATTTTTTGGGTTTTAATTTTAAACAAGAAACAAAATGGTGCTTTGGTACCTTTGATACAATATCGATACCTACGTGATTTGTTTCAAAATTTTGCTATGTGGTTCTGATGCATGTTTAATGCGTGTTCTAAGTCTGTCTTGATGAATGTTTAGCATGTGTTAACGATGACTGGAATTTGTATGACTTGTAAATATTATGAAAGCTAAAATGAAATATGTTTACTTAATAATGAGACCATTTGGATTGCATGTGATGTGTGACAGTGGTGTGGCATCCTGATACTCGGGCTCGACGACCGAGCTGGGTATAGGGTGTTACATATTCAACACCCATTAGTTATTCTGACAAAAAAAAATCATTGGTACATATAACGCTGATATAGACTTTTATTGATGGAAAACATGACCGTCGAAATAAGTGCAAGGACCTAAACCGATGGTCCTAGCATCACTCATGTAGTAACTGACATTATAGATACATTTGCATTAGTTGATTCACTAATATCTGTACCGACAGATTGCTCTGTCAGTATAAAGTTGTATTAGTGTAAATCTTATTACATCCCTAAACTTATAACATCAATTTAAACCATTGATAAAGGTTCTTATAAGTGAGATTTCAATAGTATCCCTAGGAACAATTTAGACCATTAGTAAAAGGTCTTATTAATACAAATACACCAATAGCTAAAATGAACTGTCGAAATAGAATCCAATTGCTAATATTTTAACTTATTTATAATATTAATTTATTTATAAATTAATTCAGTATACTTTACTTAAAGTGAAAAAGACATTGATCAAATATAATTTAAACTATTGAAAAAAATATGAAACTAGCAATTTGGTGTTATCCCTTGCCCGCAAAATCTGTATGGAGACAGTTTCCATATTTAAGGTATCAGAAATTTATTGAACTATTTATTTAGGCTGTGATGATTATTTTATTGATATCTAGCCCATTATGGAAGATCATATTACTTTGAGAATTTATATTGGAGATTGGATCATGTCGAAATTTCTCAAAGTAATCACTTGGATATGGACTTTAGATTGGATCGTGATTCTATTAGATGAGTTACCAAGAGTCCATATTTACATTATGTGTTGTTATTATAATGTATTATTCATATTGTATTATTATTTTATTGGGATTGAATTAAATCTTCATTTGTAAGCAAGTCTCGAAATTGAAGTCTATATATTTGAGAGACTTGCCTAGGTGAATATATAGAGAGTTAGACACTTAATTTGTTCTTATGAGAATAAATTTGTAGGAATGTTATTTTGATAGTAGAACCTTGTATTGTGGTTTTACTTGTATTCACAATGGGTGATTACAATGGTAAGAGTATTGTATCTTTAAAGTATAAGGGTGAGGAAAAGAATCATAGGGTATGGATTGGGTAGGTTCACTTGTAATTGTTGAAGAGAGTCCATATTTCTCACTGAGCTAAGCTTCGCGGGCGTAGAGAAACTGAATTGTGTAAACAACCTTCTTGTGTTATGTTTCTTTATTGTTTTCATTTTGTGGTTGAAGGAGTGCCTATTACCTTAGGCACCACTTTACTTCAGCGGATTGGTTCTTAGAAATGTTTTAGTTGTTTTAGTTAGTATAAAAGCCTACCACTTAAAGTAGCTAGTGGAGATCCAAAGTGTTGCCAAAAACAAGCTATGGAAGGTTCATTCACATCTAGACCCCTGATGATTGAAGTTGGCAATTATGCATATTAGAAAGCACATATGAATGCCTATATAAAAATGGTTGATGAGAAAGCTTGGTGTGCGATTTTAACTGGTTGGGAATCTCTCAAAATGGGTACTAACAATGGCAGAGTAGTCAAGCCAAAGGCTCAATGGACTATTAAGGAGGAGAAACATGCTAATACAAATTCAAAATGATAGTTACTAAAGTGGTACAAGTTGTGATCAAGTGGAAAGTTTTGAAAATGTTAAGATTAATTTCTAGTGATTGAACTTGGATGAACATATGATGTTTTGAGTGATATCTTGAATAATTTAAAGGCCTAAAAATAGTTAAGGATGATTGGGAATGCTTAAGAAGTGTTTTGGCATGTTTTAAGGTGGTTTCAAGCTTGATTTTGGTTTCCCTGCACCTAGGTTATGATACCTAAACTTAAGTATCGATACATGGCTACCTAGAATGAAAAAATCAACAGTAAATAGACCAAGTTATTGATACATTTACTTCTAAATGCCTTGTTTTGACTTCGGAAGGGCCACGACACAACTGAATAATAGAGCAAGTTAGTAATGATTCTACAAGTGATAAAAGACTATAAATAAGTCTGAAAGATGAGTGGAAAAAAATATGCTTGGTACTTGAGTGCACTGTGTAACTTGAAAGGTAGCATTCCTTGCTTAGGTGTAGGTTTGAGCTCAGGTAAGGGGCATTACAGTCACACAACTTCAAAAAGTTGCAATTGGGGTCATCCAGTTATTCATGATTGTGTTTTTTGGCTATTCATCCATTAAATGGCTAACGGAAGGATGGCATGATCCTTTCTAATTGACATAATAACAAATTTAACCCTTAATGTTTATATATTTTATCAATATGACCCTAATTAAAAAAAAACCCTCAACATTAACACAATATGTCAATTTGGTCTTGATTCTAAAAATGAAAATATATAAAAGTTATGTAAAAGTTTCAAGAAAATTACATAGAAGTTAAAAAAAACATTTGAAAATTTCTATATATCTTTTTTTAAATTATGTATTTTCATTTTATAGTTTTTTAACTTTTAGAATCAAGACCAAATTAACACAATGTGTAAACGTTAAGGACTAATTTTTTATGGGGCCAAATTGACAAAATCTATAATTTTTAGGGCTAAATTTGTTATTATGTCATTTAAAATGGTCACATTATCCTTCTATTAGTTACTTAATGGTTGGGTGATAAAAAAACACAATCTTTAATAATTGGGAGACCTATCTATAACTTTTAAAAGTTAAGTAACCAAAAACAAAACTTACACATAATTAAGTAACCAACAATGTACTTTACCTAAAAATATAATTTTAAGGAGTAAAATTAAAATGAAAGGGTTTTAATTTGTAAAATTTCGAGTAGATTTGTAAGGGTTCTAAATTTAGTTGAAAGGATTTAGGATTATAACCGAACCTTTAGTATGGGAGGAAATAAGGTATACAAAATCTAAAATTAATCTCCGTATCCATTAGTGATGAGACTAATGTAATATCTATACTTATATTAAGTCTTTCACTAAGTTGGTGTTTTAGCATCAACTTAGTTTTGGAATTACTAAATTACCCTAGCATATACAAATTAACTTATATTTTTATAATGATATTTTTGTCTTTTTCATATTGTTGGAACCTGTAGTTTTGGGATTTGCAAGAAAATTGAGCAGTGCCAACTACTTCAGACACCAGTGAAAAACAAAGAAGAACACACAATATATTTACACAATTCGGTTTCTCTATGTCTGCAGGGCATTGCCCAAAAAGATAATATGTTACCTTAACACCTTATACAACAAGTGATTACAAGCTTTAACACTTACCATATTAGCAACTTCACTTTTGCAACTAAGATCTAAATCACTTTCCTCCAAGTTGTCCCCTAAGCACAAATTCTCCACACCCTTGAAAATAAATTCTAAATAACATAGTACGTGCTAAGATCTCCACACCCTTTTACCTATACAAACCTTTCAGTATATAAGGGCTTATAAAGATAGAAATCAATTAACATCAATCCCATCAAAATAGCATGATAATCATAATGGATAATATCTTCAACATGACCAGGATAAATCTTTAAATCTTCAAGATATGTTACCAAATTACTCGATCCAATCTAATTCCTTAAAAAGGAAAGTCAATTTCCTTAATCCAAACCATCTTAAAGACTAGTTCCCAAAATAGTGTTTAGATATCATAGATGAACTTGCATACGTCCAAGTATCAATAAAATTATAACAAAATTTTTTTATATAAATTTGTCAACCCAAAATATGGTAAGTTTATGAGTTAAGTAGTGCCAAACACTACTTGGTACTCAACAAATATAATAAATTGATAAAAATTAATTATAATAAAATTTAAACCTGAAATTCAATACATAATAAACAATTAACTTTTCATAGCAACCATGCATTAATTAACTTTTATGTGACTTTCTATTAAATATATTTGTTATATAATTTTTTACATGTGTCATAAATCTAGTTTATGTAAAATTCTTTATAGAATTTTTGAAGGGCGGAGATCTAATATTAAAAGTTACATATTTAAAAATTAATTTGAAAAAGAAAGATGAATAAATGAAAAAAATGAGAATGGATAACATTTACATAGTAAAAAAAAGAGTTTTTTAATAATAATAATAATAATAATAATAATAATAATAAAAGATTATTACTGATTTCGTGGGACTTTGTACAAGTTGCAAGATAACAAGATAAGGTTGTCTTGCAAGATGGCTACTAATTGGTAAAGCCAAATCCAAAATCAGAAAATCTTCTTCTGCCCTCCGCAAAGTAAAAACCCCTTTGTTTTAAAAATCTGATCGCTGCTGCTACTCTGGTCCGGATCAAGAAAAGGAAATGTTAGGTGCGCTTAGTGCTGCAAGTTTAACACTTGGTCTGGCTGGTGCGCCAGCAGCATTCACCGCCCAATGCGGCAATGGTGGCGCTGCCAAAGCCTTAGCGTTTCCTAGTAGCAGCAACAGCAGCAACCGCGCCCAATTGTTGGTTAAGAGCTCATTCACTTCCACTTCCAGGACTCCACCATCCTTTAGGACAGCCGTTGCTGCAGTGGACTCCGACCAGCTCAGTCCCGACATGGTACTCCTTTTGTATCTATTATTTCTTTACCATCGTCTATCGAATATCAAATAGTTGCATTAATAGGTATTTGAATCTTGATACACTGCAATCTTCTGTGCATTACCCACTGTGTAGATATATTTAACTGCTTTTAATCAGGTAGGACGGCTATCACTCGTTTGCCTTATTTGTTAGTTATACCATTTGATTTCATGCCAAACCAATTTCTAGTCTAATTTATGCACCCATGTATTCCTTCTCATTGCCTTCTTCCTTATTGTGCTAAATAGCTAGCTTTCATTGATATACGATCTAGTAGGAAGGTGCTATTACATATGCTTATATCAAAACTGATATTGATTGAGTTTCTATCATGAGTTCAGTGACTCCAACGTGGTCATTGAATTGACAAAGAGCCTCATCTATCTATACTATATACTAAGCCCCCAATTGAGTTGGTGACAAAAGGATTAAATTACCATTGTTACAAACTATATTATTTTGAGGATGTTTTGGCTTTTTATATCTTTTATATAAAAAATAGAAAAATATAGTCATAGTGGGCTTTGAAATTAAAAGACTATGATTTTTAACATCTTCACTTTAATATTTCAACTAAAGCTTTATTTATTAATTAAATCATTTTTTATAAATATATTTGTTACATAATATCGTGATTGTACTATAATTTAGTATTTTATAAAATAAATGGTTATTTATACACTAATATAAAGTGTTTGATTGACTTTCGTGTCACGAATTAAGTGATACCAACTGTCATTGAGTTGACAAAAAAGCCTCGTATTAGAACAAATAGTTATGTACATAAAAATAATTATGTCATTGAAATATTAAACATGTTTTATTTTTATAAAAAAAATTTCCACACCCTTAAAAACTTCTCTTTCTTTAAAAACTACCATGTGAGTGTGTTAATATGTACATAATTCAACAAGAAAGACCTGTTTGACTGTCACATTGATACTTTGATTGAACAAAGCCGTTGCATTTTATTGTTGAGATTTGAGAAGCAACAAAGTGGTAAACAATTCAAATATTTCCCCTTCTAATTGCCTCAGGGTATCATTTAACTCCATCAGTTTCCTAAAGCATGTAATCCTTCATAAATAAAATCAATAGCAGGAAAGAAGGTCGAAATGTGTCGATTTCTGAGATGCTTTTTCTTTCATTTTGATGATGAAGATCTTCTTGAGAATCATCCTCTATTTAAAGGTTTCATGGTGCTGTAAAATTTAAATAATAATAATAGAAACAGTGCCAAGAGGCCATGCTGATTTTCTGTTCAGAGTGATATTAGTAAATAGGCTTTTCTGGTGGTATGAATTACTTTGTGGTTCTGAAATTATTCTTATTTTCCAGCAACAATCCAAAAAATACTATTTTGTTGTTGCGAATGCAAAGTTCATGCTTGATGAAGAGGAGCACTTCAAAGAACTTTTGTTTGAGAGGCTTCGTTACTACGGAGAACGCAATAAAGAGCAGGACTTCTGGCTTGTAATTGAACCCAAGTTCTTGGAAAATTTCCCTGACATCACAAAGAGGTTGCGCAGGCCTGCTGTTGCTCTGGTTTCAACTAACGGCCCTTGGATCACGTAAGGCTTGAAACCAAAAAGTTTCTTTTAGTTTTAGCATCCTTTTCATCTCTTTCTTCCTACTTCCTATGTGCCTACTGATAAAATCTGAATATTAAAAGACTAGTATTTAAGCTAGTGTCATTTGCTGGGCTCAATTACCTGCCACCTTGGTTAGGACTTCATCTAGGAGATGTTAAACCTCAAATGGAGCAAGTACAAAATACCCTAAATTCACGTGCAATTGAATCCTTTGTGAATTTGTCTGGTGATACATGAATCATACTCTTGCGTGACAGATCATATTTAAAATGCAAAAGGCAAGAGAAAGAACCATATCTGACTGTGGTGGTGATAATGCAGGAAAAAGTGCATCTTAGTTTAAGAATGGCTTGAAAACACCCATCCTCATGGTTGTAGGCAACACAAATGGAATTACATCCCAAACTATTTCTGAACCTTTTATTAGTGGGAATTAGCCATAGTTTTAAGATATTAGTATAGCAGGGAAGCAAAGATTCCTACTCGCATTTTGTTATATATGTCATTTTTAACTTGCATCTTTTTGCTCCTAATTCAATTTGCTTATCAGGTTTATGAAGTTGAGGTTGGACAGAGTTTTATCTGATAGCTATGAAGCTGACAATCTTGAAGAAGCTTTAGCTTCAAATCCTACCACTCTGGAGTTTGAGAAGCCAGAAAACTGGGTGGCTCCCTACCCAAAATATGAATTTGGATGGTGGGATCCCTTCTTGCCAACTGGAGTTAAAGTTTGAAGTACAGCATTTTTGGCTATCGTTTTTTTGTTTAGTTGGAACCATTACTATAACAGATGAAAGATTAATTAATGTGGGTGTCCATTTTGCATGAGTTGGTGCTTCCTAGAGACAAGTTGAAAATTTTAATCTCGGATGTTACAACTGCTAAGCTAATATCTTAACTCTAGCGTGTAGACCTCTATGTGTAGAATTCTCTTGATTTGATTCTCCCTTTTTCTTGAGAGATAAAGGTCAATAGTTCAAGACTCAAGAATTGCCTATGCTGAAGATCTTGAAATCTCGTATAAGCATCATAATAACTCTTGTTGAGTGGAAAACAACCCCTAATATGTATATGTGTGCCTTCGGATAACATCACAGCATGCATTCATTTGTATCCCTACTAATATTAAACTCTTTATATTATTTGAAGGTATTTTTGTCATTTCATATAAATAATAAAAATATAAATACAATTTGAACTTAAACATTTATTAATCATTTTAATTTTTTATAAATATATTTAATACATCACCCACATTTAAATATAATATAACCTCTGTCATTCGATGATGTCTGCTTCCCGGAAGATTCTCATTATCAACATCTTCATATCTAGGTAAATATTATCCAAGTTGAACATTGGACAAAGTAATCGAACAGAAAAAGATATCCAGCTGGACGCCATACCTTTAAGCGGTTAACCCATGATCCATATTTGTCAATCCAGGATACCAGACTATGTTGGCCCATCCAACAATAGGCCGTCCATTTTTATGTAAAAAGGTTAATAATAAGCCCACTTGGCTTGGTAGTTGCGTTCTTGACTTGACTTGACTTGGAAACAGGAGTTGGGGGATTTGGGATTAGTTGGGAGATGCAGTATGATTTTTATGGCGATCCATTCATTTCTATTTTCTCTCTCTGCTAACTCTGCCTTGAAGAAGAAGTAGAGCATACAGTTTGTGGGTTGGTGAAAATTGGGGAATGGAAGCTGTGGCAGAAGGGCTGTGGGGACTGGCGGATGAGTTTGAGAAGAAGGGAGAGATAGGGAAGGCGGTGAAGTGCTTGGAGGCAATCTGCCAGTCTCACGCTTCCTTCCTTCCCATCGTTGAGGTGAAGACTCGACTCCGCATAGCCACTCTTCTGCTGCGCCACTCTCACAACGTGAACCATGCTAAGTCCCACCTCGAACGCTCACAATTGCTCCTTAATTCCATACCTTCATGCTTCGACTTGAAGTGCCGAACTTACTCACTGCTCAGTCAGTGCTACCATCTCGTTGGGGCTATCCCTCCTCAGAAGCAGATCTTGTACAAGGCTCTTCACCTTACTTCTGCGGCGGCTCCCGAGTATGCTTGCACTTAAGCTTTTCCTATTAAAGATATTCTACTTCTGACTATATAATTTTTTTTTCTTTTACCCTAATTACTGTACTAGTACTTAATCTGATAGAGTAAATTACTAGTGTTAAACACTCCTTGAATTTGCAGTGTTTCGGCCAAGTTATGGTGTTGCAACTTCAATTCTCAGCTGGCAAACGCTCTGATTATTGAAGGAGACTACCAGAACTCAATCTCCACTTTAGAATCAGGTTATGTATCCGCTACTCAAATTTGCTATCCGGAGCTTCAGATGTTCTTTGTGGCTTCTATCCTGCATGTCCGCCTCCTTATGCAATGGGATGATCAAACTGCGAATGAGGTTGAGCGAGCTCTTCAGAGATGCAATCAGGTCTGGGAGACTATGCCCTCTGATAGGGTCAGTTGAGCTCTACCATCTCTTCTCTTTCCTTTTTTGTCTACTTGTTAATCTGTGATTTATATACAATATGGTACTAATTCCTTTTTCCTATCAAAGAGAGCCCACTGCATGGGTTTACTCTTTTACAATGAGCTTCTCCACATCTTCTATCGACTTCGTGTCTCTGATTACAAGAATGCTATCAAACACGTGGACAAATTGGATGCTGCTATGAAGCAAGATTCCAAGTCTCGGGGACAGCTTACCCGTTTTACTACTACCACAACCACTTCAGCTGGAAATGATTCTCTTGAACCCACATATTTTGGAAATGCCAAACGGGCATTGCAAGATAAGCTTTTCCTCGCACCACCTCCCATTAATGGGGAATGGCTGCCAAAAAGTGCTGTCTATGCCCTTGTTGATCTTATGGTCATCATTTTTGGCCGTCCAAAAGGAAATTTCAAAGAGTGTGATAAACGAATTCAGTCTGGAATACATATCATCAAAGGTTTGTTCTTTAAACTAAGACAGGATTGCTTTATTTTTGGGATTTCATTTCTTTTACCACCTTTCTATGATTGAGGATAAGATAAAAGTGGAGTAGAAGGGTTTATAAGTTCTATGTAGCCCCTTAGACTATATGATTGATGGATGCTTAGGATCTAAGCATTGATGTTTCTTGCAGAGGAACTCATCAGGCTTGGTATAACTGATGATGTGAGAGGTTAGTTTGCTTTTGTTATTTTTACATCTTGTATTTTTCGTCCTGAAGTAATTTTACATTTCTTACTGTTGAACTTAATTTTTCTTGAGTAGAAGTGGACTTGCAGCACTCCGCGATCTGGATGGCTGGTGTATATTTAATGCTGTTGATGCAGTTCCTTGAGAATAAAGTGGCTGTGGAGCTTACACGGTCTGAATTTCTTGAAGCTCAGGAGGTAGGTTTTATGGTTCCAATTACTGCCAATGAACTGTCTTCTCTCTTAAAACTTGAGCTTTAAAATCTTTGGATTTATTTGTTCAAGTCAGCTAGTGGTGTTTTTATTTCCCTACCTTTTTTTATGCAGCACCTTAACGAACAAATTGATAAGTTATCAAAAAGTCTATGCATGCATGTATATGTGGTTTATTTTATATTTTTAGTATTTATAAAGGTTTGAAGGATCCTTGATTTTGATTATCATGACAAATAAAAATGAGAGAGAGAAGAAAAGAAGGATTCTTGACTTTTTAGTTTTGATTCTCTCTTTTCTAAGCTGTGTTACATTGACTAACGTTAGTTAGCGTTAGGGTTGTTGAATATTATGGTTGTATATTGTACGAGTACAAATGTAGAATAACTTAATCTGATTGTCTTTAGCAACCAGGTAGTGACTTCCTTCCAATGATTTCGAATATCCCTTGCATGCTTATTTTGCCCCCTCCCCCCTATTTGTATTTTATGCACAGAAACATGCAGGGTGACTTTCTCTGACTTTTTCTTTAGCAAGATTATCATTTTACATCTTATTTTTCATCAGACACATAAATGCTTCATGCTGTACAATTATAAACTTCTAGATTGGCAGAATGCTCCTTAATTTTCTCCAGCCAAAAACCTGTATCGGTAATTCTTGAATTTGAATTACTAAGATAGCGTCTCAATCCCACAGGCATTGGTGCAAATGAAGAACTGGTTCATTCGCTTTCCAACAATTTTACAAGCTTGTGAGAGCATCATCGAAATGCTTAGGGGGCAATATTCCCATTCTGTTGGCTGTTATAATGAAGCAGCTTTTCACTATGTAGAAGCTGCAAAGGTATGTTGTTTAACTTGGCAATATTTTGTTTAGCTATCCCATTATGGCTTTTGAAATAGAGGTGGATAGTTAAAAGCTAATACCAATTAATATAAGCAAGTTCATTCTGTTTAGCTGGTGTCATCTAATGTACTATGCTTCTGTCCTGTTCTCTAGAAGAATATCTGTGAAATTTAAAGTGTGTATTTCGTTTCACATGTTCAGATAACTGAGAGCAAATCAATGCAAATCATGTGCCAAGCTTATGCAGCCATTTCATACTTCTGCATTGGTGATGCTGAATCGTCTTCACAGGTCAAGTAGTTGCTGGTTACAAAATTCTTTGTTGCTAAAAATTATAATTTAGTTTATGTTGTGTTTTTTCTTTCTAGTGTCTATGTTGTGTTTATTGATATTTATGTTGCATGTAGGCGCTTGATTTAATTGGACCAGTTTACAGAATGAAGGATTCCTTTGTTGGAGTTCGTGAGGAAGCAAGCATCCTTTTTGCTTATGGCCTTCTATTGATGAAGCAGCAAGATCTACAAGAAGCACGGTGAGCTTCTAATTTGATTAGTCTCATTTAAACTGAAAGATCATTGACTGTTTGGTTTAGGTAATTTGGTCTATCATATCTTAAGTGGCATTTGAAAGAACTCAATTTCCTTTTTCAAAGCATTTCTAGAATCCATGTTAAGTAATAGCTATAACATCTATGTTACTATGTGACGCAAGAGCTTAATTTTATAATATTTTATTTTGTTATTTCAGTTTATTTTATATTATTTAGTTTAAAGTATTAAATATCTTATTTTGGACAGCTAGGATTATTAGTTTCTTGAGGGTTAAGTTGAGGGTTAATAATAAAATTTTATTTGCAAAAGTCCATTTTATATATGTTGTAACATATTTACAACTTTTCTGATTATTATCTTTGAATTAATAAAGAGGCCTGGAGACTTTCTATAACTCTCAAGTTTTCTAGAGTTTCAAATTCTTTTCTTATTCGTTTTACAGCCTTAATTCTTTCAATTATGGTTGTTTTCTTCCCTAAACCATATCAATTTTGGCATTAGAACTTAATTAGATCCTACGGTTGCTATTAAGCCATGGTTGGACATAGTAGATATTAAGGAAGCGGAAGTCAAGGTCAAGAGACAATATTGACTGCAATTTATGCTACATTGCGACAAGAACCGGCGGGAGTCCAGATGGAGATTCTGGAAGGTGCCCACAATTGTGTATGCCTTTGAATTAGATAGGGTGGAATTAAGATCAAAGTTGCTGATTTTCATGATAACATGTACGTGGAAGATTATTTGGATTGGGAAGTGTAAAATTAGAAAAATAAAGAGAAGAAATATAGAGTGAAGTCTTAATTTTCAGCTTGATTATTCCCTCAAGGTAGATGGGTATTTATGCTATAGGAAATGTACAAAACAAGACAAAGAAACAATGAAATTTCAATTGTTGTAATTGAGTCTATAATCCGTACAAGTTATAGCTTATAATCTCTATCATAATACTCCACAAACTGGAGCATATATATCATATGTTCCTAGCTTGTTATGTATATACTTGATTTGAGGTTTCTTGAGGACTTTAGTGAGAATAACTGCTAACTGATCATTGGAATTAACAAACTAGTGGCAATGCATCTGGACTCTATTTTTTGTCTAACAAAGTGATAATCTATCTTTATGTGTTTGGTCATTCCATGAAACATTAAATTTGAAACAATATGCAATGCTGCTTGATTATCACACGTCAACTTCATTGGACTAATTGTTTCACCTCAATTCTTGAAGTAGTTATTTTAACCAAGTTTACAAGTGACTAAGGCCATGGCTTGATTATCTGCTTTTGCACTTGATCTTACTACAACATCTTATTTTTTACTTTTCGATGATAATAGATTCCCTCCTATGAAGACATAATATCCTGAAGTGGACCGTCTATTTGAGGGAGATTTTACCTGATCAACATGAGTATCTGAAAACCTGTGTGTTTCCCTTATCTTCATACAAAAAGCCTCGCTTAGGGGCACCTTTGATGTATTTAAGGATGCGTATTATTGTATTCCAGTGGCTATCACGTGGAGTTTGGAGAATTTAACTAACCACATTAATTGCAAAGAAAAGAAAGTATTTAGACTTGTGATAGTGAGATAATTAAGTTTCCCAATCAATCTTTGAGATTGACTAGGATCCTTTAGTGGCTCCCTTTTGTCCTGGAATAAGTTTAGCATTAAGATCTATAGGTGTCTCCAGAGGTTTACAATTCAACATTCGATAGCTCAATGCCTTCATGAACATCACCTGTTATAGCAATATCATTCACATACAGCACTAGATAGATGCACTGGCCATGATTGGTATCACGGTAAAAGACTAAGTGATCTGCTTCACTCCTTTTCATCTCAAATGCTTGGATAACAATGCTAGGTTCAAACCAGACCCTCAGAGATTGTTTTAAGCTATAAAGAGATTTCTGCAGTAGACATACTTAGACTCCCCTTGGGCAACAAAACCTGACAGTTACTGCATATAAACTTTTTTAGTCAATTCTCCATGAAGAAATGCATTTTCAAGAATAGGAATAATTGGGCTGAGAAGAATATGATCTCAAACTGAGGCTAGATTTGCTCACACTGTCAAGGCAAGTACAATAAAAATGTCTCTTGCTCTTGATCAATGACATTTTCAAAAAGAGGCATAATAACATTGGATTCATCCTTTAAAGTTTCAACTTAACCTAAATAGTTAGTCATGTCCTGTTGATTTTGTTATAGATGAACAAGATCTACGACAACTTCATAAATGCTTGGTGTATAAAGTCTTTGCCTTAGACCAAACTTTGTAACAGGTTTTGCAAGACTAAACATAGTAACTTTGCTTTAAGCAAGTGCCATAATAAACAACATAGTTGTGCATCAATTTTGGCCCAAGCATCTCTATTTTTTCATCAACTTTACTAGCATCCTTTTCTAAATGATCCTTGTATCCATAAATCACAATTCAATAGAAACAGGCCAAGAAACATAATTATTACTAATTCATAATTTGGCTGTAGTAATTGCACGATTGGCCACATACCTCCACAAACCATCTTGCTTTATTGTGGTGGATCGCTTTTTGATGATGGTGCATTTCATTCCTTGTTTTAAAACTTCTTATGCTACATATTGTTGAGTTCTTTTTTTTCAGGGTAGTAAGATTACATGGTGTTCCTACATCTATAGTTTTTGATAGGGATGTCAAATTAGGACATTTTTGGAGGACTTTGTGGTAGAAAATAGGAACCCAGTTGAATTTTTCAGTAGTTGTTATCCGCAAACGGATGGACAAACAGAGGATGTTAATTGAAGTTTAGGAAATATGCTTAGGTATCTTGTTAGGAATCATGTGAAGAGATGGAATTTGGTTATTCCTCAAGTTGGGTTCGCATACAACTTTGTTAATAGAACAATTAATGAGACTCCTTTTGAAACTGCCTATGGGCTTGAACCCCAACATACACTTGATTTAAGTTCCTTGACCACTTGGAAATAGGGTGAGTGCTGATGAGAAAGCTTTTGCTAATCATATATGGCAAGTTCTCTAGAGGTGATGGTTGCCTTAAAAGCAAGCAATGAGCTTTATGTTACTAAAGCTAATCTACATTGTCGAATTAAGGAGTTTGAAGATGGAGACTTAGATCTCGTACACTTGAGGCAAAAAAGGTTTTCAAAGGGTACTGATTACATGTTGGAAGTCAAAGAAGTTCGGGGCATGTAAGGTGTTGAGGAAAATAAGCTCTGATGCTTATGTGATTGAGTTGCCTACAGATTTGCATGTCATTTTAATGTTTCTTACTTGTATTCTTTTGAGGGTTTCGATGGGGATTTTGCTGAAATTTCTGAGCAGGTGTTGCAACTTTTTAAGTCTAAAAATTGAGGTTATCGAAGATGTCTTGGATTTTAAAGAAGCGAGGTCTAGAAGCGATAATAAATATAGGAGATTTTTGGTGAAATGATTAGGCAAAACAGTTAGTGAAAGTACTTGGATTGTAGAAGAAGAGCTGCAAAGTGTTGATCCAAAAATTTATGCTGAAGTGGTTGTAGTGGTGAAAGTTTTCTCGCAGGAATCAAGTTTCCCAAGCTGAGGAATAATGTAGATATTTTCTTTTATTATTTCTGAAAAAACACTCAGAGGAAAAAAAAATTCTCTTATTTTTCTACCGCTTTAGTTTACTGATTTATATAGAGAGAAATAATCATTTTAAAGGAAATAAATCCTAATTCCTAAGAATCAAGAATTGATATCCTAATTTCCTAAGAATCAAGAATTGAGATTAGTTTCTATTTACAATGGATTATAATGATTTCTATCCTTAATTATAGGGATTCCAATACCATCGATTTCTATCCTTATTCCAACACTCCCCTCAAGTCGGAGTGTAGATGTTAATCAAACCCGACTTGCCACTAAGTTCTTCAAACATGTTTTTGTTCAAACTTTTAGTTAACATGTTTGCAACTTGTTGTCTAGTAGGTAGGTAGGTGATGCATACTTCTCCGAGTATACTTTTTCTTTTATAAAGTGACGATCTATTTCCACATGTTTGGTCCGATCATGATGCAGGATTATGTGCTATGTCGACAATGACTGGTTGTCACAAGACATCTTCATAGGTCCGGTATAAGGCACTTTTAGTTCTCCCATAAGTCTTTGTATCCAAACTCCTTCGCATATACCATGAGATCCGCTCAATACTCGCCTCTGCCGCCATGCGTGCTACCACAGATTGTTTTTGCTCCTCCACGTGACGAGATTACCCCAAACATAACTACAATAGCCGCTTGTAGCGCCTATCATTAATGTAACACCTTGATGCGCATCGAGTGTAGACTTTCACGCTTGGTTGCTGATGCCTTCTTGAAGTATGTGCCTTTACCAAGAGTTCCTTTTAGATATCTTAGTATTCTATATGCGACTTCGTGTGCTTCTCCTCTGGGCATGCATATCTTGGCTAATAACACTTACATCAAGGCTATGTCTAGAGCAGGTGTGAGATAGGTAGATGAGCCTTCCTACTAGACGATATCTCCCCCTGTCGATTTCTTCTCCATCTTCATTAGTTCCCAATTTGAGGTTAAACTCCATAGGAGTTTCGGCTGGTTTGCTGCCCATCAAACTACCTTCCGACAGTAGATCAAGAACATATTTCCTTTGGGAAATGAAGATACCTTTTTTCGACCTTGCTACCTCCATACCAAGAAAATATTTGAGACTCCCCAAGTCTTTAAGTTCAAACTCTGTACTAAGGAATTCTTTCAATCTCAAAATTTCGCTCGAGTCATTTCCTGTTAATATTATATCGTCAACATAAACGATAAGGATGCAGCATTTACCCTCTTCCGAGTGCTTGTAGAACATTGTGTGGTCTGCCTGTCCTTGAATGTAATTTCTACTAGTCATAGCTTTTGCAAATCGGCTTAACCACGCTCGTGGAGATTGTTTCAGCCCATACAAGGACTTCTTCAACTTACACACTTGATCCTTGTTTTCTTCAAACCCGGGTGGGAAATCCATGTACACCTCCTCATTTAATTCCCCGTTGAGAAAAGCATTTTTTACATCCAATTGAGTCAAGTGCCAATCAAGGTTGGCAGCAAGAGATAGCAGGACCGAACGGTGTTTAGCTTGGGCGGTGCAAACGTCTCGTTGTAGTCGAGACCATAAGTTTGGGTGAATCCTTAGCCACAAGTCGAGCTTTGTATCGGTCAATACTACCATCGGGTTTAAATTTCGTAGTGAAAATCCATTTGCACCCGACGGTTTTTTTTCCTTTAGGCAGATCCGAGACTTCCCATGTTTCATTGTTTTTGAGAGCCTTCATTTCTTCCATCACAGCTTGTCTCCACTCAGCTGATTCAAGAGCCTCTTCTATATTTTTTGGAATTTTTACAGAATCAACATTAGTCACAAAAGCTTTGTAAGACTTAGATAAATTTCCATAGGATACAAATCGAGAAATAGGATGTTGAGTGCAGCTCCTTGTACCCTTTCGAACTGCAATTGGAAGATAGATGGATGGTGACGGAGGTGGGACTTCTGTTTCAGAACAATCCTCGGTTGGAGATGTAATTGGCACTGCTGTATCAGTTTCAGGAGAACGATTTCGTCGGGAGTAAACCTGTATTTGTTGTTTTCCTTGATCAAGTGGCTGTTGTACTTCGGTGGAGGTATTGTCATTGGGAAGGACGGTGTTAAATTCTTGCTGCATAGGGGAAACAACTAAATCTGGGATAGGTTTGTTTGTGATAATAGTAGTAGGATCAGGCGGTATAATGAGGAGAGTATTAAGGGTCTCATCTTCATTAAAAATCTCCTCCTGAAGATGAGATGTTGCGAAGTATGGTTCATTTTCAAAGAAGGTAACATCCCGAGAGACAAACATTCGGCGCAATGTTGGTGAGTAACACTTATAGCCTTTTTGTGTAGGGGAATATCCAATGAAGATGCAGGTGTGGGCTCGAGGATCAAGTTTGGATTGATTTGGTTGATGGTTATGGACAAAAGCTTTTGTAGAATATTTTGGCTGGAAGATTAGGCACATGAAATAGAGGGAAGGCCTTTAAAAGAGTATTTAGAGGTGTTTGAAAATTGAGGATCTTTGATGGCATTCGGTTTATAAGATAACAGGCAGTGAGGACAGCTTCTCCCCACAAGTATTTTGGAACATTCATAGTGAACATTATGGCTCGAGCCACATTAAGGAGATGACGATTTTTTCTCTCAGAGATCCCGTTTTGTTGAGGAGTGTCAAGACAAGAGCTTTGGTGTATAATGCCTTGGTCAGAAAGGTATGGACTTAAGACAGAGTTGAAGTATTCTCTCCCATTGTCAGTACGGATGGTGTGTATGGTAGAGTTGAATTGGGTTCGAACCATTGAGTGAAAATTTTGGAATACTTTGGGTGTTTCTGATTTTTCTTTGAGTAGATAGATCCAACAGACCCTAGTATGATCATCAATGAATGTTATAAACCATCTAGCCCCTGTAATATTTTTCACTCGGCTGGCTCCCCATAGGTCACTATGGATTAACGAAAAAGGTTGGGACTGAATATGTGGTTTTAATGGGTATGGCACACGGGTATGTTTAGATAATTGGCAAATTTCACACTTCAAGGAATTAATACTTTTATTTTGAAATAACAGCGGAAGATGTTTTTTCAAATACACAAAGTTTGGATGTCCTAACCTACGGTGCCATAACATAATAGTGTCCTCTTTTGAAGTGGATAGAGCCAATCCCCCTTGTATACTGTTTTTATTCCAAATATATAGTCCATCATCAACTTTAGCAGTGCCAATCATCCTCCCCGATTTCTGTTCCTGTATCACACAACCAATTGCAGAAAATTCAACAAGAACATTTTCATCCTTAGTAAGTTTACTAATTGAAAGTAAATTACAGGACAAGTTTGGGACATGTAGGACTTTATCGAGAGAAAACTCTCTGTCATTTGTACTTCTTCTATTCCAGCCACAGGTGAGTAAGAACCATCAGCTATGCGGATTCGAGATTTGTTATGACAAGGAGTGTAGGTGTGAAACAACGTGGAGTTACCTGTCATGTGATCGGAGGCGCCCGAATCGAGTATCCAAGGAGATTGATTATTAGATTCAAAAGCAATGTTGAGGGTAGTACCTTGAATGGCTAGAGATCCATGAGTGGTGGGAGTACCAAGTATCTTATGGAGAGTCTCAAGCTGTGTTTTGGTTAAGCGAACATCAAAAACATCATCAGCAGTAGTGGAGGAATTAATTTCACCTTGAGTGATTCCCCGATTGATATTCGAGTTATTTGTGATGTCTCGGTTTAGAGAAAATTTCATTGATATCACCCATTGGAGGACTAAACCAAGGAATTTTTAGGAAGGAAATTAGAGAAAAAATTAGGATCGAATGAATCCTAAAGCCCGATGCCATGAAAAACACTCAGAGGAAAAAAAAATTCTGTTATTTTTCTACTGCTTTAGTTTACAGATTTATATAGAGAGAAATAATCATTTTAAAGGAAATAAATCCTAATTCCTAAGAATCAGTAATTGATATCCTAATTTCCTAAGAATCAGTAATTGAGATTAGTTTCTATTTACAAGGGATTATAACAGATTTCTATCCTTAATTATAGGGATTCCAATACCATCAGATTTCTATCCTTATTCCAACAATTTCAGTTTATTTTATATTTAGTTAATTTTATTTAAGTCTACTACAAATTATAAAACTTTATTTGCAAGAAAATCTATTATATATGCTGTAACAGATTTACAACAGCAACTTTTCTGATTATTATGTTTGAATTAATAAATTAACCTAGAGGTTTTCTATAACCTTAAGTTTTCCATGGTTTTCATTTTCATTTTTAACTCGTTTTACAGCCTTAATTCTTTCAGTTACCACTGTTTCTTCGCTAAACCACATCAGTGAGTCAAAAACTGATTGTATATTTGAAAAGACCTATTCCTTCTTCCAATGCTACTTCTTCAGTTCAGTCCTCCCTTGTCCTATCTCACAGCACTGACGTATGCTTTAAATCCGATGCAAATGAACAGTTTCCTCTAGAATAGGGAAATTCATTTTATCTATGCTTCAGAGTGTTGGATTGAAGGTACCATTAGTGGTAAATGATGGTCATTAGAAGTGGTGAAAAGATAAGCAACATGCTCAAAAGGGCAGTGTATTTCCTATTTTATCAGTAGTTTGGGTAAAAAGAGAACATGTTTGGATGTACGCGATTTTTATATACTAATGCAAAAAAAAAAAAGAAAGATTTTTGTACTTCTACTACTGATATCATTAATATATTTTTGAAGGAAGAAAATATAATCACCTAAGAGAAGAAGACTTACTCTTGTTTATTATAGAATGCTAGAATTAATTTTATGGTTTAGGGTTTGGTAGGACTGCTATCTCTCTTAATCGGTTTGTGTAAAATTACAACTTTGATGCAGAAACCGGCTGGCCAAGGGTTTGCAGATTGCTCATGTTCAAATGGGAAACCTCCAACTTGTTTCTCAGTATTTGACCATTCTTGGGAATTTGGCACTTGCTCTTCATGACACTGGACAAGCCAGAGAGATCCTAAGATCCTCACTAACTTTAGCGAAGAAGCTTGGTGATATCCCAACTCAGATATGGGTTCTGTCTGTTTTGACAGGTATTATACCTTGCTTCGCAGGTTTCACTTATGGTTTGACTGTATTCTCAAAGTACTTCAATTATGAATATTCTTCATGCAGGTCTTTTTCAACAATTAGGTGAGAGGGGAAATCAAATGGAGAATGATGAGTACAGAAGAAAAAAGTTCGATGAATTGCAATCGAGACTTGCTGATGCACGTTCATCCATTTATCATATTGAACTTGTAATTACTGCGATTTTACTCAATATATCTGGTTTTGTAGTGGAACGCAGTTTGTGTAATTGGCAAAAGGTCTTAATTTGCTGCCACTTACCATTTTATTTTGTGTGTATTTTTCTAAGCAGATTGACAAAGTAAAACTTCAAGTTCAGCAATTTCATGAGATTGATATGAAGCGTACAATGGCAGGCGAATCTATGAGAGTCAATCTTGACATCCCAGAATCAGTTGGCTTATCAACACCAATGCCAGTCCCATCATCATCAAGGCTGGTTGATTTAGATACTGGAAGACGTGGTAAGAGAAAACTTTAACTTTTTTTAACATATTTTCTTGTTTATTTGATTTAGGGAAATGGTGTTAGCACTTGTATGTATAGATTTCCTAGTAAGGTTATTTTCAGAAAGACAGCATCACCCTTCTCATTGTTATTGCTGTTTAATGTCTTTTTCTTTAGTAAAAAGAATCGTCTCTAAAAAATTGATGCAAGCTATGTTATTGTTTTTATAAAGTAATTCAGTGCATGGTGAAAGAACATGAAATTGCTGGACAATGGCACAAGTCTATGAAGTCCTCACGCATAACACAAGGCCACATGGGTGGGGTTTGTATACCTTTCAAGACCACATTGTTGTGCACGTTCCATATATGCCATATTAAGACTAGTAAACTTGCGAATGCCTCTGTATCAAGCATCCTCATCGCATTCAAGCTAGTCGATGCAACTTACTACATCAATAAACAATAAATTATCATTAATCCCAACTTGAGTAAGGACATCATGAGATACCTGACAATTTTGCAAGGCGCGAAGGTTGTTATCCACAGGTGCACTATAACTCCCACATCTAGCATCATTAAACATGGGAGTAATGGCTATGTAACACCCCACTCTCGATCCGATCTCAAGATCCAGGACATGAGATGTCACACTCGTTGCCAAAGCAATTACGATATCATTTCAATATTCCATGAGACAAATTGTACAAACAATTAAATATTATTTCTTCTAAAAACATTATCTAATCAAATTTGCATCATGAGTAAGCTTACAAAAGCTCTCATACTAATCCAATGGTGAATGAGAGATTAAAATGTAAAAATTATAAAATTAATGAGTAATCTCGTGACATTGAAGGACTTATATCGTGACACTAAGTGTAGAAGTATGATGTTGAGACTTCAACCGAGGTGAGTTGTGACCTTGAAGACAAGAAATTGATGTTGTGACTTCAGTAAGGGAATGTCGCGACCTTGAGGGTAGGGTGATTCAATTTCGCGACCTCAGCAGGGGAGAACCACAACTGTGGAAACAGAAGCTCGATGTCACGACACCAATAAAGGAGTGTTGTGACCTTGAAGGCAATTTTTCCCAAATTTTACTTCATTCATCTTAAATCTATTAAATACAAATACTAAATGGTCAAAATGACCCCAAAATGCAACACAATACAATTTAGACATTAATTCAAAAGCTAAACTACCTCACTTGACCCAACAAGTACCTTTCAATATGTGATCATAAGTATATAATACATTCATTTACTTGGCAAGCATGAAACAACTCCATCACAAGTATAACAAGGTCAAATTGGTAAGTAAGCATTAACTCACTAGAGATATACATATGCTTAACATGAACCACATGTGGACATGCTCAGAATATAAACATTTCCATCATATATACCAATATGAAAACTTGAACCTAAGGACCAACTCAAAGGTTAAGTACATACCACTTGCAATTAACATAACATAATATCCGGATCTACTGGTCATTTTGTGACTTCGAGATTTACGAAACTTAGCACAAAAATATGCAAATCGTACGCTAAACAATAGGGGCCAATAGTACTTTCATGATTTAAATCAATAATCAATAAAAACAAGATATCAATACAATAAATATATTATTCATCTATCGGCTAAATCAATGTTCATTTTCATATCTCAAGTGCATAGTCTAATACCAAATTTCATTTGACGTTTCATTCATGAACACATAATTTCTTTTATCATCATATCTCAATTTCATATATGACATAGCATACTAAAAATCCATTCATTTCACATTTCTATATCAAATCAATAGATTCTTTTTATATCCTTCTTGGCCTTCAAAGCTCGTTTTATCCGGTTCATATGATCTTTCACATGTCATCTTTTGTTACTTTAATATTAACATACAAGGTAAACCATTCAATATTGGTATTTCATATCAAATATCATATAACACGATATATGTTTTATAATCTCTATTAACCAGAAATGAGCTCAAGATGGATACACGGATCACCCAACCATCACACCAATATACCTTACACCTAGTGCCTTATCGGTACGCCTGAAGTATAATTTGCGCTTCACATCCCATCGGTATAAATAGAAGTAAAGTGTGCTCTGCACCTCATGGGGACGTCCTAAATATAGTATGCACTCCGTGCCTCATCGGTATAAACCGAAGTATAATCCCGTATACTAATCCTATGGCATGCAACTATACCCGACTCTGCCCAAGACAGTTAATAGGGTAATCAATGTTCCAAACAAATATCATAGTTTCATATAATACTCATTTATACCATAATCATATCAATTTAATTCACAACATACCATATCATCATATACAAAAATGAATAATGAGACAAGTAGGATTCATACATCAAGTAAGCTAATTTGTACCAAAACACACACACACATTGAATTCAAATAATGAAAGTACAAACCATATTAGCTACTCATCTACAACTCTCGTTTTTCCTTTCTCTCGGGATGGTCCAATGTCTTCTTTAGCTACGTACGATAATTCACATATAGAAACGATATTAGTTTTCACCTATTCACACGAAAATCACATAATCAAACATAGTTTGCATTTTATTAATTTTAGCCCGTATATCTAAAATACTCATATTTTCCGGTATCTAACATCGAATCAAAATTTAATTTCATATCTTTCATTAAGTACCTTGTACTTTTAATCTTAATCCCATAATAATTTTTTATTCAATTTGGTCCCTAATGTCATAAAATTATCTAGAAAGCTTAACTTAACTTCTAACTTAATCATTACCATAATCCAAGCTTACTAACTAGCAATCTCTTCAATTTCAAGATTAAATTCATCAATTATAATTTAATGATAACTTTCTAAACATTTAACAATTGAAGAATTTAATACATGTGTTAGCTACATCAAGCTCCCATGATTCAAATTCATAAAAATCTTAAGGAAAGAACTTAATTACTTGATTAATTTTGGATCAAAATGGAAAAGGCAACAAAAAAGTTTTTCCTTCTTCTTAGCTTTGGACAAACAAACACAATGAGAAAGGTGAAGATCTTTCTCTCCACTCACTCAATATATATACTATGATTAAGGCCTTAATTAGCTTAATTAATCTAAATTTTAAGCTTTAATTATTCTTACTTAACTAATTAACTTAATTAATTAAAATCAAGTGGATGTCATCAAAATCCACTAAATCATTTCACAATAATGGTTGAATAACCATTTGGTCCTTTGGTTAATTATTGATTGGACCCTCAAGTTATTTTCAATTTAAAATTTAATAACGATTGAACTTTTACAATTTAGTCCATGAACTTTAAGTAATGATTTTCTGGATTTAATTACTTAATCGTTCTTTAATATATTTTCATACTAACTTTGAAAATCCTCCTAATATAATCCCACAGACTCGATTCATTGAATTGGGTTCCAAAACCACATTTTTTGACACTAGCTAAAGTCGGGTCATTACAATTTTCCCCTCATTTAAGAAATTTCATCCCTGAAAAGAGGTCGAGATATTGCAATCTCATCATCTCTTCTGGCTCTTAAGTAGCCTCTTTAGTGCTATGACTTCACCGTAAGACTTTATGTTAAACTAAGTTTATTTGATAAAATGTTTTGATATAACAAAGATAAAATCTTTTGAATAAAAATTGTTTTTGAACAAAAACTGAATGAAGTTCAAAGTAAAAATTTATTTCAAATCTTTTTAAACTCTAATCCATCTTCAAACACTTTGAAAAATTACTTTGAACACTTAGAAAATATTTTGGATAAGTTCAAAAACCTTTCAAACCACTTAAAACAAGTGAAGAACTGTTTAAAATAAAAAGTATCGATACTTTTCATTAAATATCGATACCTAGACATTTTTATCGATACCCATGCATGGTATCGATACAAAATTAGCATTCTAGAATTTTGAGCAAAAGTAAAAAGTATTGATACTTATACCGTCATATTTTTATTGATACATTTTCTTGGTATCGATACGAAATTAGCATTCTAACTTTGAGGGAAAATTGAGCAAAAGCGTTAAGTATTGATACTTGCAATTAAGTATCAATACCTATGAACAATTTATCGATACCCTCCCCTGGTATCAATATCATTTTAAGGTTCAATGCTTTAAAAATTAAATAAAAAATTGTTCGAATATCGATACCTATAAAAAAGTATCGATACCTTTAATCAAGTATCGGTAAAATTCTTCAAGTATTAAAATGAAAAAGGGCCAACGATCATTAAATTGAATATTAAATGCTTTAAGTATCGATACCCATCAAAAGGTATTGATACCTATTGTTACATGTGACATCAATGCACTGATTTTTACACCCCAATGACTCTATTCAATTCTGCAACAACCACAACGGTTGGAAATCAATTTGGGAGTGTAAATACCAACTTTCAAATGTTCAAAAACAAAAAGAGAGTGCTAAAAGATTAAAAAGCTATCCTATCAACCTTTGTATTTCAAATCTTTATATTTTACTTGTATACATTGGTGAGCATTTATTGTTTTCTATTAGCTCAAGTATTTTATTTGTATTAGTGTTTAATTGACAAGCATTTTAATCTTGTAAAGATTGTTTTTTTGTTTGCTTATGTAACAACTCGTTTTTCAGTGGTGTTAGAAACGATAGTTTCAAGACCACAATTTCGATTAGTGAGTCAATAAGTATTATTTATTTAATATTTACAAGTCTACTGTAGTGTCATATTAAATTTGGTTCAGTAATTTTGATGTTTGGTTGGTTAATTAGGTAAAAAAAAGGTCTAAATCATAAAAGGCTGAAAAAGTTTAAATGTGTTGAATGGATAAAGAAACATGATTGAATGGCCTTATTAGTTAATTATACCACTAGTCATTATAATGGACGGTTAAAGTTATGATTTGGTTTAAATTTAAGGTTAATTTTAAGGGTAAATTAGTAAATTAGTAAATACGTAAATATGTTAACATAAACAAAAGAAAAAGATTGTCATCTTCTTCTTCATTCTTTTCCACCACTTTTACACAATTTTTAAGCATGTTTAAGGTTTGGCCAAGCTTCTAGGTGTGCATATCAAGAAACGGATCAATTGATAGACTAACGCGAAAAAGGAAAAATTGCTGAGTAGTCTTCGGTATTGTGTTTGTTGCAGATTCATTTTAGGTAAGTTCGTATGGTGAATAAAATTGATTTAGTTTCTATTTTTGTGAATTAATAAATATTTATGTATGCTTGTGATTGGATTTATTTGCATAGTAAATATTAAGTTGTGGAACGGATCAATTTGTAATGATATTATAATTGAGGGTTGATTGAAAATGAAAAATTATATAATTGAATTCATGTGATAAAGTAATGCATAAGTAGTTAAATGTTATGGAAATGAATCAAGGCCCGTATGAACCTTGTGAATACCTAAGATACAAATGACATGTCATTAGGGTTTTTACCGTTTTAGGTGTTGGTCTTGGATGTCCTACCGATGGCTAAGATCCCGCATTCATTGCAGATTCTTCACAACTCGTGTGAGTAGGCACATTTCACAGCTCGTGTGAGCATTTACCGTTACAGCCCGTGGGAGCATTGTTCCCGTGTATCCAATGTTATTTCACCATGGTTCATATGGTGAGAAAGGATATATGAAATGGATATACAAAAGGAGTATATGAATTGATCACATGAAATATAAATATGAAATGCTAATGGACATGTGATGGTTGAAGTATATTATCAAGTGTGATTATTTGTATATGTTTTATGAGAATGATTAAGTGATATGTTTCATATGTTAATTCACTAACTTTATGATATTTGTGATGTGTATAGGCAATTAATGAAATTGTGTTTTTGATTGTGTAATTAATTGTACCATGTTTAAGTTACATTATAATCAATAATTTGAGCTATTTTTCATATGAACTTACTAAACAACGATTTTCTTACATCTGTTGAGTTTGTTTCTTGTAGATTATTGGAAGTTTTGGTCGGTTGGAAGTTAAAGTTGGAGCTCATACTATTCGTTCAATGACTCGGTAGAATTTTGGTCATTTTGGTATAGGTTATAAGTGACATGTAGTAGGTATTTTAATTTCATATGTGTATATTCAAGTTGTGATGTGTTTTGGCTATGTAGGTATTGTTGTGTATTTTGCTTAGTTGGTACTTTTGGTAAACAAGTATGTACATATATATATGAATGGTTTTGATCATGTTTTGTAAGATTAATTTTGGTACGTGATAAGATGCAAGGGTTAAAATAATACGCATATGCTTTATGGATTGGTGTTTGATGAATGTGAAATTGTTTATGCTTGATTTGCGGTGTCAATTGTGGCATACTGGTTAGACACTTAGGATGTATGAATATGTGTTGGTTTTGGTATGTTTTGATGAGTTTTGAACTGGTTTGAATGAGTTTTGAACTGGTTTGAATGTTGATATAATGTTGCTTGTGGCCTAAGTGAAATTGGTTTAGGTGACTTGTTGGAAAAATGGACAATTAGGTACACATGGGCTGATACATGGCCTGACACACGGCCATGTGCCATACATAGGTTTATGGCACGACCGTGTGGTCTGTGTGATTTAAGTTTTAGTTGGCACACACAACATTAGTTAGTTACACGATCTAGAGAGACAACCGTGTACCTCCTCCCACACGGCTTTAATCCCTACACACGGTTAGTCAACACGGCCATGTGTAATGGCTTCAAATGACATCAGGCTGTCACACGGCCATGTGACCCCTATTTAATATTTTTATTTCACTTTTCTCAAATGTTTCAAATAAGTCCCTAAATTATTTTTAAATTGTTTTATAGCTTCAGTATGCTAAATTTAACACTATAAGGATATGATTAACAAGATTTTGATTTTGTGTTTAATAATTTAACCAATGTATGGAAATGTTTTAATATGATATAGCATGATTCTGTTCTGTATTGTATAGTAGCATCTCGTAACCTTAATTCGGTGACGGGGATAGGTGAGGGGTGTTACAACTTATTTTTTTGCTTTTTTTGAGAGGGTTTGTATTTAAGATTTGGGTAGAAATTTAAATGGAGTTGTAAGGTTTATCAAATTAGTAAATTTGAAAAAATCCTTAATTGTGGAAAGCTATGGTAGTGGATTAGGCAATTGGGGTTGAACCACTCTAAATTATTGTATTCATGTTTTATACCTTTTCTTTTGCTTCCACAAAATTTTTAAAAGGCCAATTCAGCCCTATTTTGACTATTTCGGTTGATTGATCGAGCTAACAATTAATATCAGAACTAATTTCTAAAGATGGTCTAACAATCAAGAGAAAATCTATGAAGAAGCTCAAACATTCTCTACTACAATGACGTCCACTTTCGGGTCAGTTTTCTTTGGAGAATCTCACTCTATCTCCAAGCCTCCATACTTCAATAGAGCCAACTACTCATATTGGAAGACTAGGATGAAGCTATTCATTCAAGCAAACGACCAGGCAAACAACCTTGCGGCTTGAGATATCATTATGGATGGTTTCTCCATCCCTCTAAAGCCAGAAGGAGAGCTCTTGGTGCCTAAAAGCAATGTTGGCAAGCAATGTTGGAGGATTCTCTCCAATAAGGACTCTCCCCCTAATCATATTCTCAAAGCAAGATACTTTGTGTAGATGAGTTGTTATATGTCGAGGAGGCTACTAATCTCTCATTTGTATGGCATAGCATTTGTGTGGCCAAGGATTTGTTGGTGCGATGTATTCATTGGAGGTTTGGGATGGTCGCTCTATTGGTGTCTACATGGATCCATTGCTTGACGATGACTACTTTTTTCATTGAGTCCACTCCTCTACCACACATAGAGTTCCTATGCGCTTGTGGAATACTTTATACAAATGGTACGACTTCGGACAAGGATTTCATCAAGGGTTTGCTTGTTCCAATAGATGCTAGTGTATTTTACGCTTGTTGGTTAACCCATTTCCAGATAAGTTACTTTGGCACTTTGAGAAATCGGGGCTATACATTGTTAAATTTGCTTCTCGGGTTGCTTTTAGTTTGCTACAATTTTCAAGTTAGTTTAGTCTTGTAGGATAATGGCTGTTAATTTGGACTGCTTCCCTATCGCCTAAAGTTAAGGATTTTTTTGTTTTGACTCGCTGTAGTTTAGTCGAGAAAGGGTGCTATGTGACCTTGTTGCTATTCCCTCTAGTTTATGCATGCTATTATTCCCTCTAATTTTTGTAACCTTTTTACGGTTGACGCTCATAATGTAACCATTGTGGAAGGGCTTTAAGACTCGGGTGTATGTGGCTTAAAGTGTTGGCTAAGGGTTAGTTTAGCCTACATCCACTTTGCTTCAACTTCAGAACAGGAACAAATTTTATAGTAGGTTTAGATAGATTTTAGATTCCAAGGCGCAGAAGCTCAACTTTCACCACCAATATCCAATAGTGGTGGTGAGATATTGAATATCGCGTATTTGAGTAGTATCGATTGATCGAGTAGTTGAATGATGAGGAGCTGGAAAGTGTTGAGTGCATCGAGGTGCTTGAGAGCACGAGGGCAACTAACGTTGCGGCAAGATGCACTTGACCATAATCCCCTCTTTTTTTCCGGCGCTTTGCATTTTAACCGTGTTCCAACCCCAACAGGCGGCGGTAGCAGCTCTTTTTTTGGGAAAAGTCCCACTCTCATCACCTGCAACCCTAGAAATGCATGCTCATGGAATCTCGTCAAGAGATATACTAATGTTAACGCCTGCGTTAACAATTCTTCCTTTTTCCCCCTGTCCACGCCCTACCAGCAGCCGGTTTGTCAATTTTGAGCCCGATCTAAGCTTCTTTTCCCCCTTAATTAAAAAAAAAAATTTTAGTAACACTTTTGGTCTTCAAATTTCGGGTGACAGGATTCGATACCAAACGGGCGCTTATCATTCTCATCTTCAGCCTCAAGTAACGATGACGACAAATTCCAAAATAAAGCATCATCTGGTACCGAGAAAAGAAAAGCTGCAGACGTGCAAATTCTACGCACTCTAGCGGGCTATTTGTGGATGAAGGGTAATTTGGAGTTCCGTTTAAGGGTGATGACTGCCCTGGGATTCCTTGTTGGGGCTAAGCTTTTGAATGTTCAGGTTCCCTTCCTCTTCAAGCTTGCTGTTGACTGGTTGACCGCCCCCAATGCCACTGCTCTTGCCGACTCTACTCTTGCGGCTATTTTTGTTACCCCTATTGCAGTATTAATTGGTTATGGCATTGCCCGTACCGGAGCTTCTGCTTTCAACGGTATCTGCTTTTCTCTTCTTATATAATTTATTAATATTTAACTTGTAGAGTAGTTTAATGTTGGTGGTTAACTAAATCCTACTTTGTCTAGGAAAGTTAAAGGGTAAAGATACAATTTTGTATTTTAAAACTTCGTCTGTAAAGAGACAATTATACATTATAAAAGTTGTCTATAAATTTGGAGGATTGTACTTTACATAATCATATCATAATATATGTTAGAGACGGGTAGAATGATTTAGCAACCACTAACTTTGAAAGTTCAATGAATAAAAATAAGTTAATATTATGTGTTTACATTGTTCTGGTAAAACTCTTTCCAAAGGAAATTGTTTGCAGACTAGTGTGGTCTATTGCATACTGAGGATGGGTTTATACTCTTAATGGTGTTTATTGTTGTTAAATGTCAAAAAGTACTGTGGACATTATAGAAACTCTACCATGTAAATATAAGAAATGGTGTCATTTCAACAAGAAAATTTTGGGGGTCATCTTGCAAATGTTTATAATGAACAAGATAAGTAATACTAACCATGAGGTGTGGTGTGGTGGTTGCTCACCTCATTCCTTAACTATGGGGTTGGGGGTTCGATCCCCGTCCATGGGAATGGAGCACATTTCATGGCTAGCCCGTTTACCTCTTTGGAGAGCACTCTCGGCGAGGGGATTAGTCACTGCTACTGGCGGTGGACACCCTGGTTTCGATAAAAAAAATATAAGATACTCATAATAGTGCTAAAAGTGAACATCAAACAGTAGTATATTCAATACTAATGCTAGGAGTTGGTGTTCAAATTGATGATTCAAATCAAGAGAATACCTTATTGTAATAATTTTAGTTGCTTAGATGAAAGGCTACTTAATAAATTATTAACGTATAGTACAAACTACTAGAGGATTATTAGTTCATAATAATGGTGGCCAACTAAATCTCACACTGTCTAGAAAATTCAAAGGTTGAAGACACAACTCTTGCATTGTAAAAGCTGTCCTTTGAAGACACAATTCTTTCATTGTAAAAGCAACTCTTAAGAAAAGGTATCTTGTTCAGTGATACATTTGTTCATTATTTATGTAAAGGATTTTCCTATTAAGTCATTTTTATTGTTTTGTCTTGTAGTGTTGAGTGTTTTATTTCATTGTTTTCTTTTTATACATTTGGGCAGAACTGCGTACTGCTGTATTTTCAAAAGTAGCATTACGAACAATCCGCTCTGTTTCCAGGAAGGTATGTGGAATTTCTAGTAATTACACTGCTCATCTTATAAAAGATTGCATCTTTTGCATGTTTCAGTCAATTACAGTTTGCGAATGTTCTTTTTCTTTTTGCAGGTCTTTTCACATTTGCATGATCTTGATCTTCAGTACCATCTTAGGTATTGCCTTCAATCTCAGATGCACTACAATGACTTTTAACCTTTACTTCATTGTTTCCTTTCGCCCTTCTAAATAGCTTGTTTATCTATGCTCACTTCCATTATAACAGTCTCTCCTACAATGTAGTTTACCTTATGTGATTAATTTTGTACTCCTGCTTCTGATTCTTTTTGTTCACCTTATTTTCAGTCGAGAAACCGGTGCTCTAAATAGAATAATTGATCGTGGTAGCCGCGCAATCAATTTTATTCTTTCATCTATGGTGTTCAATGTTGTTCCCACCATTTTAGAGGTTTGATTTTGGTTCAACTTCTGATAAGCTATCTACTATTTAACGATGTTAATTTCTGCTTTCACATGCTCCTACCCACCATGAATACCTGAACTTTTGCTGCCATTCACTATATTAAACATTTTTCAATATCTTTGTCAGAGTGTTAGGATTAAACGTTAGTACATTAGATCTTATGCAGTTTCTTAACAAATACAACTGAGTTAACATATATCCTTCCAGATATCTATGGTATCAGGTATACTGGCATACAAATTTGGAGCACCTTTTGCATGGATAACTTCTCTCTCTGTTGCTGCATATATTGCATTTACTTTGAGTGTGACTCAGGTACTGTGATTCTTACCAATACCTTTTTCGGGATCCTTAATGTAGTTTGAGGACTGAAACTTTTTACTTGCATAAGCTTCTCTTGCAATTTTCAGTGGAGAACCAAATTTAGGAAAGCTATGAATAAAGCTGATAATGATGCAAGTACAAGGGCCATTGATTCACTTATCAATTATGAGGTGAGGCTTTATTCTCGTCTATGAAGATTTTAATTTTATTGTTCCTTAATACCTGTTTTCTTGTTTGTCTTTGGCCCTATCTTTCAGACAGTTAAATATTTCAACAATGAAGCTTTTGAAGCTGAAAAGTATGATGAGTTCTTAAAGAGTAAGTATTTTAGGCTGACTGTAATACTTTTAAGTGCAAGTTCCTCTCAAACTGGAAATAGTAGAACCATTAACCTGTAAAACCTGATATTAAGAATGGAAAATCTGGCTGAGAGGATGGCTGCTTTTGGCATTATCTAAACTATTATGTGAAATAAATTTTTGTAGTGTGGTTCTTCAAGCTCTGCAGGACTCTTTTATTCATTTACTAGAGAACCTTTAAGTGACTTTACAAATAGGGTTAGACAAAATGGAAGTGAAGTTGGTCTATTTATGTTTTCATTCTTCACACTGTCTGATATTGCTTCTATTACTCTTGTTTCTTTTTTACTCTTTTTCTAGGGTATGAAGATGCTGCCTTGAAAACACAACGGAGTCTTGCTTTTCTGAATTTTGGCCAAAATGTGATATTTAGCTCAGCTTTATCTACCGCTATGGTGTTGTGCTCACATGGAATTATGAATGGCCAAATGACAGTTGGTGATTTGGTAAAACCTTTTATTGTCTTGTTGGCCCGTGCTTGTCCCATAAGTTTCTTTTCTGAAATTTTCAAAAGAAATTGAATTTAGTCAAGTTGTCGAATAATGTGATGCGTGCTGTTTTTAAATATGAATATACAGGTTATGGTGAATGGGCTACTTTTCCAGCTCTCTCTCCCACTCAATTTCCTTGGTAGTGTTTATCGTGAGACCATACAGAGTCTTGTTGACATGAAATCCATGTTTCAATTACTTGAGGTATTTCTTGAGGATGTTCCTACAGATTAAGAGTTCCTTGATATATTGCCTTTGATGCTTGTCACTTCATTTGGTTTTCGAGTGCTATTCTTGAGTTTAGCAACATCACAAATCTTAGTTTATGAAACCATTTTAAAAAAATAATTAAAAAGCAGACAATCTGGAAAAAAAATTGTTTGCTTTGTTTTCTGTTTTAGATATCTTGCCTAGAGATGGCAACAAGGCGGGCTGAAGCAACCTGACCCTATTTTTACGTATAAATTTGAACCTGCTCTGAACCTAGTTTTATTTAATATTTTAACCCCACCTTAACCCTGAGGAGGAAAGTTTCCTCCCACTCTGATTGCCCCGCTTCAAAATTTTACTAGTGCTTTATATTATATTAATTTTTACAAAACTAAGCCAAATACATGTTATAAAATCTTATACTTAAGAAATTCTAATTAGTATATAGAAAATTTAAAAGAGGCATTTTAGCAACTATCTTGGGGTGGGGGGGATTTTTATCTAAAATGTCTCAACCTGACCCCAAAAGTTTTTATAAAATAACAGCTTTGCCCTTCAACCCAATTTTCAAAATAAGGACCCCTATAGGATTGGGTAAGATCAGAATCCGAGGGTTTGGGTTATTTATAAACCGTAATCGTGCCTATGATCATGATCCATATCAAGAGCACATATTATTTCAATTTAGTAATTCAGAATTTATTCAACATGATATAGGGCTCATATCATGTTGCTCTCCTAACCTAAATTATTCAACTTGATAACTTTTGCAGGAGAAGGCTGAGATTAGTGACAAGCAAGATGCAAAACCTCTGAAGCTGAATGGGGGAAGCATTCTGTTTGACAATGTGCATTTCAGGTGATTAACAGTTATCTTTACAGTTAGTCATGTTCTAAAGGTAACCATTTGCGTTTAGTCGATAGGCATTATGTTGGGCAAGCTGCCTGTAGTTGTACTTGTACTAGAGCTAGGATCTAGTGGTTTAGATGTTACCCTATGTATGAATGAGAGAGGGGCTAGGAAAGGAAAATAAGGGGAATGGAGAGATGTTAGCTTTCCTTTGTCTATATATTTCTAACATAAAAGGAGAAAAGGAAAAGATTTGTCATTATGTTGTTTTACTATTTTGCCTATATTGATAAAATTATTATCAACATTTTGTGGGCTAGAACTGAAAAATCAACTCAGTACTGCATCGGGAATTGTTCATAAATATAATCAGAGATAAAAGGTCACATTGATAAGGTATACAATTATACGAGGCTAATTGCATATATGAAAGAATGCAACAGGTTGCTTTGTTCGTGAAACACCAAGCTAGGTTGTAGTGAACGATCAGCTGTTGAAGTATCCAGCTTCTAGTGATCGTGCCCGTACCAACAAAAAAGAACCTTCAATGATGATGAGAGGAAGCTTGTCAAAACACTATGCTAGTAGTGTTATGCAAATTGCTCTTTAGAGAATTCTCAAACATTAAAGCTTTGTTTGGTATGAAGGATGGAAAGGAGTAAGAATGGAAAATTTGTTAATCAAATGGTTAAGATTCATAATTACTTTCTTACTTTATAGTTTAACCATTAGATTAACAAATTTTCCATCTCACTCCTTTCCATCCTTCATACCAAGTAGAGCTTAAATAAAAAGATGAGTCAATTTATTAAAGAGGGGTGCCAGAGCCTTCCTTTTATTGGATATGACCTAGCCTTATTCTTAATATGACTCGTGCTTTTGACTATTTGTCTTAAACTTTTTAAATAAGATACTGTTTGATAGACTAAATTCTTAATATGACTCGTGCTTTTGACTATTTGTCTTAAAAAGTAAGTATTGAGCTTTTAATACTGGAATTGATAAGTACTGAATATAAATTATAAAAACTGTTTGATATTTTTACTGAAAATTAAGTGTTGAATTTAAAATATTGTTTGATAATAATAAATGTTGGATATCAAAACTTCATATTTTTACCTTTATAACATTTTTGAGCCCGTCATCTTCAACTTTGAAAAATAACTTTTTAGGAAAATGTAGTTCAAAAATAAAATAAAAATTTATTCATTTTTCTGCATTAAGTGATAAGCAAGTCATTATCTATTCAACTTTTTCAGCTGTTTTTGTTGAAAAATTCAAATAAGTCGTTTTAAAATCCATTATCAAACACATTGGAAATATAAGTTCATTTTAAATGCACTGAAATTTTTCAATGCCTTATCAAACAAGGCCTAAGTCAAATTTAATTATGCTAAGTTTAATCTTGCACAAGTTATGTTCTATTATGTGTGACCCTATTAGATTTCTTAACATGTTGGCAAGTAATATATTATCATAATTAGGATTGAGTTCATCATTACTTGTTAAATTAATCAATTTCATATTTATACATTATGGTAATCTAAACAAAAATCATGAACTTCAACTGTTAAGAAAGGTCATTGAAGTTTGACTAACCTATACGCACTTGGTTTCTCTGCATAATTTTTAGTCTTTTCCATCATTTAGTAGTTCAGTTTAACATTCAGCATGAGTTGGTTTTTACTAGATGTGTTTAATTGCCCTCCCCCCTTTTTTTTCTAATTGTAACAGTTACCTGGCAGAAAGAAAGATTCTGGATGGGATATCTTTTATTGTACCAGCTGGGAAAAGTGTGGCTATTGTTGGAACTAGTGGAAGTGGTAAGGCTTCAAATGGAAACACACACTTGGTATTTGCTTTGGTGTGTCAAGTATTTGGGTTAAGGGTATATTAAGTCCTTTGTACTTGATGTTTCAGTATACACACAAACACATATATACATTTTGTGCAAGACACTTCGATTCTATATAAATACATAGGAGACTACCATATTGCCAGACTTAACTTTTTCTTCAATTCTCTACCTTTAGCATGGTATTAGGTCAGGTGTTACCCTTTTCCTTTAACTCATGCCAATCTGAGTGGAGATAAAAGAAATCTTTCCTATATTAGATTGGCTAACCTGGGCACATAACCTATTGTTGATTGATTCTAAGTTGGATACCCATCTAAAATTAACAATATGGAACATAACAATCATCTGTTCAATGCTCAAACTCCCAAGACTCAATACATGCATAACTTGAGGAAACTATTTCTACTTCGGGTGTATGAAAAGTGTACGGAGCTTCAATTATTTGGTCGGTTATGTGGTTCATGAAATTTCAATATAAAGCATTTGTCTTTTTCCTACTTGCCTTTAATTTTGATTATCAGTCGCTAATTACAGCAACCATATCTAAGGGACTTCTAGCTAATTATGCTTTTGTTATTGAAGCTCTTGTATTATATTATAGTTTAACCATTGATTTAATCAATTTTAAATTTACTTTCAGGCAAGTCAACCATTCTGCGATTGCTCTTCAGGTTCTTTGATGCTCATTCAGGAAGTGTAATAACAAGTACTTTTTTTGAGTTGTATTATAAGTTACTAATGCGTCTTTCCGGTTTTGGGAATTATTAGTTAATGACCTTAACAGTCTTCACAATGAGTATACAAATTTGAATCATATATAAACTCCAAATTGTTACTCATTGGGAAAGCTTTTCTTTTTGCATGCTGGTGACAGCTTGCATGCCATTTCATTTAAGACCTGAAATTATTTATTTGGTCTAAGATATTTAGCATTTTCCTTTTCCAGTTTGACTCACTGGTTAGTTCTCTGTACAGATCAGGATTGATGGTCAAGACATTCGAGATGTAACACTAGATAGTCTTCGACAGTCTATTGGTGTTGTGCCACAAGATACTGTTAGTTCAACTGGCAATTTTTGTGTTTTTTTTTCTTTGATAATTTATGCACAAACCAATGTGGAACACCATTGTACTCTATGGGCAGGTACTCTTCAATGATACAATATTTCACAATATACATTATGGTCGTCTTTCAGCGAAAAAAGAAGAGGTTAATCTCATATTTCACTGCATTGTTCTTTTCTTCTGTTTACAGTCTAAAAGTCATTTCTATATAGGTTTACGAGGCTGCTAAACGGGCTGCAATTCATGAGACTATCATGAACTTCCCTGAAAAATATTCAACTGTTGTTGGGGAACGAGGGCTTAAGGTAAGAGGCTCTCTTAATGATTGTTTTGACACATAATAGTGGTATTATGCCTAATTAGGGCTTCTTGGGTGTAATGCTTGGAATTTTACTTGACTAGAGATGGCAATGGGGTGGGGAAGTTTTTTGCCTGCCTCTGCCCCGACCTGATGTAGTCCTCACATGCCTTGAACCTGACCCGACCCTAACATAAAAAATAAAATTAACCATCTATACCCAATCCAAAAAATTAAGTGCTTCCAACCCGACATACACAATTTTTAATTTTTTTATACAATTAATTTTTGACAATTTTCAAAATTTTTATACAATTTTGGTGCTGTATGCTATTGTAAATACAAGTTTATATCAAATATGTTAAAATTTATAACAATAACCAAACTAATATGACAAGTCAGTTGTAAACTGAAAGCAAATTTTGGAATTGTTCTCATTTGAGGAACTCACAAGATCAATCTGCAATATTAGGGAAAATATGAAAGTCTGAAATAAAAACTAAACTTCTGTTGGGGGAGACTGGGAAATCAAATAAAACACTTTTGAAAGAATTCTTAGCTTCAAAATCCTCAAGCACCACATGCACATAATCTCTGGGTTAATTAAGAAAGGAAAATAAATTAAAAAGGAATAAGTAAAGAAACTTATGGTTGGGGAGAGAAGGAGACAGAGGCTGCATAAGAAAGGAAAAGAGGAAGACTTACGTTAAAACCTTATTGAATATTTGTATATTATATGTAACGGTAATTTTGTAATTATCCTGGGGCAGGACGAGTTTTCCCTAAATCTGCTCCAGACCATTACTAAAAATTTGCCTGTTCCAACCCAAAGCCGATTTCAAAAAAGAAACCTGAATATTGGATTGAGTCGGAACTTGTTGTGTACAGGTTTTTTGCCATCTTTATATCAAATGCACTATTCAATAAATCAATATTGACGATAAATTCCTCTCCAAAGAACTCTAATGGGAGAGAGTCATTTCCATATATTGCCTTTTGGTACTCTCTGGAAATTCTATCTAATTAGATGATTTTCGTTTCCAGTTAAGTGGTGGTGAGAAACAACGCGTGGCTCTTGCTCGTGCATTCCTGAAAGCTCCAGCCATTTTGTAAGCATTCCTCCTTGATATAACATATTATGCACGCATATCTTGACTACTCTACTTCTGTAAATAATAATATATATTTAAAATGACAATCAGTAATTAAACAAAAAAACAAAGGTTATATTGGTCAGTTAAAAAGTTTTTTAAAACTCGCGCTTTTATATATATTATAGATAAATAATTGGTTTACAATGTTTGATTCCCATATTTTGAGTTTGTTACATATGCGGATGGATTTGACCCAACAAAGAGAATTAAGGTTGCACTGGATAGAAAGATCATGTCCTGTCATTCTCAGTTAGTTGAAAGATATAATCTTTTTTAATCCTTTCCCAAGAACCTACTTGTGATGTGGGATATAGGCCAACAAAAAAAGAAAAAATTTGGAAAGCCTATTTCCTTTTTCTGTAATATACAGAACATTATTTTCTGTTCATTTCTTTTCGCAGGTTGTGTGATGAAGCTACTAGTGCCCTTGACAGTACAACTGAAGCAGAGATATTGAATGCATTGAAGTCACTAGCAAATAATAGAACTTCAATCTTCATTGCTCACAGGCTTACAACAGCAATGCAGTGCGATGAGGTATGGATGTTTTTATTATTTGCATGAATGATGTGTTTTTACCATTTGCTTACATCCTTTGGGCTAAAACATTTAAAATTTCTCAGACTTTAGCCCGTCAAACCAGTGTTTCTATTGTTTCCTCATGCCTTCTTATCCGTGCCCAATAGACAGATTCTGTGGCAACTATGTTGATTAGTTCAGAAACATATATGTATTTATATAAAATTATAGGTAAACTGTAGCGAGCCATTGAAATAGTTTCAGCAATTTCCAGGGTAGTTACCAAATTAGTAATTTGGCAGCATCTGTGAAAACTGTCTTTATTTATATTATAATACCTATTGAGCCCTAAATTCATCTTGTTCTTGGTGCTTTGGTATTAACTTATTTCAAAACAATAAAGTTGCTTTCTTCAGCAGAGAAACAAACACAAATTGGTTTTTCACTGAATTATGAAGCTTTGTGTTAATTGGTCACAATCTGTGAGATATTTGGGTTGAACTGAACATTGTAATTACTCAATCTGACTTGGTTCCTCAAATATTATCACTTTCAACCAACCTAATCCTCATTTAAACTAATCCCTGAACTAAGCCAGTTATATATTTTCTAGGTTTATATGGTGCTCAAGTTTTTCTGGGTTTCTATTTTATTTTATTTTCAGATAATAGTTCTGGAGAATGGCAAGGTTGTTGAACAGGGACCACATGACATTCTCTTGGGGAAGGCAGGAAGATATGCGCAGCTGTGGTCACAGCAAAATAGTTCCATGGATGCCATAGACACAGCGGTGAAAGTTGAGGCCTGAAATTTAAAATATAGTCCTGTACAAGGAAACCGGATCGTGACAAAGCTTAAATAGCCATACAAAATTTGTAGTTCAAATGTAGCACCATCGCAATTCTTCCGTGCCCTTCTTGGCAAGATGGAGGTGAAGTTATGTATGTTATCTTCTCTTTCAATACTGGGGCAAAGCTGTTGTGTCTGATTTATTGTACAGTTATGATGCGTCAAACTAAAGCATCTGAACTAGATACCAATAGTTAAATACCATGATATGGTGTTATTGATCGTATTATCAGTGGTACCCATTATTGGGCAAAATAAAATCAATGCAGTGTGTGACTGCGTTATTCCTTTAGCATACTTGGATGGCCTTGGTGTGCTTTTGTAGTTAGTTTTAGTTCCAGATCAGATCCATTTTTATTTGCGTGGTGTGCTGAAATTGCCGTTACCATTTGGAACTGGCAAGTAAGCTGCCACCACCCTAAAGCCTGTGGTCAGTAACCAGCAGGTAGCTGGCTGAAGAGGTGATGGTGAAGGAGAAAATAGATGAGAGAGAAAGAAGACAAAGAGGGGGAGAAGCCCACCTTCGTTGGAGAATATGAGATCTGGCGGTAAAGGCTGGCTGATGACGGCATGGGTAGCCAACTGGGAGGAAGAGAAGAAACTTTGAACCTTGAAGTTTCAGTGTAAGTTTCCATCGGTTGCTTTTTTGAGTTGTTGGCTTATACATTATTGGCTTAATTTAATAATGTTTTATCAATCGTGAAAATACTTAAATCTTAAGTCAATTATATTTTAAGGTTACGAATTTTTCATTATTTTGTAATTAAAAATAAAGGAAATTAGTTGATTGAGTTTTAGTTCGGTTGTTATGGGCGTTGATGTTAATATAAGTAGATATGAGTTTGAGTACACTGAAAGATATTATCTTTTTATTTATAGATTAAAATATATAATAAATAATATCATTGTTTTCATTTTAATTTTATTTAATAAAAGATTTTTAAATTTAAATTTTATATTTTAATTTAAATAATTATTATGTAAACAAGATAAGAGGTGTTTTTAACGCAAGTCTCGAAATCCCAGGCCCATCTTTGTATATATTCTTATAATATTAAATTTAAAATTAGTAATAAAGTGAAGTGAAACCATGTGCAACAATTATAGATGTAACTGACATTTATAGACGTGGATGTTTTTAATATCCATGCAAATGCAGAGAGGAAATGAATAAAGCAATCTACTCATCAAATAATTTTCTTATATATTATATGAATTTTTAAACATTTAACATCATGTGAGACTGCCTTTATATCTTACCATCCATGAGGCAGTTTGCCAACTATCAAAACAAGTAAAAAAGTTCCAACTGGAGTTGACCAAGCGTATGCATTCAACACACTTTCTCTTCTCATTCGGAGATTAACTTTAGCATTAAAACGAGTTCCAAAAGTCAAATTTTCAATAGATTCTAATATTTCATTTACTTCAACATTAAAACGAGTTCCAAAGGTCAAATTTCAATAGATTCTAATGTTTCATTTACTTTAGCATTAAAGCATTCTGAAGTCAACTTCCAACCATTCCTAATCCTTCTCTTCTAGATATAATCTCGAGCCATTGAAGATCTCTATTTTATTACCTAAAAATATTAATGATCGTAATTCTCTTCAAGACATCTTTAACACGTTTAGGCTCAATTTGAGAGGTATAGCAAGCACATCTTACCATATCTCAATAATTTTGCCTTGGTCATCCTCTAGTTCGAAACCCACCATTAATAGCCCTAATGATGTCATCAACTAAATGATTCTTTCAACCCTAGAAGAAGGTTGAGGTAGCTCAACATCTTCATTGCTATCATCTACAAGATTCACAATTTCAACTTTATGTGTTTTAGCGACATGCTTATCAAGAACATTCTCAATGCTAGATGCAACGACCACTTCAACGAGCTAGGCAGGTGACAATTCAACAACTTCATCTTTTTTGTCTTCTCCTGTTCCATCATCATTCACCACCACATTGAATGATTCCATAACATTTTGAGTACTTTTATTATACGCTCGAAAGGCCCTGCTAATACTTGAATATCCTAGAAAGATTTCTTCATCAATCTTTGAATCAAACTTGCCCTGATATTCTCGATCCTTCAAGATGTAGTAGGTTCTTCCAAGGACATGAAAATACTTAACATTTGGGTTCCACTCCTTCTGCATCTCATAATAAGAACCCTGTTGATCATATGGGTTGCATGTTCACTGCCTTAGCTCAAAACGTTTGAGCAACTTTTTCGTTGTTGAACATCACTTGCGTCATCTCTTGTATGGTGTGATTCTTGTGTTCTACAACTCTAATCTATTGTGGTGTCTTGACAACAAAGAACTCATGTTTGAATCCTTCCTCATCGTAGAAATTGGACAAGCCTTCATTCTTGAACTCGTATCTATGATCACTTTTGGTTCTTCTAATCATCCCAATGATTTGGTGCTTTTCATTTATACATCTCCTACATAGTTTTTTGAATTCTTCAAATGTATCTGACTTTTCTTTGAGAAACCTTACCCATGTGTACCTTGAGAAGTCATCTGCACACACACACACACACACACACACACACACACACACACACACACACACACACACACACACACACACACAGAGACATAACGTTTTCCACCAATGCTCTCAACTTGCATAGGTCCAATAAGATCCATATGGAATAGCTCAAGTGGTGCAATGGTTTGGATATTTGACAATTGTTGATGACTCTCATTGTGTTACTTCTCTTTTAATCATCCACTACAAGCTTTGTAATGAATGTGGCTGAGCTTTTCATGCCACAACTCCTATTCTGACACTTGTTAAAAGTGATGGATTGAACTACTTTATAACAGTTATCAACATTTTGAGCCCCTTCCGTGATCTTCTCATTTGATTTTGATGAAACTAAGCACTTTTCTTTGTTAAAATTAAAAAACATGTTTGGTCACATAGGTGGCTAATACTTACCAAATTAGCTTTCAGGCCATCAATAAGAAAAAAGCATTTTAGGAACATTAAGAGTTCCTTTTCCAAGAATATGACCCTTCTTCTCATTATTGAAAGTGACTCGGCTAGGATATTGTTCTTCAAAATCAAGTATAATTAGTTGTCTATCATGGGGTGAGAGTAGCTACTATCAAAATACCAAACATCATCCATTGTAGATTTTAAGGATTGATGTGCTACCAGCAAGAACATTACATCATTCTTTTCCAAATAAACTACGCTTCTTCACATGCAATGTGCTAGGTAAAGTGGTCACTGCACTTTTCCATCTTAGATCATCCAACAATCTGAAACATCATGGTCTAATATGACCAAGCACACCACAATAATGGAAAATGAATTTAAGTCTAAATTTTATCATCTTCTAATGTTAGATCAATGTAGATAAAAGCAAAGCAAAGCAAATTGTTCTTGAAGGTCTTTATATTAGATTTGATGCCCAGAGTGTAGTATATTAGTTTGTAAACTTATAATTTTTTGAACAAATCAGCTAATAAAACAATTCATGGATTACATTAACATACCTTGTATAATTGTCCTCATGTGGTTTTTGCATGTAAAGTAAAATAGAAGCAAATATTGGTTCACTGGTTGTCTAATATTTAAACTAATACTAAGCAGTATTACGTGGTCGGATCGTAATACTGAAAGACAACTTATATTGGTAGACGGACCTAAACATGTCCTTGGTCTAATTGGAAATGAGCAAACCGATTGGAAGACTAATATGTCGTCTATCAAGTCCAATTGAGGAGATGTCTTGTCTTAAGCACCGAAGCGGATAACTCCCAAAAGAGAGAGACATAGATGTGACTGACTAGACTGACAATATATCGGACTGAACCTAAAAAGAATAGATACCGAATCCTTTTATGGATTTATTCACTTATGATGTTCATAGTGTGGTATACCTAAATCTTGAGTGGATAACAAACTATGTATGCATGACGCATATACTTTGATGTAAGTAAAAGCCTAAGTTCAAATAGATAAGGAACCAAAAATTGGTGTGTTGGGTATACGACTTTTGAATTATGTAGCGCCATTCACAACAGTGGAATCCATATCCCAAAAAAAATGGGTCAATGATATCTTCTCATTGGCATTACATGGTTGATGAAAAGTAAATGTGGCCACGGTCGTTTTTCTTTGTGATGGATGACTTGATTATTACTTTATAGTAATTGAGTTTTCATGAAGGAAAATGTAATGGTTACCATGAGATAAAATAGGATCATATTGGGAGAACATATTTATCCCAAAGAGATTAATGATATCTTATGAGGGTAACACACTTATGACAAAGTCATTGGATGAAAACTGATTGAGTTGCTTGTGAATGGTATGTCGTTAGGGATAGCTCAGTCACGATACTACAATGGAATGATTTCATAACTAAATGAGTTTATAATTAATAGGTGAAAACCTGGAAGTTAATTATGTTCAATCGGTCCCTCCGCTAGCTCGTTTAAACAAAAAAATGAATTGCATTTTGAATCAAATGAACATAAATGGATAGAAGTATTAAAAATGGATAAATAAGAAACATTTGGAAATTAATGTGGTTTTCTCCAAAATGAAATTGTCTAGAAATGAATTTATGGTTTTCAAATTAAATGAAGTTCGAAAATAGAAATAAATCATTTGGTCATAGTGAATCCGTTGAATGTAGAAATATTAAATATATTTTCTCATAGATTCTTTTATGGTAAAGTCATCATGATTTTAATGGAATTAGAATTGGGTTGAGGAAATTATTTAACTAGAAAATTAATTTGAGATGTTTATTTTGGGAAATAGAAAACTAATATTGGGTTGGATCGAATTATAAAATATTGGGTTAAAAGTCTAATAAGTACTTGTAATTGGACTCCATATGGAAGAGGCCCAAAAGCCCTCATGTTTAATGAGAGGGACGACAAACCCTAGTTTTAACTAGGGTTGTCACCCCATATACTTCTAGTTAAACTAGGAGTTCGTTTTTCTATTTGAAATAAACTTCTACAATTCAACAAGTTCACTTCTTTTCCCTATAAATAGATGGTACTGGTAGGGCTAAATACAGAAGTCCTAAGATATTGTTATTCTGCCCAAAAATAATGAGAGTTTTATTCTCTAAATATAAATTTTATTTTCTGAAATAACAATTCTACTGGTTTCTATTAAAAAGAGAATTTTTGCTTTCACATTAAAAGTAAAGAAAACTATTTCTGATTCTATGCTTGATTCGAATCGTTCGAGCCCATGCTTGAAGTAGTTTGTGAAATGAGGATAGCAAAGAAGGTCGTTCAGTTGAAAGCCAGGAATGATAAGGATCCATCCAATCGAAAACATAGGTGTGATTTCAGTAAAGGGTTTATTGCTATAAATATCACAAACCAACTCGGTTTTCAAAATTTTTATTTTTCGCTATGTAAGAAAATCATTTTTGAACCAAATTTTTTCCAGCACTTTAATTGTAGTGCAGTCAACAATAGTCACTACATCCATTACTTGAAAGAAATACTCCTTTTTTTTTCCTTTGGCTTTGTTTTGTTTGGCTTTATCTAGGTTCATTTCAAAGGTTTGCAATGATCCAATTAATTCATCAATCCTTAGATTGCTTAGATATTTTGTCTCATTGATGACAATGACTTTGATAGCAAAACTCTCAGGGAACAATCTCAACACCTTCCCGACCAACTTGGAGTTGGAATATTCTTCTCCAAAAGAAAATACCTAATTCAACATATCACAAAGTTTTGCATATAATTCACTAATAGTTTTTGAATCCTACTTTCTCAGGGTCTCAAATTTAGTGGTTAACATTTGCATCCTAGATTAACTTGCTATGTTGGTTTCTTCATGAGCATTTTCAGGGATGTCTCATGCCTCCTTAGCAATTATACACTTCAAAGTCCTCTTACACTCTTCTGCATCTACTCCACAAAAGATAGCATACCAAGCTAATTTAGACTTTGGAGTTTTCCCTACTTCTATCTCAACCATATATGGTTGCGATCCAGTGAAAACAATGTGTCATGCCTTCTTATCAGTGGGACTTGATGAAAGCTTTCATTCTCGCTTTCTAATAAGCTTAGTTAGAACATTCCAACATAGTGGATAATCAACTGAAGATCCTTTCATGTCAAGTGAGAGGCTTTGATATCAATTATTGAAATAGACAGTTGTTAATTACTAAGAAAAATAGACTTCTTAAATGAAAGTGATGGCTACAGCTGCCAATGAAGATGGAACTGCGATAAACACAACAAAAATAAAGCATACAAAATTATTTATATAGTTCGGTTTTTCTACATCTGCAGAACCTAACTCGAAGTGATTAAATTCATTACCTTTTGACTCAATACAACAAGTGATTCAAGTTTTATCACACCCCATTATAACAGCATCTCTTTGTACTTAAAAGATCTAGATCACTCACCTTTAAGTTCTTCCTCTAAGAACTTAAACAGTAAACAAATTGTGTTTACTTTCTCAATTGCACTCTCAAAAATACGTTCCACAATTAATAGATAATTTCTTTCAATATTCTATACAAAACCTATACAAGTATCTTAAAGATATAAGAGTTTCGAGACTTACTAGCATACCAGAGATTAATTACAATCAATTCCCTTATTAAACAACAACTAGAATAACAAGATACAATATAATAATAAAGACTAATTTAAAGTGCACTGTTAGAGATGTGTCTTCAATATCATCCTGGTCCAGAATCCACAATCCAAGAGATCTGATTGCTTGATCCAATCCAATATTCAAGATAAGTTTCTCTAAATGGATCGAACTTCATAGTCGGGTTTGCATACTTTCACAACATCAACATTAATCAAACTCCAAAGATTTTATTTCAAAAATTTCCATCTTTAAACATGGCAAATAATAAAGTCTGATGCACTATTAGTTGTAGCGACCACTACTGTTGGCACTTTAACAATCAAATCAAGGCGTTTGTCTCAACACTAATAATTTTAAAGATAAGTAATTATAAATTAATAGAATGTGATGTTTAAGATAGCAGTAAATTACAAAATTTTTAATCAATTTGGGCAAACACTTCATACTAATAGTAATAAGTAATTTATAATACACGAGTAAAAAGTATTATAGACAAAACTATAGTAAATGGTATATAATATAAAACTGAATAATCAATAACAGAAGATAATAAAAAATTATAATTGTAATTGTAGCAATTTATATAACTTATTAATTAAGTAGAATATATATTATAAATATCAATCAGTTTTAATATGAAAACGATTTCTGTTCATACCAAATTTAATTAATAAAATAATATAATATTCACGTTTTAAATAATTTATGTATAATTAAAGATAAAACATTAACATATAAAAAATTATAATCTTGTATTGATATTAAGATTTAAATCTTATGTTATGTTTTATTTATATTTTGGATTTAAATTTAAAATTTTATTTTAATATATTGTAATAAAAATATTGAATTAAATTACCATATTGTAATTTGATAATATCACGCGGGTAACATATAATTTTAAAACTAGTATATCATATGATTATTTAAACCCTTAATTTAGTGTTACCTCAACTGGTTTCTAACTCGTTTAAGGAAATTATGAAAATACCTTTCATGTATAAATAAATTATATTATTGTAAATGTACTTTTATCTTTTTATATTTTTAATAAAGTCGGTAAAAAATTACATATGGTGAGGTTTAAACCTATGCCACCAACATTATAAAATTCTTTCTTTACCATTTCAAAAAGAATTATACTAATTTTTTATACATTGTTATTACATATTGTTTGTATATCTATACTATTATTCAAATGTGTGAGTGAGTTGGTGTAACGAGTTAACTCAACACCAACTCAATTAATGAAATTACTCAGATGACCTTAAATATTTTAAATAAGTTGTATTATTATAAGTTTTTTTCTTTTCATTTTAAAAATAATAAAAATTGCAAATGTTGAGATTTAAATCCATTCCTCCATTATTTATAAAATCTTTTCTTTACCACTTCAACTAAAGCTTTATTTTGACTTTTTTTTACGTTGCAATTTCACCTACATTGTTTGTATGTCTATACTATTATATAAAACCCTTGATAAATTTGGTGTTTAAAGTCAACTAGACACTAACTTAATTGAGAAAATTACTAATCTACTCTCACATATTTGAAATGACTTATATTCTTTTAAGGGTAATTTTGTCTTTTTACATATTAAATAAAACCATTGAAAAATTGTAAATAATATAATTTGAATCTCTACCCCATCTCAACTTTACCATTGTAGTGAATGCTTCATTTTGATTTATTTTTGTGCATTTTAATTTTATTAAATATTTATTTATTTTACCATTTTTAATCACTTTATTTCTCAACATTTAAATTTTAATTAAATTGTCTTTTTTTTTACATAATACGAGCTAGATTGTTTAAATTTTAATGGTTTTGATGTAGCAATTTGCAAATTCACATGTACTTTATTGTTAAGGTAGATATTTTTTAAAAACACTTATGAATTTTTATTTGTTTACATTATTATATATTTTTCTAGCTTTTTAATAAGTTACATGTAGTTAGTGTCATTAAAATTTTAAGAGTCAAATTAGTTTGGCATAATGAATTATTTGGCCTTCCAATTTTACAAAAAAAATTATTTCAGCCCTCGATTTAATTATTTTACCGATTTTAGCTTTTAAACTTGCGTTATTTATCAAATCACCCCAAAATGGATCAAAAAGTTCATGTTTGTTAAATTTGTTGATGTGGATTGTCACATGGACAAGTAATTACTTTTAAAATTTTAAAAATTCAAAAAATATAAAATATATTTAAAATGAAAATCATTTTAAAATATAAAATATAATTTTAAAATATTTTAATTTGTAAAATTAATTAATTATCAATGTGACATACTCATGGATTGACACATCAAGCAAAATTAACATACGTTGATTTTTCATTCATTTTGGGTGATTTAAAACAAACAATACAAGTTCAAAGACTAAAAAGATGAAAATTTTAATAAATGACTAAAATAATTTTTTATAAAATTAAAGGGCTAAATAAATTATGTCAATAAATTTTTTCGTAAAAAAATTAAAGCTAAAATATGCTGAATTAAATTTAGGGTAAACTACAAAAAAATAGTCACTTTTGTTTGCCTCTGATTACGTTTTAGTCACTTACGCTTTAAATGCCAACTTGGATGACTAGTTACTGGGATGAAAATAGGTTTTTAATTAAATAAATTTAATTTGGACTACCACATAGGACATCCAAGTTGGCATTTAAAACTCATTTGGACTGCCACGTAGGACCGCCGTTAGAGAGGTAACAGAGTTTAGCGGTAGAGTGACCACTTCGTAACAAAACGATAACGCAAGTGACTAAAACGTAACATTTCAAACATAAATGACTAAAATGTAATTTGAGGTAAACAAAAAAGACTATTTTTAGAATTTACTCGTAAATTTATTATTGATAAACAAAAGTAGGTGGCTTTTTTTATTTCTCTCCCGCCCTATTCAATGCGATCTACTTTTATGGTGGCAAAGTTAGTTTATTCATTAATGTCCAAAACAAAAAACAAAAAAGTTTGAGATATTGCTTTCTCAACCATTTAGATATGTACAACAAATATGAAATAGCAGCTGCTATGGAACTTTGTTGTCATTTATTCTCATCAAAAATATCTTCTCTGCTTGTCTTTTAATGCAAGATTCGATACTTACATTTATTTAAAAGAATTATACCAACGTTTAAGAAAAATAATTTATTCCCTTCAATAACTCTGGGTTTTTTGGTTTTGTCCTTATGGAAGGAGGATCTTATAATCTCAAATTAAGCCATCAAATTAATTCTGTACATACTCATTTGTCCACTTTGCATAGCTGAACCGAAGAAAGAAATTAAGTAGGAGTAGTTGAGGGGGGTTGAAGGAGGCTATTACCTAAAACAAAAGTAGTATAATGATACTTGTTTTCTTTTTGTTCCATATACACCTTAAAGTTTCCATAATAGTAACACCATAAAGTTCAAAAAACTCATCACGTCACATGCATCCATATGATCTATTACCCAGCTTCTAGTCTACGAAGAATGACCAGCATTCACCAGAGCACAGCTATTAACATCTTGCTTTCCTAATTTAATAATCCTTATACAGACAATATCACCATATGCATACATGCAGTTGATGAAAGCTGTTAAGTGTTAATCGGTTAGTATTTGATACATTATCAACGAAATATTTCACTTCATAAGTATGGTTTATAAGTATAGTAGTAAACCGGAAAAACCAACTTTAGGTTTCGTTCCGATAAAAATTTTGATCGGTACTTGCCATATTAGTTAATTACGCCTGTACCAATCAGAATATGGTGTACTGGCTGGTACAAAGAAATTTATTTTAAAATATATTTTAAATTTATATTTAAATATTTAAATATTTAATATTTATTCTAGTTAGTAAAAAGTGAACTTTAACTAAGAAATAGATTCCAGAAGCTAACTAGAAGCTAAATTAAAATAGGGTAGTATGAGTAATTGCAATAATCGAGTTTATTGGGTTTGTTGAATTATGAATTGTTATATACATAGTATGGAATGATCTTATTATTAGAAGCTAACGGTATGCCGAAATATACCAGTGCTGGTACGTACAATACCAATAGAAAAATGGTATGTCCCTCGATACGATATTGACTACTTTGATTCAAATACAGTTACATATTCAATTATTAATACTTATTTTTTATTACACCCTAAATGGGAGTATGTGTCATCTATTAAATATTATCAGTAAATCTAAAAGATTCTATTGATAATGTATCAAATAATTTTCATACATACAATTGCCTGTAATGTTGGCTGAATTTATTTCTAGTTGGTAACTAGCATTGTGATCTATAAATTTTCTTTTAAAAATAACACTATAATTTTTTAACAAGTAAATTAAATTTCTTTTGCATATTTTAAAAGTTATTATTCCACTAGATAGTGAGTGTGGTGGAGGTGCTACATTAGGAAGTCTTTTCAAAGATGGGTCTTTCAGAATGAGACTTGAAAAGGGCAAATTTCATTTTCTGCTTTGCCAACTAGCTCATTGAGGTGAATTTCTCGATTACTCTCCCAGATACTATGGGTAATGAGAGACACACTACCACTATCATGGTAGAATTTTTGGCTGTAGACCAGCCAACCAAATACGATACCCTTTCTGGATGGCCACTGATGAAATGGCCAAGCTCACTTTGGCAACTTTCTGAATAGGCAAAGCTCCCTACCTCGATGGGAATAGGCTATATGCAATCCAAATGTGAGAAAATGTCACATAATTTCTCTTTAATAAACCCAACAAAGTCAGAATTCTAGAGCATTAAAGTCTTGCAATGAAAGTAACAGGGAACGAAAGGCCAAGTAAACCTCATTAACAAGAGCATGATAAAATCTAGAAAGCCTAAACGTCGGAAAGGAAATAAATCAGTTTAAATTTTAGCTTGTAGAACAAATAGAGGATTTACAGTTATATCAAGACAACGTAGAAAGGGTAATGCAAACACCTTTCGCTTTGGCTAGACAGGAGAAATACGGTGATGAGTTTGCTCATGGAGAATCTAAATACTTTTACCTGATGAGCTACTGATATGTTGGGCATTGAACCTACGTCATTGTACATTCTCTCAACGTTAAAGCAATTACTAAGACCATCAAGCAAATATAAAATAAAAAAGAGAAGATTCGCACCCAAGTACTAAAAGAAGAAGAAAAAAAATTATTGGATGCACATTTCATCAGAAAGGTTGCATATCTTGACCCGCTTTCTAATGTTGTGATGGTAATAGAAAGTGGTGTTTGTGCATCGATTTCATGAACTTTCCTACCCTACTAGCAGTTGAAAAAATTATCAGTTGGAATAGTACCGTTAAAGGAAAACGCGTCTTACAAGGTGTGTTTTCACTAATGTGACAGTGAAAATGTGCCATGTAGGATGCGTTTTTATTTTCTCTCCTAAAAACGCGTCCTATGTGGTGTGTTTTCTCTAATGTGGCTATTTTTATCTATTGTTATTTAATTTTAGTTATTTACTTTATACTTATATTTAATCCCCCTTCTTTATTTTCATAGGTTCACGTAAATTCTTAGTCGTATGAAATAATACAATTGACCATTGTAGTCACTGAGAGATTAACCCTACTCACTATACTACAAATTTAATTTAATTTCAGTTTAGGCGTAGGAATTTATTTTTGGTGCATTCGGCACTTATAAAATTTTGATGTCATTGTCGAGGACTAGCACTATTTAATTTTATTTCTTTTTCTTTATGACCAGGTTAAATTCGAAAGACCCACCCGTGTTTGACCCGAAGATCCAAAAAACCATTCACATTAGACAAATATAGGTGATTAAATGAGGTGAACGACCATAGTAGCCAGACTCCCTAGATTCTGAAGAAGACAACGAGATTCAAGAGGAAAACACATTGACAACAGAAAACGACAAGGAATTATTGTTTGAGACAAGAAATGTGGATAAAAACCAAGCTATTAGATAATTTGCTAAGCCAAAGGATGAACAACAATCGTTATGCACCTACCCGACTGTAAAGGCACCATTCAAGTTGAAATTAGGCCTTATGCATTTATTACCTACCTTCCATGACCTATGGAATGAGAATCCGCACAAACATCTCAAGATATTCCATATGATTTGCTTGAGCATGAAACCATAAGGAGTTATTGAGGACGAAATAGAACTTAATGCTTTTTTTTTCTTTAGTCAATTTAGCTAGAGAATGACTATTTTATTTACCCCCTAAATTGGTTAATACTTAGGTTGAAATGTCTCACTTATTTCTTGATCGGTCGTTTCTGACATCTGGAGCAACTGGGTTAAGATGAGAGATTTGTGGAATACGACGAAAGGACTCGAAATCACTATATAAATATTGGGAGTGCTTCAAAAATATGTGCACAAGTTGCCTACAACATGGCATAACTGAACGATCCCTTTTGCAATACTTCTACAAAAGATTACTTTTATTGGAGAGGAAAATTATTAACGTCACAAATGGAGGAACATTAGTCAACATGACTACCCAAGCTTTAAGAAATTAATCTGCACCATGGCGGCCAACTCCCAACAAATTAGAACTAATGTGGAACCCATGAAAAGGGATCACGAGATAAGTACTCATTCCTTGAAAGACAAGATCGATAAACTCTTTAGCATTGTTCAAATTTTGGTTGTAGGCAAGATACCCCCTACTCTAGTTTGTAGCACCTGTGTGGTCCTAGATCATACGACTGATGCATGTCCTATCCTACATGAATACTTCACAGTACAAGTGGGTGTTGTAGTAAACTTTCCAGGACCACCATAGAAGCGATATAACCGTTACTCTAACACATACAATGTTGGATAAAGAGACCCCTTAACTTTAGCTACGGAGCGAAGCCCTCATACAATCAACCGTACCACCCCAAGCCTTTTCCTCATCGATAGTCTCAAACCTCAGGTATGTCTCTAGAGAACATTGTGAATTCTCTTACTACTAGTTCCCTCAAGTTTCAACAGGCCACAGAAGTGGTTCAACAGGACACGAAAGTTGAAATTCTAAAATCTAGAAAGCCAAGTAAGCAAACTTACCATTTTGATCAACAGAATGGAGTCTCAAGGAAAATTTCATCTTAAATAGAACCAAACTTGAGGTAAAATGCAAGTGCAATGACTTTAAGTGGAACGATCATAGAACCCTTTCCTAACATGAATATAAGACACGATTCCAGTCAAGAAAAATGAAATAATGTGCCAAAAACCAAAAAAATTGTGAATTATCGCAGCCTATTGCAATACCACCTCCCTTCTTAAGAAGATTGATGAAAACAAGAAAGAGGAGGAGAAAGAAATTCTTGAAACATTTCACAAAGTTGAGGTGAATATGCACTTATTAGATGATATTAAGCAAGTGTCACACTTCGCAAAATTCCTCAAGGAGTTATGCACTAGCAAGAGGAAGTTACTTGATAATGAAAGGGTAAATGTGAGTGATAACACTTCTGTAGTTCTCTAAAAGAAAATTCCACCAAAATACAAAGACCAATGTATGTTTGTGATTCCATGTAAAATAGGTAATGTAGGCATAAAGAAAGCTATGTGCGATATAGGCACTTCTATTAATATTATGCCAATATTTATTTATAATTCACTTAATGCATGTCCTTTGAAAGAAACATGTGTTATGATTCAAATGGCGGATAGGTCGATAGTTTATACAAAATGAGTCTTAAAAGATGTTTTAGTTAAAGTTAATGAATTGATCTTTCTTGCAAACTTTTATATCATAGACATGGAGGAGGATAACTTGACTGGCTCTTTCGATCTCTTACTCAAGAGACCGTTTCTTAATATTACTCGTTAAAAAATCAATGTTCGAAGTGGCATGCTCACCATGGAGTTTGATAGTGATATTTGGTGTGTCATTGAGAGCAACAAATATATCTTATCCCTAAACAATAAAAAAATAGTAACAGAGGGAGTAAGGTCAAATCCTCAGGGACGGAATCACCACAGCTCCTTCTTTCTCAAAATCCCGAACATAGTTGTGCTCAAGAAAAATAGCTGACGTAGAAAAAAATAAAATAAAAAAGAATTAAAAATATAATTGAGTTGAAATTAAATAAATTGAAATCGTAATTGTGATAAGAAGTAGAATTGAGAAAAAAAGAGTTTTCCAATTGAGGGATTCCAGCCTCCGATTATCTCGATCCTCTTTTGGTTCAATCATAGGCTTTTATGTGATTCTTCTCATGACCAAATATGCCAATTATAGTGGAAGAGGACGCCTACGACCACCAACTCCATTTAGGTTATAGCCTTACTATCTAGAGTAACCTGACTCTAGCCAACCGTCACTTTTGTCGAACCGTCTTACACTAGATCATCATTTCTCAATGGCGAAACGCCATTTTGTCTCTTGGGCTTGACAACCTCTAACGTAGTAAGTTAGCGAACTGACTGTGCAACCTTCCCAAAATATACAAAGCGATCGTCTTTGCATAAGATGAGAAGATTATTTTTTAAAGGACATGGATGGAAGCGTCAATCTCGTAATGTAGAGAAATGATAAATACTCGTTGAGAAGGGCTAAGTGCGGGTTCTAAACCTCATGAACTCTTTTGGAGGAGTCTTAATAACCTTTGGCTATATGAGTTTAGTTACTTATGCTTTTTGGGAAAAAAACACAAGTTTTAATGAAATGGAATTTTATTGAAAAGGAAACAAAAAGGCTAGGAGCGTTAGAGGGAAAGAGTTTTTTACAGAAGTGATGAGTGAATATCCATGTCACTCCATCCCCTACTTATAGCACATGAAAGAACCTAGTTTATTCTTATTTAAACTCTAGATGATAATGTTTAAGAGATATAATTTGAAATTAAATCTAAACAATATAATAATCCTAACAATAATCCTAAAAATAAAATTCAAATTTAAACATAGTCCTATGTTCATAAATTTCTTCTTTGAAATTTTGCCTCAAGTCTTCTACACTTAGTATTTTTGGCACCATTTCTTCCCAATTTCGCATGCTGACCCGTTTTGTCTTTAAATTCATGTTTTTCCCCTAAATTTTCTTTTACCTTCAATTTAGTCCCTATAAGATAAAAAAAACCATAAACAACCCAAATTAGTAGGATAGTACTCAAAATATATATGTAATTAACACATAAAAGTATGTCATTTTAGAGTAATATCAATATTGTTAAATTAAATGTTTATGAGGTTATGTGTCATCCTCGTGAAGTGTTGAATGTCTTTAGTGTCAATGTTATTGATCCTTTAGCTTAAGAAATTAGTGATTTACATGACACTAATGAGTTAAAATGGTATTCTGCAGGAGTATCGATAGAGCAGTTATAGACCGACTTGAGGAGCTTTTGACAATTGAGGAACCATTTGGAAAATCGTCTGTAAGATAGAGGCACTGAAGCCTCTCCCAAACAAAGGTAAAAATCTTGAGTTGTCACTTACGCAAACTAAACTTTTAAAATAAGAAAATTTTAAATTTTTTCTTCAAAGTACTAAAAGCTACAAAATATAGTACTTCCCTCGTTAAAATCACTGTTATGCCTTTTCAGACACACCAATAACACTATGATATGATTTCGCCAGAAAAGACACCTCAACAAGAAGCATTATCTCGGGAAATGTCATTTATAGTCCATCCCTCTATTGGGGTACAATTGTTATACATAATCATTTTGTTTGGGGTACCTCGCCAAGTCAACTACTTTGACTAAGGAGGGGCTCACCCATATAAAGACTTCTACATGCTTACCACATGAACCAGTGTTAGATCACAGGAAGATCTACTTGGAGACTCCTTTTATCACATCCATTCTCACTTGTAGTAAAGTCCCTATAACTCTACTACCAATTCTTCATGGTGTGGTTGAGCCACATCCTAATAGAGCTCTCCGTTACATTATTACCAACCTTGTACAATAGGACATCCATCTAAAAGGGCCCTTACTAAGCTTTTCTTATGTATAAACTCCTTCAATTACTAAAAAGTATAATATAGTTTTTGGCTCACGAACTTGACAATTAGGTTTATTTTGATCCTTGAACTTAAAAAAATAAAAGTTTGATGATGTGATTTGTTGAGATTGTGCAACATCATCACTTGAAAAAAAACTATATAAATTTTTATAAATCTTAGAGTGTCACATTCAATGTTTTAATAATTGAATCAATGGTTGAACATGTCATACCACCAATTCTCGATTCAGCCAGTTCAATCATTAGACCAACAATAATAATTATATAAATAATTAAACATTCATTAAAATCTAAAAAAAGTTAAAAATTAAAAATATTTATCGGTTCAATTTGTTTAGTTGTTGATTCTTTTGTCTCAATTATTGATTTTTACCAATTTCAAGCAGTTTCCGAGTCAATTGGTCCAATCCGTTTATTCAAATTGCTATATCAATCAATTCTGGGTCCATCCAATCCGATCGTATTTCAATAACACTGGTCACATAATCAAATCTTGACAGATTTTAAATTTAGGGACTAAAATAGATCTAATTACCAAATTTAAAATTAGGTGTGAATCTAGTTGTCACGTTTAAAAACAATATATATATATATATATATATATATATATATATATATATATATATTAACCCTTACTAAAATAACTCTAAGCTATTACTCCATTCTGCCAAAATCTCACAACTCTCCAAGTACTCTAAAACAGCTACTAGAGTCTCTTGGTACACCTTGTGCATCGCTCAAATCTCAAACACCTCATCTTTTATCAGCACTAATTTAATTTCATACGCAGTTTGACATGGAAACTTCTCCAAAAGTTGAAAGTAGTTAAATTCAGTAATTAGAATTAAGTGAAAATGTGAAATTGAGAAAACAATACTAAAGGAGGCTTAAGTGAATAGTTGAATTTATGGTCAAAGTGTGGGTTGGAAAGAGTGAGTGGTTGTGGGAGGAGTGATAGTGTGCTAGAGCTGTAATAGTTGAGCAAAACAAGGAGTGGATTATTTAGGAAGACGCTTAATTCTGTTTTGCATTCCTATGGCAAATCAAGCAAAGTCATCCGTCCCTCACCTGCTGCTTCTATCTCTCTTGCAGACCAAACAAAAATAATTAAAATTAAGGAATAGGGTTGGTTTAGTTTGGTGTGGTTTGGTTCGGTTTGGTTGTTTTCACTTTTTTCATTTTTCCTCCCCATCTCATCCCATCCCAAACAAAACCACTTCTAATTTTTTCAGCTCTTAAATGCAGTCTCCTGTTTCAATGAGCTCCGACATTTTTATTTTTTTGTAACAGATGCAGCTGCTTGAGTTTCAGTCAATTTCACTTTTGAGCTTGAGTTTGCGGTTTGTTGCTCATTTCAGTTTCACCAAATTCCGGATCTGAAATTGAAATCCCATTTTGTTCCTTTGTAAATGCAAATGCGGCTGAATTCTGGGGCTATCTCCTTTCAACCCTGACTGACTTTCACTTCCACCCAACTCCTGCCTCTCCCCTCATTTGGATTTTTGGAGGCTGTTTTCCCAGGTTTCATTCTTCTCTTTTTCTTCTTAAATTCACATGCACTTTCTTTTAATTTTTGAATTAAGTAAAATAAAGAAGTTTAGTCATTCAGTATTCATTTTACCTCTCATAATCAAGCTTGTAGATCTGTGCCATCCGAGGAATGTTCTAGTTTCTTACATCAGCTCAAAGTATGGCCATCATGGTTCTTTAGTGGATGGTGATTCAACAATTTGTGAGTTTCTTCTATGCTCTCTAAGTTTTTGTTTTTCGTTAAAGAACACCCCTTTTTTTCCCTGGTTGTTTCTGCGCTAATGTGGCTTTCATTTTCATGTTTTCCACCTCTTTTCTTGCACAATGCAGCTTAGGTGGTTTAGCTTCTCTATCTATCTTCCTTAACCAGTCTAAAATTTTGAATATTCCCTTTTCTTAAAAGAAAAAAAACCCTCTTATGAAATTGCTGTCTTAGTTGTCACTATATATATGTATCTGTGAAAATTCTCCTATATTTCTAGTGCTGAAAAGGTCTAGCTTTTCTTTTTCCCAAGTATATTCTTCTCTTGCTGCTGTTTGATGGAAAAGAGCTTATGTTGCCCTCTTGTTGTTTATAGAATCCCTTTTCACTTTTAACTTTGGATTATATTTTAAAAAAAATTTACTTCCCTTTCAGGCCCTTTGGTAAGCTTAAGCTGGTAGGATAACAGAGATTTTTATTCCAAATATCTTCCTTTTCCTTTTAGCTGAATAGGTGAAGTCATATTTCTCAGGTTTATGCCTTCTAAGACATCCTTCTTACTTGAAAAATGAAAAAAGAAGAAGAAAAAATCATTCACAAAAGGAAGAAAAATAAAGATCCGACTTATATTATTAGAAGACATCAAGAGAATACCTTTTTCTAATTAGTAACAACTAAAAGAGAATTTTCTTATGGAATAAGTTGGTTGTTTTTAGTTCTTTTCTTTGTTTGATAGGGAGATGTTAATAATTTGGACCCCACATTTTAAGTCACTGCTCACCATCAAGACTGGATGTCAAAACCAGTGCCTTCTTGAAGGTGCATTGTGCCGAAGAATGTCAATGTACTTTCTTCTTGTATGCGTTTTCCCTTGCTTGTCAGATATTATATTATATGTTTGCTAGTTAGATTTTAGCAACCAATGGCCCTCAAAGAGCAGAGCGTGTAAGTACATTCTCATCGGGGACTTTTCCCTACTTCCAAAATGGATATAATAGAAACCAGTTAGAGTTCCCAACTGCCTAATAGAAGAGAATGTTGGTGTACATTTTTATTGGATGCGTTTCCCCTTCCATTGAAAAGTATAAAAGCATAGCTAATTTGAAATTTAGCAACTGCTTCTGAGCATAAATTTCAATGGCCTTCTGGATGTTGGTTTGTGCCACATAATTAATAGGTCATTTGATATGGTCTTGACTCTTTATTTTACTTTGCTCCAGATACCTCAGATTGTTTGTGTTTGTGTTGTGGCATCCCCTTGTGTTTTGTACTTTTCATTCTTGCAACAGCATGTTGAGTATCGCATTCTTTTCTTTGAGTTCTTCATTATACAGTGCCCTGATGTATTTGCTGGTCTTTTCTTTGGAACAGGAATTCAGTTGGGACTACAGATGTTGCATTTTCATAACCATAATCATTGTCATATTCCCCTCTGCAGACAACAACCAATGAAGTTCTGCATGAGTTCAGTGTTTTATTTCCTTGTCATCATAACTATTTTTCTTCCTCTAATAGTAGCTGATCTAAACTCTGATAAGCAAGCCCTTCTTGAGTTTCATGCTGCTGTCCCCCATCGTCGAAATCTGAACTGGAACTCAACCAACCCAATATGCACAACCTGGGTTGGCATCACTTGCGCACAAGATAATTCTAGTGTGCTTGCCCTCAGGCTCCCTGGGGTTGGATTTATAGGCCGAATCCCATCCAACACTCTTGGTAAATTAGGTGCCCTCAAGATTCTCAGCCTTAGATCCAATCGCTTCATTGGTGATCTTCCTTCAGATATCACCACTCTTCCATCACTCCAATACCTCTACCTTCAACATAACAACTTCACTGGTGATCTTCCTGCTTCATTTTCCCTCCAGCTCAATGTATTGGATCTTTCATTCAATTCTTTTACAGGCAACATTTCAGAAACAATACAAAACCTAACATCTCTCACTCGATTGAACCTTCAGAACAACAATCTCTCTGGAGCAATACCTAATCTTAACCTCACTAGGCTCAAGCAGTTGAATTTAAGCTATAACCAGCTTAGTGGTCCGATCCCATCATCCCTTCAAAGATTTCCCAGTTCATCCTTTATAGGGAACTCACTCTTGTGTGGTCCACCTCTACAAGCCTGCTCTCCCTCTCCCTCTCCCTCTCCATCACCATCTCCTACATTTTCTCCTCCCCCACCAGAGTTTCCTAAAAAACAAGGATCCAAAAAGAAACTGAGTTTGGGAGTTATCATTGCCATCGCAGTTGGAGGGTCTGTAGTGCTACTTCTTTTAGCTTTAATCGTCTTATGCTGCTGTCTGAAGAAAAAAGATAATGGTGGAAGTAGTGTATTAAAGGGGAAGGCTTCTGGGGGTGGCAGGAGTGAGAAACCGAAAGAGGAGTTCGGGAGTGGGGTGCAAGAACCTGAGAAAAACAAGTTAGTTTTCTTTGAAGGATGTTCTTATAATTTTGACCTTGAGGATTTATTAAGGGCTTCAGCTGAAGTTCTGGGAAAGGGTAGTTATGGCACAGCATACAAGGCTGTTCTGGAGGAATCAACAACGGTGGTAGTGAAAAGGTTGAAGGAAGTGGTTGTGGGGAAGAAGGATTTTGAGCAGCAGATGGAGATTATAGGAAGGGTCGGGCAGCACCCAAATGTTGTCCCACTCCGTGCTTATTATTACTCCAAGGATGAGAAGCTCTTAGTTTATGACTATATACCAGGCGGCAGCTTATCTACACTTTTGCATGGTACATATTTTATTTTCCTTTTCTTTCTTTCCTTGTGACTCCATCTCCCTTCTCCATAATTCCAATTTCAAACAATTTCTAAAATAATTAAGTTTGTGGAAAAGAAGCATGTAAGAATTCAAGCATTTTGACTACAGGAGACAGAGGAGGTGGAAGAAGCCCATTAGACTGGGAATCCAGAGTAAAAATCTCCCTCGGAATAGCCAGAGGAATTTCCCACGTCCATTCTATGGGCGGTCCAAAGTTCACTCATGGAAACATCAAGTCCTCAAATGTTCTCATCAATCAAGAACATGATGGATGTATCTCTGATTTGGGTTTGACCCCTCTTATGAATGTCCCTGCAACTCCATCCCGGTCAGTGGGGTATCGTGCTCCCGAGGTGATTGAAACCCGTAAGCATACGCATAAATCAGATGTATACAGCTTTGGTGTTTTGCTCCTAGAGATGCTGACTGGGAAAGCACCACTACAATCACCTAGAAGGGATGACATGGTTGATCTTCCCAGGTGGGTACAATCTGTGGTGAGGGAGGAATGGACAGCTGAGGTGTTTGATGTTGAGTTGATGAGGTTCCAAAACATTGAAGAGGAGATGGTCCAGATGTTACAAATAGCGATGGCATGTGTAGCAAAGGTAGCAGACATGCGACCAAACATGGATGAAGTTGTAAGAATGATTGAAGAAGTCCGGCAATCCGACTCAGAGAACCGGCCATCCTCTGAAGAGAACAAGTCAAAAGATTCAAATGTGCAGACCCCTTGAGCATCAAACGCTGCTGCATTGCAGTTTTAAGAATGGGCAAAGCAAGGTTTTCCCATCCATGCATGCATACCTTCTCGACATTATCAGTGGTGTTGGTGTTGTGTAATATTTCAGAGAGATGAATGTAGTTTTATGATTTTTTTTTCTCGTTCATTTAACTAGGGGTGGTTTTCCTTTTGTTTTTACATTTATCTGTATTTAGATCTTCCTGATTTGTTGTAATGTTAAATTTGGGCAATTGATTTGGATTTTAATGAAATGGAATTAAGAACTGTGTTGTGCGCATCCTTTCTCGTCTTCCTTGCTTGCTTTTTGTACATGGCGGGAGTGGGCGGGTAGACGAAGAGCCCGAGAATGGAATAGAATAAAAAACGAAAATTGCTATACAGACAGAACTAGAGTAGCTTTCATATATATATATATATATAATAAATTTATTATTAAATAAAAAATAATATATTTCATTGCACTTGAACTTATGTGCTATTGTATTAATAATAATATTTATATTAATCAAGCTAATACCAATCAACAATTAAATTTGAATATTAAAAATAATATAAATTAAGTAATTCATAATTACTTACTAAATCTATGAATTTACTTAAATATATATATATATATATATTCATTCACAAATACAATAAGAAATAAAACTCTAGATTTTAACTCCATGGTCGATGATCAACACGCGTCCAATAATGGAGGAGGTGGCAGCGCGACGACGAAGGTATGGATAATGGAAGGCAACCTGCTTGATGTGGGTAGGATTCAGAAGAAAAATAAAAAACCAGAAAATCGATTCCACTCGAAGCGTTTAGATAATTTATGAAATGTATATTTAAAAATCGAAATTGAATTGAGATTATTTATTTTAATTTTATGATATAATATAAATATTTTATATTTAAAATAGTGAAAATAATTTTAAAGTTCTTGAAAATTTATTTTTTAAAATATTTATAAAGAAGATTTTAAATTTTGTCAAATTATATTTTAAATTCATAAAATAAAAACTTATCTTGTCAAAATAATTCTAAAAATTCAAAATAAAAATTAATATAAAAAATTTAAAAATCGCACTGAATCAAATTAAATCGTGATGAACAGTTTGAAAATTTTAAAAACCCAATTAAACCGAACCGATATCACTATGTAAATATGGGGATGTGGCGATGAAGGTACTAATAGGTGTTGGAATTTCTTTTAAAAGACCAACTTTTAATTTTTTTTTAATTCTTTTGGGAATACTAGGGATTCTGATGAATCTATAGATGATGGTGATGATTTTGAACTACTAGACGACAATGTTGTCACTGGATTAGTGGGTGGAATAAGGTATGTTGAAATGTTATGGGTTAGAACTTTAGTTTCATAAAATTTATAATTTTTGGCGATTTCTTAAGTTTAAATTTACTTAAGTCAATTTAATTCTCTAAAAATAAGAATTTTCGTAAAAAATTTTAAGGCACGGAAACAAACTCGAAACGAAAGAAGCTACGAACTAACAAAAAGTCACAAAAAAATAGTGCACGCCAAGTGTTCCCAAAAGTAGATGAGTTTCTTCATATATTCTACGAGTCGGGCCAGTTCAAGTGGGTTCAATGAGTCTAATTTAATTGGTTGACCTCCAGGGGACATTCTGTACGTAATGGTCACAGGTTTGATCCACGGCCCGTGACATTCTCTCTCACCCATTTTCTTTGTTGGTTAGTTCCGCTCCTCAAAACATTTGTGTTGGTTTATGTCTCTGTCATCGCCTGACTCGAACTGTTTTTCTCTTTTCTACATATCGATTATAAAAGGTCATTGCTTTTACTTGCTCTCGTTGTGATTTGCCTCGATCAGGATCACTTTGATCTGCACAAACAGATTTGACCACACCTACATTGAATATTGAATTAATCTTGAGTATTGCCGTTAACTCTGATTTAATCTTATTTCTTTTCATTTTAGAGTTTTATTAATTTAGGTTATAATTATTGTTATTATAATATATAATTACGAGGAATAGTAGAGGAGGCCACACTTACAACCACTCTTTTTTTAGTTTTAGGGTTAATACATTTATTATTATTATTGTTATAGACAATTGAGAATAATAGAAGGGGGCCGGAATAGCGCACACAGCCACTTTGTTTTCTTTTCTTTATTTTAATAAAATTCCCTTAATATTTTCTTCTTTTATTATTCTTTGTTTTATGAATTAGTTTGAATTTAGTTTTAGTTCGATTTTTTATCCGATTTTCAAAACTCTGAAATTTGAAACCATACGTAAAATTTTTCTATATTAGTATTTTTTTTTCGTTTAGGAGATAAGTTCAGTCGTCTCATAAAGTCGTAATAACATTAAGTCAAAAAAGATTCATTGATTCGGTGTTGTGCGGCGTACAGTTGGAAGAACCGATACGATTAGTAATTGTCATAATTGGTCTATTGAAGAGCAAATTGACGTGACTAATTGAGTGGTTAGATTCGTCAAGGGAAGTAACAATTCGGATTTAAACAACCCACGCTGTTGAGACCATTGATTCAAGTTAGGTCCTTCTAGTTCTCTAGGCTACTGAGGAGCTAAATCGTGGATGCATGCTTCAAAGTTTTTCATTCTGTAAGGATTAGTTGTCGAGCGTTCCCTTAGTTAATTTACATAATGAAAGGTTGGTGGCTTGAGGCATCCTTGATTACTATAACCAACTTAGCAATTGGAGAATAAAATTCATTGTACCGGATCAGTTTAAAGTAGGAGCTTAAATCATGTATAAGACTAGAGCGTCTATTCATTTTATTTAATCTTATTTCATTCTATTTATTTGATTGTAATTTCGATTTTCATTTATTTTTTTTTATTTTTATTCTTCGTTAGATTAAACCCTCCCTTTTATTTTTTCGTACAAATCGACACACATCGTGAGCACGACAACTACCTACCACGTTTTATAATAATTTATTTTCGGTGAATTTTACACCAATAAATTTAATTGGATGATTCAGCCCCATATTTAAATTATGCATAATTTAATGGTGGTCATATTATTCATGATGTAAATTAAGCAAAAAGATGAAGCAATTCTGTTCCATTATAAATTATTTTCTCTCCTAGTGATGGGAAGCCTATGTATGCTGATGAAGTGAATTCTCCTGCATCATGAGCTACTGCTACATATATAATAATAAAGACCTTCATCATCTGAAACTTATTTGAAAAGAAAAGTGATTTTAAAATAAGGGATGGGATGATGAGTATAGATTAAGTTGCAGCTTTGATGGAAGCCACCGCTTTGAGTAGAAAGGCAAAGAGAAGAGTAGGCATGGAGAAAAATGGGCTGTGATCACTTTCCAAAGCAAACACTAGAGCAGGGGGCCACCTTTTCAGCATCGCTTCCTGTTGCTCTTGCTTTAACACTCGGTCCTGCAATGTCTTTATAAACACTCGTGGCACGCTGTCTGCGTCACCTCCCTCTCTAAACTGAACACCTACTAATGCTCTCAATGGTCCTGCTCGCACCAGCATCGCCGCCAATATGGAGTCCTGATCATCGTCATCATCATGTCCAAAGTCTCACTCTATTATTATACAGCAGCTACTTGCGAGCTTGGCATTAAATCTTAATTTGTGCTCACTTCTATGGGGTTTAAATGATATAGAATTTTGCGTTGAAACTACTCCTTGATTATCATGCTGGTTGGGGGCTGGTCAGCTCCTAAACCGTATGTCATCTTACATACATCACCATAGATGGATAAATCTGGATCTCCCTGCATGCTCCAATTTGCTCAACATACCTTACATTTCCTCATTAACTTTTCACTATTTGTTGGGCTTTTGGCAGCAAAAACAAAAAGAAAAAAAGCTAGAATCGAATTCAAAGAGAATTGAGCAAAGATTGAAATCTGAAAACTGATTTTCATGTATGTTTTCATTAAGAATAAAAGGAATTCTAATACATAACTTCTCCCACTAATGTATTGCCTAAAAACAAAGCTTGAATTACACACAAAATGTAGCTGACATATCAACTATTACATCAACACAAATCATCAACTAATCCCACTAACTTTAAATACAAATTACAAAAGGACTAAATCAAGTTGCATATGAACAAAATGTTGCTGCTGCATTGGTTCAGCTTCAATGCTGGTCTGTTGTTGCATTGCAGGCCAAAGTTCATCACTCCTCCTTGGATGTATGCAACGAACACCAATACTTCTTCTTAAATTCTCAAATCTTGTGGCACCAAGAGACTTAGTGAGAATATCAGCAAACTGATTTTTTGAGCTGCAATGAATCAGATTAACCTCCTTTGATTGCTCAGCCTCTCTAAAAAAATGAAATTTAATCTTAAAATGCTTGGTCTTGCCATGAAATACTAGATTTTTTGCTATGGCAACATCTGACTGATTGTCAACTCTAATCTCAGTAGCTTCAACTTGATCTTCATTCAAATCACATAAGAGCTTTCTAAGCCAAATAGCTTGATTAACAGCTGTAGCAACTGCAATGTACTCTGCTTTTGCTGTTGATTGAGCAACAGTTTGTTGCTTCTTTGAACTCCAACAAATGGCCCCTGACCCAAGAGTGAAGAAATAGTTAGAAGTGCTCTTCATGTCATCGATGGAACCTGCCCAATCACTATCTCAATACCCTATCAGCTTGAGCTCTTTTGCCTTTTCAAACTTCACTCCATAATCCAAAGTCCCTTTCACATATCTAAGAACTATTTTGGTTGCTTTAAAATGAACAACATCGCAGTAATGCATGAATCTGGACAGAAGGCTAACATCAAATATGATATCAAGCCTTGTAGTTGTCAAGTAGAACAGACAACCTACAAGGCTTCTATACTCCCTTTCATAAACTCTTTCATGGTTGCTATTGCTAGTTAATTTTTCACCTTGAGCCACTGGTGTGCTAACAATTTTGCAGTTTGGCATGCAAAATTTGTTTAGGATCTTCAAAACAAAGGAATACTGACTTATCAAGATAGCTTGATCAGTCTGAATTACTTCCATGCCAATAAAATATGTCATTTCCCCAAAGTTAGTCATTTCAAAAACATCCTGCATTTGTATTTTGAACTCATCAATCAACTCTATCTTTCTTCTAGTTACTAACAAGTCATCCACATAAAGTGACACAATCAGCAGAGTTTCACTCTCTGATTTCTTCACATAAAGAGTAGGCTCACTGACACTTTTCTCGAACCCGAGCCTAGACATGTATGTATCAACCCTGTCATACTTGTCCCTTGGTGCCTGCTTCAGACCATACTGGGCCTTTTTTCAGCTTGTAGACTTTGTCCTCTTCATTAGGAACCTTGGACCCATCTGGTTGTTCAATGAAGATTTATTCCTTGAGGAGGCCATTCAGGAAGGCTAACTTAACATCCAATTGGTGCACTCTCCATTTCTTTTGAGCAGCCAAGGCAAACAGAAGCCTTATAGTATCTAACCTTGCAACAGGTGCAAAGGTTTCAATGAAATCGATCCCATACTGCTGGCTGTATCCCTTCACCACAAGCATTGCCTTATGTTTATTCAGAGATCCATCAGTATTGTACTTGACCCTAAACACCCATTTCACACCAATAACCCTCTTCTGGTCTGGTCTATCAACTAATTCTCAAGTGTCATTCTTATGTATCATCTCCATTTCAGCTTGCATGACCCTTTTTCAACACTCTTCTTTGGAAGCTTCATCAAAATTAGTAGGCTCTAGTATTGCAACATCACATCTTTGATAAATGTCAATGATGGTTCTTGTGCCTCTCACAGGTAAATCATCAAAATCATCACTATTTTGCTCTTCTTTTTTAGCTGGTTACTGATTGTTGTCTTGCTGATCTTCCTCTCTCAAGCTTGCATCTGTACCATTCCAGTTCCATACCTTTTCCTCATCAAATTTCACATCCTTGCTCATTATGATCCTTTTTGTGGAAGGATCAAAGACTCTATAGCCTTTCTTTGAGCTTCTATAACCAACAAAGATCCCCGGCACAAATCTTTTCTCCAATTTGGTTCTCTTCTTAGCTGAAATGAAAGTGTAACAGACACAACCAAACACCTTTAGGTGTGAAACTGTTGGCTTAAGTCCAAACCAAGCTTCAAAATGAGTTTTTTCTTTAACAGCATTGGTTGGCAATCTGTTAAGCAGGTACACTAAGGTGTTCACAGCCTCTGCCCAAAATTTGCTTGGTAGTTTGCTTTTAAATAGTAGGCATCTAGCCAAGTCAAGCATTGTTCTATTCTTTCTTTCACAAACTCCATTCTGCTGAGGAGTATAGATGGTTGTCAGCTAATGATGAATTCCAGCCTGCTCACACAGCTTTTGAAACCTTTCTGACAAATACTCAGTGCCATTGTCTGATCTCAAGGCCTTTAGCTTACACCCTGATTGATTCTGAGCTAAGGCTTTGAATTTGCTAAATGCTTCAAACACTTCAGAATTTTGTTTCAAAAAATAGATCCAACAGAATCTAGTAAAATCATCTATGAAAAACACAAAGTATCTGCTGTCATTCAAAGAAGAGGTCTTCATTGGTCCACAAATGTCAGTATGGACCAATTGAAGCTTATCTATAGCTCTCTATGCCTTGTTAACTGGAAAAGGCAGTCTCACTTGTTTTCCAAGCTGACAAATCTCACAAACTTTGTCTTTAACTTTAACCTTGGACATGTTTTCAACCAAATTCAATTTGTGCAACAAACCAAGTGATCTATAATTGACATAGCCTAGCCTCTTGTGCCATAAACTAGCTTTATCAGCAAGACTAGTTTATGCCTTCATTTCCAACTGATTCACATCCAACACAAAGCATCTCTTAGTCATGGCTACTGTGATTAATTCTTGACCAAGTGGATCCTCAATAACACAAGAGTTGTTCTTGAAAGTAAGTAAATAGCCCTTTTCTATCAACTGACCAACACTAAGCAGATTTTGGTCTATATCAGGTACAAAAAGAACATTTGAAATTACTTTGTTACTTGAGTGTGTGCTGATTACAACATTGCCCCTGCCTCTAGCTTCAATGAGGTTTCCATTTCCAATCCTGACTTTGGAAGCAAAGCTTCTATCGAGATCCTTAAACATCTCTTCATCAGATGCCATATGGTAAGTGCAACCACTTTCTACTAACCAATCCCTTCTAACTTTGCTTGAGGTTGCAAAGCAAGATGCCGTGAAGACATGCTCTTCCTTAGCTTGAATATCCTCAGCAGCTTGAGCTTGATTTTGCTGCTATGCTTGTGCTCTTCCTTTGTTTTTGCAAACCTTCTCAATGTGACCAAACTACTTGCAGCTCCTACACTGAATATCAGGCCTGTAACAGTAGTACCTCTCCAAATGTGTGGACTTTTTGCAGTGAATGCATGGTGGAAATTTCTTCTTTCCTGCATCCCTCTTTGGTTTCTCCCTTTTGTCAAACCATGGTTTCTTCCTTTTGTAGCTCGAACTTAAGCTTTCTTTGGCTTTTGCTTGGAAAGCACCTTCAAAATGCTCCTCCAGCCTATTGGTCCTTCTTTGCTCTAGTGCATATAAAGAATTTATCAACTCAGTTAGTGAGATGGTTGATAAATCTCTTGAGTCCTCCAATGAGGAGATTTTTTACTCAAAATTTTTAGGAAGAGCTGTAATGACCTTCCTAACAACTCTGCTCTCACTGAAATTATCTCCAAGGAGCCTGATGTTGTTGACTGTGGACATTATCCTATCAGAGTACTGCTTGATGGTCTCAGAGTCTCTCATCTTCAAGTTCTCAAAGTCCCTCCTGAGGTTGATCAGCTGCTGCTGCCTTGTCTTGTTTGACCCCAAAAACTTTTCCTTTAGCTTCTCCCAGGCTTGCTTTGGAGTGTCACAAGCCATTATTCGAGTGAAAATCACATCAGACACACCATTTTGTAAGCATGCCATTGTTTTGTGCTTCTTAGCACACTCTTCACTATTCTGTCTGATTTGTGCAATCGTGGGATTGGCTCTCAATGGGGTTGGTTCTGTGTCATTCTCAACCACATTCCACAAATCATGTGCTTGTAGGTAAGTCTTCATCTTTACTACCCAAATGTGGTAGTTCTCACCAGCAAAGACAGGTGGTGGTGGTGGTGTAAAGCTCATATTGCAACAACAAAAAAACGACAACTTTTTTAAAGGTGGCTTACTATTTTTTTCTTTCGATTATTTTTTTTACTTATTCACGATTTTAAAAAAGGGAGAAGATGATACCACTACGAATTTTATTTATTTTTTTAGCCCCTCCGCCTTTTAATGTTTTTTGTAATTAAGTTTTCTTTATTTTTTTTAATTTACCCTTTTATTTATTTTAAATTCCAATTTAATCCTTTTGAACAACACCGTTTTAGAGGAGAAGGGAAAATTTCTCTTCCAGCCCCTCTATGTAATTTACTCATTCAATTTAGTCCTCTTAAATTTTATTTATTTGCAGATTGACCCCAAATTTGTTTACTTGTAGTTCAATTTAATCCTTTTTATATTTTTCTTAAAATTAGTTAATTTTGTTAATGTAATTATTATTATTATTATTATTTTCATATGTAATTATTATTATTTTAGCTATATACATATGTATACTTGTTTCTATGTGCGTATTTTTTTAAAAGCTAATATTTTCACATATTTATTTTTTAATATGAGGTAATTATTTTTATTTTATTTTATTTATATATAATTATTTTTTATAATCTATATATATTATATTTATCTTTGTATATATATGTATGTATACATATTAATATTTTTAACCAATTTTTATATACTTGTATATATATATGAATATATTTATTTATTTTTTAGTAGAATATAGACTGATTTTATAAATCACTGCAAAAACACAACAATCGAGAAAGCACCCATAACAAGACAAAAACCAGCTGTTCCTCATAAAGCAATGAAATTGAAATGAAAAGACAAAAGAAAACATAAAGCAAATAAAGCAAAGCCGCAGTGATTCATATTCCTCCCAAAACCAGCCAATATGGTTCTCTCAGGAAAAAAAAACCTTTGCTCCTTCAAGAGAGAAACCCGAAAGCTTTGAACAAAACCATGGAGATTCAACAAAACCTTCTCCAATAATAAAGCCAAACTTCATCCAACGTCTAAGACACCTGTTCCCACGCAAGCCAATCCTTCCTTACCACTTTCTGAACCAGCTCCGGCATGTCGTTCGTCCAAATCCGGCCAACCCCTGTCCGCCGGCCCTCCATGGCCAAAGCATGCGCCGCCTCATTCACTTTTCGAAGCATAAATTTGAAGGTAATTGCTCGAAGATCCTTGCTTAACTGATGAATATGGAAGATGATCGGTCTGATAATCGACTTGCCTAACTCCTTACTTCTGACATTTTTAATTACAGAGAGTGCATCCCCTTCCACCTCCACCCGCCGGAGTCCCATTATATGTGCAAAAATTAAAGCTCGCTCACAAGCTCGCGCCTCCGCCACAAAAGCATCCGCCACATTACTGACCAGATAAGTTTCCCCTCCAATTACCTCCCCTTTATGATTCCTAGCTAAAACTGCAGTTATAGCTAACCCTGTAGTCTGTGAGAACGAAGCATCAAAATTAATCTTGATGATGCCATCATTCGGTGGCTTCCATAACTCATTCACAACAGTTCCAATACCAGAACTGAAATTCCCTGTATGGAAACTTAACTCTCATACATATCCACGAATAAAACCTAGAGTTTCCTGTTTTGAGAAAATAACACCTTCATGCACCACATTGTTCCTACAATGCCAGAGACTCCATAATGAAATAGCAATAAGCTTCATTGTGCTGTTATCACCCGCCAGAAAAGTCCTAACAAAACTTTCTTTATGCTCCAGTGAATCGACAGGTGGATGAATCTGCACTTTTAAATCGTCCCAAATGCCCTGCTACACGTCCACAAGAGGTGAGAATGAGATTCCATTTCAGTCTTGCACAGTGGGCAAACTGCTTCTTCACACAGTGTCCGTCGAGCCAGATTCCCGTAGCTAGGCACCAGATTATGGAACAACTGCCATACATGTATTTTAACTTTTGCAGGAATATCCAATGCCCATAGTCCCTTATAAAAATTTTTGTACACCTCGGTTACAGAGGATAAATTAGATTTATGTTGTAACAAGTCTGTAACAAGGGCCCTGTAACCACTCTTGACCATATATTCGCCCGTGCCGTCGAATTTCCAGACTTTTATGTCTTCTAGACTACTGACCGAAATAGGGATAGAGAGGATTCTGCTCGCTGTTCATCATCAACTAGCTTGTGAATGAGCTCAGCGTTCCAGGTATCCTCAATAAGATGATCAACCGTTGTCCATCTAGATATAATATCATGGCCTTGAATTCTGTTATTATCCTTCCCAGGCAACCAGGGATCATTCTAAAGATTAATGCGGGTTCCATTCCCCACCCGCCACACCAGCCCATCCCGAATAACTTCACGAGCACTGCAAATGCTTCTCCAGGTAAATGACGGGTAAGAACTGACCTTAGCTGATAAGATGTCAGAAAACGGAAAATAACGAGCTTTAAATACTTTAGCTAAAAGGCAACTGGGATAATTCAAAATACGCCAAACCTGCTTAGCTAACAAGGCTTTATTGAACAGAAACAAATCCCTGAACCCCATTCCCCCTAACCATTTTGGTCTACATAGAGTTTCCCAAGTACTCCAATGGATCCCCTTTGACGTTTTATTATTAGTCCACCAAAATTTATTCGTAACTCCCTCAAGTTTTTGACAGACAGCCTTTGGTAAAAGGAAACATTGCATCACATAAGTTGTCAAAGCCTGCAGAACCGACTTTATGAAAACCTCTTTTCCCCTCATAGATAGATAATGCACACTCCAACCGTCAACCCGTTTTCGGAATCTGTCCACATAATTTGCAAAAGCCCATTTTTTCTTCCTCCCTACCATCATCGGCAAACCTAAATACTTCTCTGGGTTTGAAGCCACTCGAACATCAAGCTGATTTACAATAGCCGCATTTGTCTCATCGTTCACATTAGCCCCAAAATAGATGAGCGACTTATCAAAATTCACCCGTTGACCTGACGCCTTTTCATATTCACAAATAACCTCCCGGACAATTCTTGCTCCCTCGGGAGATGCATCTCCAAATAAGAGACAGTCATCCGCAAAAAATAGGTGGTTCACTGCAAATCTTTCCCTTCCAATTGTTGCTCCTACCATCCTTCCTTTATTACTTGCATCATTTATAAGGGCTGAAAACCCCTCTACACATATCAGGAACAAATAAGGACTAAGCGGATCTCCTTGCCTTAAGCCTCTAGAAGGGGAAAACCAATCGCCATGGTAGCCATTAATACTAACCGAGTATGTCACAGAACACACGCAACGCATAATTAAAACAATCCAATCATTGTAAAACCCCAAATGTGTCATCATACCTGCCAAAAAATCCCATTCAACACGATCATATGCCTTACTTATGTTCAGTTTGAGCGCAAAATGACATTTTTTACCGCGTTTCTTCATCTTTAATGAGTGCAGAACTTCATAGGCAATTAAAACGTTATCAGAAATTAGGCGACCCGGAATAAAAGCCCCCTGGGCCTCATTTATACATTGTCCCAACTTACTGCTCATACGATTCACCAGCACTTTTGCAATAATCTTGTAGATCACATTACAGAGACTTATCAGTCTGAACTGAGTCATATCATTTGGCTTATCAACTTTTGGAATGAGAACAATGCGTGTTTTATTTATTTCTCCAATCTCACCTCTCCTTCAAAAAAATGCTAAAGAACTTGAAACTTCGGACCAACAATATGCCAGTATCGTTGGAAAAATACTGCATGAAAACCGTCAACACCAGGTGCCTTCAAAGGTGCCATCTGCTTTACTGCTTGCACGATCTCATCCTCAACAAACTCCTGTAACAACTCATCATTCATACACTTCGTTACCCTTTCCTCAACTAACCCAAATAATCTATCATCCGACTCCACATATGAGGCAGTAAACAATTTGCTATAAAAATTTGAGGCTATCGTAACAAAATCTTCATTCGAATTAACTGATCTTCCAGTATCATCTTGTAAATTCATAACTCTACCTCGAAGATGATGTTGCACGGCTACCTTATGAAAAAATGTAGTATTTCTATCCCCATTCTTTAGCCAATTCACCCGCGCACGTTGTTCCCAAAAAAGTTCTTCTTTGTCCGCTTCTAAATTTAGTCCTATTTGAAGCTCCGTAATTTCTGTCAGCACCTCATCAGAAATATCCTGTTTATACAACATAGACAGTCGATTTTCTAAACCCAGTCTTTTCTTCTTGTCTGCCTTATCAGATAACTTCCTCCAACGGAGTATTTGACTGCCCAACCTACCTAATTTATCCAGAACACTGCCAGAGTTTTCACCACACCATTTTGAGATCATCTCTTCAAAAGAACTATTCAAACACCACTTGGCTTCAAACCGAAAATCAGTTCCATGGTTAGCCTCATTGGTCCTTACGATACCCATCGAATCAAGCAGAATGGGACAGTGATCAGAAAAAGAATGACTTAAATGTTTAACCCTGTATCCGGGAAACCTGTTCAACCAATTTAACGTTGCAACTCCCCGATCCAGTCGTTCCCTTATATTTGTCGAGGCAAAACGACCACGTTCCCATGTAAACCATCTTCCTATAAATCCTAGATCCTTAAGATTGCACTCCTCCAGAGCCTCACGAAACTCCTTCATTTTCCGATCCGATCGTAAACGCCCACCCTTCTTTTCAAAAGAACTCATAATTTCATTAAAATCTCCCATAACCACCCAAGGAGTAGATTGATCAAGACTTAGTTGGCGAAGTAGACTCCGTGATTCTCTTCTATAGCTGCCATCCGGATGCCCATAGAACCCTGTAAACCTCCAAATATCACCACCTTCAACATCATTTATATCAACATCAATGTGGAACAAGGAAAAGCTTCTGAGTTGCACTAGATCGTTTCCTTTCCAACCCAGCGATAGTCCCCCTTTAGTACCAGTAGCCCCAACATCGATTTCGTTTTCAAAGCCACACTTCATCCGTACCCTTTCCATCCTTTTCGGATCTAATTTTGTTTTCATAAGAAACAAAATTCGGGGATTTATGGCTCTTAACTTATTCCTGAGCCTCTTAACAGTTCGCGGTCTCCCCAAACCTCGAACGTTCCAACTTAAGATTTTCATTGAGCTCGGCTGCTCTGGTCACCAGAGCTAGCCGAAACATCCCCATGTCCTGATCCACCAATAGTCTCCAATGGCAACCTCGAGCTCTCCATTATACGTTGCTTTTTCTTGCCTTCCAAGAGTGTTATAGGGTCTTCCTCCTCATTAGAAAACAACTCCATCGACCCAGACACATCTCCAACATTCCCCATTCAGACATCCCCACCATCAAACCCCAATCGATCTCTGTTACTCCCACCATAGCGTTCGGCACCCAACTGAACCATATTAGGATCTATGTTTTGATTTTCAGTCGCACTCCTAGAAGACCATCCTGACATTTTCTCCTCATATAACAGACTACTTTGATTGGAGTGTCCACCCAAATTTGAAACATACAGGGTCCCATCTGCAGACCTTAACCATCTACTGTCCATTGTATTTCGACGTCTTGACGCCGCACGCAAAGATAAATCCCAACCAAAAATTATTTTGGAAGGTTCAATTTGCAATCGAAGAGGGAAAAAGCTCTCACCATGACCTAATCTTCCACAAATGAAACAAAACAGGCTGAGTTTCTCATATTTGAATCTAGCATACATAATCAAAGACTTTCCAATCAAAACTTTCTTTTTCCGTTTTAATGGTGCAGTAACGTCTAGGCGAACTCTTATTCGCAAAAAAACCTGAGATCCCAATGTTGGAAAAGTCGTATTATACTCAATGTACTCCCCACAAAAATTCCCAAACTGTTTTGCCATCGATTCATCCATCGATCCCGGTGGTAAACCATGGACTTGCATCCAAAACTCCGTAAATCTTAAATCCATTGCTGCCGGATTTACCCCTTCCGGTATTGTTTGAAGAATAAGTAAATGGTTGTTGAAAAACCATGGGGTTCCTGTTTTAACCCTATCAAAATCAATCACATTAAAAAATTGAAACAGATACCTCTTCTCCCCCGCCTCCGTAATACAGATCCCTCCGATTGGATGCCAAAGATCCGCCATAGTATTGCGCAAAGACGGAAAATGGACCACACTGTCTGTAAGGCACCTACCCACCAAGCAAAACTGAAAGATAGAACTCTCCTCTCCTGTAACTTCATGAATCACTTCTTCCTCATCATCCAATAGTTTCAGATTTGCCATCGCATCTTCCATTGTACTCCCACAATCCAGCGCTAACTAACAAGAAGACAAAACCCAATAAAGAAGACAAAACCCTAAAAGTGACGTAAATAAAAAAGATTCCCGTGCCAGACGGCAGACCAAAACCGTGCCAAGAGCGGCAGACCTACCCCTTTTTTTAAATGCTCAAATATATGTATTTTTTAACACTTACTTTATAATTTATATTTTATTTTCACAAATGCATTATATATTCTGCTTTTATAAATTTTAATCCAAAGTTACATATGTAAATTATGTGTATGGCTTTTAATTTCAATGTATATATTATGTGCCTTTTATTCTTTATATTTTGTTTATTTTCTTCATTCGATTATTAATTCATGTTTTCGTTTATATGTTAAAAAGAATTGTTTTTTATGATTTATTTGATATTTTGTATGTGATTATTTTTATTATGTATATTGATTTTATTTATTGATTTATTTATATTATTTCTAGGCCTTTGTAATATTTATTATTGCATTGTATATTTAATATAGCATCACATCATTCTTCACTCGATTTCAAACTTTTCAAAATTGAGAGAATGCTTGAATTTAGGATTTTCAAGGAAATTGAGCCCTAACGTATTGGGTTCCGATTTTCTTCGTTAAGTCTAACAATCGAGCATTTCTCTTTAATCAAAAAATAAGAATTCATTACTGGGAATTCAACACGTTGTGTCCTAACGTATTGGATGTGACGCATTGATTTCTCGAAATGAATTTTTTTTCTAAAAACAATAAAGGAAATATTCCGAGTTTGAGATTTTAAAGGAATTGTGCCCTAACGTATTGGGTGTGATTTCTTAAATCTTGGATAAGTGGATGTTCTTTTAAAGTAAAGGAAATATTCCGAGTTTGGGATTCTAGAGGAATCGTGCCTTAACGTATTATTTCTTAAATCTTGGATAAGTGGATGTTCTTTTAAAATTTTATTGTACAAGTATTTTGGCCCAATTCATTTTGGGGAAAATTAAAATGCTGTGCCCTAACGCATTGGGTGTGGTATCTTCTTTCTCTGAAATAATAAAGGTCTTAATACGTAGCCTTTTAAGTTTTGCTAAGGATTACGTTTTTTCCAAATTCTCGACCTTAAGACACTAATTAATTAACTAGGTACCAATTTTGGGCGTTACGAGGGTGCTAATCCTTCCTCATACGTAACTAACTCCCGGATCCGTTTTTCTAAAACTCGTAGACCAAAGCCGTTTTTTAGGTGATCCAATCACACCCTAATAAAGATTGGTGGCGACTCCCAATTTAAATTTTTTAAAAAGTCGACAACCTAAAATTTTTTGTTTTTCAAAAGATGGTTTTGACACCCATGCTTGAGCATAGTAGCGGCGACATAAATGGCCATACGAATTTTCTTAGAAAACCTGTGTATGGCATAGGTTAAGCTCATACCTCCAGCACTGTGTCCGACCAGTATCACCTGCCATAGCCAAACTAATTAATATATATTAGCAAATCCTTTAAGAGTAGTAACGGTAAAGTTTGTAGGGTTACTACTAAACTAATTGGATGAGGATGACCTTTTCGTTGTGAGGTAAGTTGGAGAGGAGGTCAATCAGGGGTTTGTTATAGTCTTGGAAACTGAAGATGGTGTTGGGATCGGATGGATCCATACCCGAACCTTTAAGGTCAATACAGCTGACCTTGTAGCCTGATGCTTCCAGTAGACTCCTGATTTTATACCAGCACCAGGCTCCATGACCGAACACATGCACCACAACGAAGTGAAGCTTTTCAGTTGTCTCGCTCATGTCTTGCTCTGCTCACTTTCCTATGAAGAATGTCGACTTTCTATAGCTGACGCTTAACCATCGTTCTATTTATTTTCTTTAGCGAGAGTAATCTTTGTTTGGATTGTGTAACACTCCTATACTCGGTCCGATCGTACGAACCTGGTATAAGACTATTACATTTGGTGTCAAAATGGTTTTGGCTAGACACTAATTAATTTAAGCATTTATACATAGTATTTTAACTAAAAAATTATTAATATAAACATGTGGGGTATGGGCTGAAGTTCAAATACGTTGTCACTTGCCAGCCCACTGTCATTTGCTTAGGGACTCCTACAACTTTTATACTGCCAACACTTGATATGTTAAGACTTATGCATGACTTTTTAATGTTAAATTTCTTGCTTATGATGCTTGATGATTTGTTGATGCTGGATGTTGATTGAGTGTGTTATTTGTTGTAAGATTTTGTCACAAATGTTAAAAGAGAAAATTGTTAGAATATTTACTATCTAAACTATTTGTGGCCATATTAGTTTCAACGATGCTTATGACAAACATTTTTGATTTGTAAAATTAGATCATAAATATATGATTTTTTTTGTAAAAGTGAAACTAGATATGTGTTTTGTGGGAAACTTTCGAATTGTATTATTAGATACTACTAATCATTTGATCGATCGGATAAGGTGATGCCTGACTATATTTAATTTTTAAAACAAATATGGTATTTCAAATTCAAATATAGGAGGATAATGAAGGTGGTCATGAAAGATTGAATTTAATATTACTTGCCTTGCCTATAAGGCTTGACATCATCCTTGATGCAGAAGGGAATTGAGACCATATCTGGTTGAATTAGGAACAATTGCTTTTGGGCATTTGCTTTGTAATTTCACTTGATCGGTTAAGTGATTATTTTATTCTTGAAGGAAAGTGTTGGGGAGGAGAGTGATCGGTGGGTAGTTTGGACTTAAATTACTTGTGAGATTTTATTGTAGATTCATTTTTAAGTATGCCTTGCAAACATAAGATTATTTTTTAACCATATAAAAAATCTTAGTCTTATTATTTGTTATTTTATTTTTGTTGTTTTAGATGAAGGAGACCATCAGACTGTACCTTCATTGCTTCCCATTGGGGGAAGGTCTTCGCCTTTGCGCACCTAAAAGGTTAATTTTATTCATAATTATCTTTTCTCTTATCAAACCGCTTTTCAAGACGTTATTAGGCATTATAGTTCCAGTAAGAAAATCCAAGATCCAATACTCAATTTTAGCCCGGGCTCAATATGGAAACATAATTTTCGAGGATATACAATCTTAGATATGATATATGCAATCTTAAAAGATATGATTTTGTAATCTTAGAGATTTAATTTGTAGATACCTTTTAATCTTAGCCGTTGATGTAATTGATCTGTACCGTTGGATTTGGGGAGGCTCAGCTATAAATAGAGGCCTCTCCCTTCATTGTTAGAAAAAAAAAAGAATCAATAAAAAATGGAGAACGATTGGCAATTTTTTAAAGGTGGCTTACTGTTTTCTTTTTTTTTTCTTTTTCGATTATTTTCTACTTATTTACGATTTTAAAAAAGGGAGAAGGTGATACCACTGCGAATTTTATTTATTTATTTTATTTAGCCCTAATAAAGTGACGCGTTTCAAAGGATGGAAATATTTTCTCATTTGAACCCTATGAGTTATTCGCGCCTTTTAATTGGGCCCTTCATTTTTTTTTAAATTATGTTGATTTTCAATTTAATCATTAATCTTTCATTTTAGGTTTTTAGTCTATTTTATTAATTTTATTATTATTAATTTTATTATTATATTATATATTATTATTATTATACCTACATATATGTGCTCATATGCATGTTAATATATATACATATCTATTTTAAACGTTTTAATATATATATACATATTATATACATACTTTATTATTATTTTATTTTCATAGTTTTTATACATATATATATATATACACATTTATATTTCATAATATTTATACGTTTGCCCATATTCTATGATTTTTATATGTTTATACATTTTGTAATATATACACATATATTTATACTCCATTCAAAGCTTATTATAAATATTTTCCACGTTTTATATTATACTTATATATTTCATTTTTTGTAAATGCATGAATATATTTTATATGTATATATTTATATTTTCCTTGTTTTCATAAATGCATTATGTATTTTATATATATATAAGTTTTATAACCCAAAATTTTATGAGTAAATTATCTTTATGTCTTTTATTCTTCATAATTTCAAATGTATATATATTTTGTACCTTTTCTCTTTATATTTTTTGTTTATTTCCTTCATTTGCTTATTGATTTATGTTTTCATTTATATTCATTTGATATTTTACATGTCGTTGTTTATGTACATTAATTTCGTTTATTTCTATGTCATTGTTGTATTTATTATTACATTTTATATTTAATGTAGCATCACATCATTTTTTTCGATTTTAAAATTTTCAAAATTGAGATAACACTCGTATTTAGGATTTTCAAGGAAATTGAGCCCTAACGTATTGGGTTCCGATTTTCTTCGTTAAATCCAACGATCGAAGGTTGCTCATTAATAAAAAATATATAAAATAAAAAGCTTGTTGTTGGGGAGTTAAATATGTTGTATCCTAACGTATTGGATGTGACGTATTGATTTTTCGAGACAAAGATTTTTTGAAAAAATAATAATAAAGGAAATATTTCAAGTTTGGGATTTTGAGGAATTGTGCCCTAACGTATTGGGCCGCGATTTGTTAAATCTTAAACAAATGAATATTCTTTTAAATTTTTATTACACGAGTTTTAGACTAATTCATTTTTGAGGAAATTAGAATGTTGTGCCCTAACGCATTGGGTGTGACATTTTCTTTCTTCGAAATGATAAGGGTTTTAATAAGTAACGTTTTTAAGTTTTTGCTAAGGATTATATTTTTCAAATTTTTGACATTAAGACACTAATTAATTAACTAGGTACCAATTTTGGGCGTTACGAGGGTGCTAATCCTTCCTCGTATGTAACTGACTCCCGGATCTGTTTTTCTAAAACTCATAGACCAAAGCCGTTTTTTTAGGTGATCCAATCACACCTTAATAAAAGATTGGTGGCGACTCCCAATTTTCATTTTTTAAAGTCGACAACTTAAAACTTTTATTTTTTCAAAAAATGGTTTCGACAGTGTACATCTCCTCCTTATGCCTTGCCTTCTTCATATGTCTATTTTGGTGGTATTCTACATAACATCTGTAGAGTGTTATCTCTTGGCCTTAAGAGTAAGGCACATCGAGCTACTCTGGGTTGTTTTTTTTCCTACAAAGCTCGTGTACCTACTATCTTGAAAAGCCTTCACTTCCACCTTAGTTGTCTACCTCTTTCACCCATTTATAAACAATCATTATTTCAATTCAAGTTAGATGATGAATGGAGTTGTTTCTCTAAACACTAGCCTTCGAAGGAGCCCAATTGCCTTTCCCCCTCTGGTCTTTGTTCTTTCAAGTGGTTGGTCGTCGTGGATCAGCATCCTAAGATCGCTCCTCCTTTTGCACCAATATTTTAAGGCTCCTAAGACTTGTTCCTCCTTTCCTTGCTTTTGGGAGTAGTTAAGGTTTTGTTCTATAAACCTTCCCAACTATCTTTCCCTTATCGCAGCTTCAATTGCATCCTTTAAGTTGAGGCAGTTGTTAGAGATGTGGCCTATATGATATAAGCACTTGGTTGTAAACCTCCTCCTCCAAATATTGGATTATAGGGGTAGTGCAATTGTAACACACCGTAATCCAACCCAATCGTCGGGTTCGAGCTACAGGATACCATATTTATTACTGGAGCAACTATAATAATTTATATTCAATTTAATATCATTAAATATTCAAATACAAGTAACATATGTGTATAATACTATATGTAATCATTTTCGAGTCTTATACGATCTTATAAATGCTCTTTTACTAACCTGAGACCGAATAGGATCAAATTGTAAAAAATTCAAAGTATTGGGTTGACGTCGCGACTTTGAGGGTTCCTCGTCGCAACGCAACTCACTGAATTGATCTTGTCATGACGTTAAGGGTCTGACATCGCAACATGATCATCTATTTCTAAATGGTCCAACATAACACCAACCTGCACCATTTAGAAAACAAATTCATCACAATCAATCACCATTCCAGTCAAATATGTCATTCTCAAATGTTCATTCTTATCATATCTCATCATATATACCTTTATATTACCTAAACATACATATTAAATTAAACACTTATAATTACCATTCATTTACCAAATTGACATATACATTCACATATAAATCTCAATTTTGCAACCTTTCATACATTAATACATATAAGAACCAAATTCACATATGCAAATCAATCATTTGACTACTTCCAAGTTACCAGTTTAAGCTTCAATTATTAACGTATTCACACCTTATGCAAAAATCAACTCAACCTAAGTACATGCCATATATATAACAAAATGAAACTATACAAATATTGTTGAGTCGAGATCACCTCTTGGGTGCTGGAATCACTTCTTAGAACCTCGAGATGTACCTATACCTACGCATGGTAAAACAAATCGTATGTTTAGTGATAATACTCAGTGGTATTTTCATGATTCAAGTCAATGCAATATAAGTTTATATCAATTGCATACATCTAATTCAAATTCTATTATCATCTAATTTATATGCCATTCATACCAATTCTTTATTCAACATGCAACCAACATATGCCATTAAGAGTAACCAATGGATTGTTTCCGTTAATGCAAAACGTAACCAGTCATTAGGCTTTATTGTATTCTTGAGGTTCATTTGTCAATAACTCTTTTACACACCATAATATACGTGAGGCGAATAGAACTTTAAAAAAATAACATTGATACACTATTTGAAACTTTCGATTTCGCTTTCCCTTTTGACCATTCTGAATGGACAGTCTTTTTCTTTTCCCAAAAACGCAACGCAACGTTTTCAAGCAGCCAAGTCAACAACAATTAACCAAGCATCTCATTTCTCCAGTTGTCTATGCATGATAGGCATAGTATTCATCGGATTTGACGTACGACACATGACATTACAATTATATGGTTTAATCTCTTATTGGTGGGTTCATTAATGCCAACTGCCAATGCATTATTATAGTTGCAATAATAATACCAATAACAATCAAGAGTGGTTTAAAGAAAGAAAAAAGATGATTGGTTGTGTGTGAATGAAAGTCTTATCGGATGAAAAAAGAAGCAAGGCAATAAGAAATTAAGTCAAATCTTTTATATACCCTAGCAGAACCAAAATCAAACACAATAAACAAGGATCGAGGGAGGTGGATGCTTTGCTGCTTTAATAATCGTTTGCTTTAAAAGGTTGTGATGTGAGTGATGATTAGGAATTGATTAATTAAGTAAATTAGTATATAACAGCCTATTTTTGACATGTAATGAGGAAGCTGAATCGAATTCTTCCATTTTTATATTTTAAAAACTTTAAAGTGTAGAGTTCCTATGCTACGCAAACATGCAAGTAATATTCTAATGAAGGATTAATCTTTAAATATGGCCATGTCATGTGCTGTACAACCATGCATAACAACAACACATGCACGTACTATCCAACTAAGGGGAGTCAAGCATGAGTTAAATCGGAGTCGTAAGTAACATAAATAAGTTGATGACGCTGGAAAGTGACAGAAAGAGGGCGTAGCCATTGGTAAAAGAAACACAGCCCACAGGCCCAATCCCTGTTGAAGTAATATAAGATGAGACAGAAGAGGTCACAGAATCCAAGGAAACGGCTGGGTGAGTGTATGAGTGCCCGAAAAGGAGAAAGGGCAGAGAGGGAGAGAGAGTTAGTTCGGGTTTGGGTTGAACTGAAAGGGGTTTTAACTTTAAGGCTTAAGCGGTGTGGTGTGTCTTCAAGTGTCATGCTCTGACGCTGCTCGTGCATGCACTCACTCTTTTCTCTCTCACAAAACATAAACATAGGCACGTTTTCTTTGGGTTCCTTTTTTTTAATTCTAAATTTATGTGTAGTTGTAGTAGTAACTATAGCAATAACAAAGCATAATTACATCTACCACCGCCGTTACGCTTCTCTTCTCTTCTCTTCTCTTCTCTTTTCTTCTCTTTGTTTTATTCACTCGTCCACTTCTTGCTGGTTGACTACCTCCTCCTCCTTCTTCTTCTTGTTCATTCCAAGTGAAGTGGGTTGCTTCTCTGAATGACTGATTTGTTGTGGGTTGAACGAGGTCAGCTTCCTTTTAATGTTATCATCATGCTTCTTTTTTTTTCTCTTTTTGGAAATATTCGATATATGTTGTGCATGGGGGTGTTCCATTGATGAAATTATAATTGGACTCATGAATGACTTTGAAAGGGGATTTGATTTTGATTTTTGATTTTGATTTGAGCAGCTTGTGCTGGATGGGGTCCAAGATTTGCATGAATTCCTCCTGTGGAGCTGCTACCAGCAATGAATGGAAGAAGGGTTGGCCTTTGCGATCTGGTGGTTTTGCTCATCTCTGCTACCCCTGCGGGTACTCCAATCTTCATATTTCTATCAGTTCCACATTTTGGGTTTTGGGTTTCAAATTTAACACTTTCCTTGCTACTAGTACTACAAATTTGGATTTATTTTATCACCCTTATTGTTTTACGTTTTTCAAAATCTCACAGGTACTTTCACCCTTTTTTCAGAAATTTATCAAAACAAGTATTAATTTTATAGATCGTATAAGTACCTGTGAGATTTTGCGCTTAATCTGGTGTTCAAAAACATATATGTTATTTAACCATTCAAAACTGCACTTCATTAGTGGTCTTCTAAATTTCGAGTCATTATTGCTAAAAGCTGTAGAATACGCATCATCAATGTACCTAAATTAAGCGCTGATACTGCTAAAATAGATCAGGAGCTGCATGGAATTCCCCTCCTCTCAGACGGTGTGCATTGGTGCATGATATTCTACTTCCAATAGAGACTTAGATTTTTTTTCCTGAACTATTAAGGCGATAGTGTTGTTTTATTCATGTATTAACTGTTTAATTCTATTGATTTTCAATGCTTTCTCTTTTCTTTTCTTTTTTTGTCTTCTGACTTCTGTGCTTAAGCTCTGCCTACGAGGATGGTGTCTATTGTGATACATTCCACTTGGAAGAATCTGGCTGGAGGGAGTGCCGAATATGCGGCAATGTAAGCTGATAATCCTGCTGATCTTATTATAGTTCAATCAATAATCAATTGTCTATCATTTTTAAGTAATTAAACTTGATATGGCAGCATCTTCACTGTGGATGCATAGCCTCCAATTATCTGCTTGAACTCCTAGATTATGGTGGTGTTGGGTGTATCAGCTGCGCAAAGAGCTCCCGACTTCATACAGTTAAAAGAATTCAGGTACTTTTTTCTGTCACTCACTTGGTTTCTTCTTTTGATGTTTAACATGAATTTTCGTTTCAGTCAAACATATATGGTAACCCTGGTTTGAGATCATGGGAAAAAGTTGATGCTTCTTTACACCAACGTAGCTCTTCTGCTAGCCTTTTTATTTTTGTAATCTTTTGCTTCATTTGTAGTGATGATCTCAGTTGTAGCACCGAAGTCCACGGAAAGTAGGATCTAGGAACCAATATTTTAACAATTGAAATGGCACATTAAGTAATTTGGTCTTTGGAATATTAATTGGTCGTGTTCTTGTTGCTTCCTACTGTTATTTTACCTTTTGTGATGCAGACACATGGTGATGAAATCCCTGAAGGAGTTGGAGCAGTGCCAATGAATAATGCTGGATCCAGTGCTGTTGAAGGTAAAGCAGTTAGTGATCATGTTGATGAGAGAACACTTGCACCATTGTGCAAATCCATGGAGGCTAATGAATGCAACCTCTTGCCTCAATCTCAGAGAGGTGATGCAAATGCATCTCTTGGGCAACACAGAGGAGAGGAAGTCATATGCCCCACTGAGAAAGTAGGTGCTGGGTTTTCAAATGCTACACAACCATATGTCCGACCAGCTAACTTTGCAAAATTAGACAATGCTAGATCAGCTTTGGACGTTAGAGATATTCAGGATTCACTTCCACAACCTTATTTGAGCATGTCTTTGGGAGGATCTTCTGCCAATCCCAATTTTTTACTGCCTTTTTCCAGTGGGCTAGCTGATGGAAAAGAACCGAGCAAAACATGGTCCTCTTTTCAACAAGGGCAGCAATCTCGTCGCATATTGCCCAAACCCTCTAAAAATGGTCTAACAACAAGTTCAGAACTGAATAAAGGCATGATTCCTCAGGCACGTATCACAAGGCCACCAGTTGAGGGACGTGGGAAAAATCATTTACTTCCTCGGTATTGGCCCAGGATTACTGACCAAGAGCTACAGAAACTATCGGGAGAGTATCCATGATTGTTAGCTTAAGTTTCTAAATTCTGGTTTTCCTAGAATGATTTATATATGTAGTTTTTATTAACTCTGTTGGTTCAAATTTGTTGTTCACCTTAAGTTGCAAATTTGAAGTTTAAAATCTACCATTGTGCCACTGTTTGAGAAGGTTCTCAGTGCCAGTGATGCTGGTCGAATTGGTCGATTAGTGCTCCCAAAAGCATGTGCTGAAGTAAGTTTTTCTATATACTCACTTTCATGCCTTTTCCTTGCACCCCACCCTCTGCAACAAAGTCCCCCTATCTACCCCTTCATTCTTGTCCTGGCATTGCATTTGTATGAACTAGAAATCAATGCAGGCATATTTTCCTCCAATTTCACAATCAGAAGGCCTTCCTCTAAGGATTCAAGATGTAAATGGGAAAGAATGGACATTTCAGTTCAGATTTTGGCCAAATAACAATAGTAGGATGTATGTTTTGGAGGGTGTTACTCCTTGTATCCAGTCCATGCAACTACGAGCAGGCGATACTGGTATAATCTGTTACTTTACTGCTAAGAGCATGATGTATAATCTTGCTTGATATCTATGCTATTGTTCCTTATTTGATTTTGTATTGATAATTTTATTGTGATAGAAAAGGAATCCTTTTAATGGTTCTCTGTACAGAATAGCTTAATGGTTTTGTAGTGGGAATAATTCGATGTCTAATGAAACAACTTCCCCAAGAATTAGAACTTGAATGCAATTTGCTTGGTGAAATGTACCTCTAGGTTAGAGATCTGAGAACAAAAAGAGAATGGTTCAAGCCTTAAGAGTGATCACTTTATGCACTTCTATTATGTGTCTTTATCTGAAATTGTTAAAAGATAATTTTTCCTTTAAAGGATCTGGAGGCTATAACTAGGAACTGTCCCTTTATGATTCTTAAAGGGATAAAACCCCTCCATCACTTCGGTTTCTCTATATGGACCTTAATCTCGTGTAGGTGTCTGAATCTGTTGCTTTTATGCTGCGTCTAGAGTTAGTTTCCTTGACTCCAATTAATAGCTTGGATGTCCGTTCTATGTCTTTAGGTATTACATCCTATTTGAGGAACTTTATTTTTTTCCTCATGGTACATGCGTAGCTATGAAAGTTATAACATTGCTCTCCATCTATATTCATTTTGTAATAGTTATTTATGATGTGAAACAGGAAAAGAAAACACTAGATTTCTTCAGTAAGGTTGTGTGAAATTCTTTTCCATTAGAACTGAAGAGCAAAACTAGTACTTGCTTCTTCTTTTCCTCCTGCTTTGCATTTTTTTGTGTGCTCCACGGTTTTGGATTGTTTGTTTCACTTTATATGTCAGTTTCCTTGTGTGAAATTTTATTTATTTTTGAGATCTTTAGTGCATTTATGTATCCTCTTTCCTTGATAATCTAATAGCTTTATAATGCTAGTGAGAAGTCAACTTGCATTGCAGACTTCAAGTTTTCTTTCTCTTATTTACTAGTAATAACTTTTTTTCTCCCGTTGCAGTTACATTTAGTCGAATAGATCCTGGGGGTAAACTTGTTATGGGGTTCCGGAAGGCGGCAAACTCTGATACACAGGTCAAGCTCCATGCAAACCTTTTTGGAATCATTATGAAGATTTTCAAACTTAATTGAGTATTTGTCTACAGTGAGTGCTTACTCTGGTCTTTTTCAGACCCCAAAAGGAGGAAAGGATCTTCTTGGAAATGCTCTGTCTGAACATTTTGGTTTACCTGATGGAAATATTAGTCGCAGTAGAGATGAGGACCATGGAGTCAGGGCAAATGAGAATTCCGTGCATCAACTAGCAATGAATGCAGAGAAGAAGAAGACTAGAAATATTGGATCCAAAAGTAAGAGGTTGCTGATGCATAGTGTAGATGCGTTGGAGTTAAGGCTCACATGGGAAGAAGCACAGGACTTGCTTCGTCCACCCCCAAGTGTCAGGCCTAGCATTGTGACTATTGAGGACCATGAATTTGAAGAATATGATGTATGTAGCAATCACTTTTTTCCTTTTGTTATAACAATGCCGTGATGATTTGTCGATGCAAATTCATATATACTATGTTTAATTAAAGTTTGTGATCAATGATGTTTGTTTGTTTAGGAACCCCCTGTTTTTGGAAAGAGGACCATATTTGGTGCCTGGCCATCTGGGTAAGCCTACATGACACATTTCTCTGTATTTTCTCATTAGTCATTGGAAAAATTGGCAGTTGATGAAGTTATAATGTGGTTCTAGTATTTGTCTTTGTTTTGCCATTGTTCATAGATCATGCAAGATTATGGTTAGGGCATCTGCAAAAGGGTCTGAACTGTAAAAGATTATTTGAACATGTTCTATAGTAGTCTTGCTTCTGCTAGCAGAAGTCTAAGTTTTGGAGCTATTTCCTGATTGTGAATGCTGACAATGTTTCAAAGCATTAAAATCCTTCCGTAGGGTGGTCAAACTTTCAGTTTGGAAAACTTTGGTTTTATACCCACGCTCTGATCTGTTGTCTCTCTAAATTGTTTGTTATGCAGTCTCTTTTGAACATAACCGCGACTTTCCAGTTTCCTTCTTTTACTTTAATTATTGAAACTTTTTCTTGCTTTTGGAATGATACCAGTTTGCCATGAATTATAGTTCCATAGATGCTGGAACAACTTTTAAGATCTCACATTGCTGCATATTTGGTAAAGAACATATTTGTATAGCTTCTTTTCTTCTATATTTTTTTAACTGGAATATATGAGGATTGTCTGTAGGGAACAGGAGCAATGGGCCCAGTGCGATGATTGCTCCAAATGGCGAAGGTTACCAGTTGATGTTCTCCTCCCTTCAAAGTGGAAATGTTCTGATAATGTTTGGGATTCTAGCAGGTGGGACATTTTGTTTTATTTTTTTTAACAAGATTGCTACTATTGAGGGACCATTTTGTGGGATGAAACGTTAGTCTTGATATTTATGCTTTGCTGATTGAGTATGTGTTCCTAGGTGTGCATGTTCTGCACCAGAGGAGACCGGCCCAAAGGAACTGGAGAATATTCTCAAAGTGGGTACAGGTAGGGCAATATTCCAGAAGAGGTTCTGTGGCACATTATTTAGGATAATTTTAGGAAAACAAAGTAGGTTTTCTTTCTACAGGAAGATGGTTTCAGAACGTTTTGTATACTGTAAATGATCCTTTATTCATGTGTTAATGCCGCATTAGTTTTGCACACATTTGAGCAAGTAGACATATGCATATCTTTGTATACCGTGATACTTGACTAGCTACAGACTGCATTTTTTTTTTTTTTTTTTTGTGTATGTGTGACAGTGCTGCATTATTTTCATTATTTGGCATGAATAAATGTGCCATGCGCTCACATAGACACTCATACATGCACACACATGTATGCATATATATATATGCGTGTATATTTATTTCAGCCCTTATAGTTGGTGTCCTATTTGACTTTCATTATACTTCTTGACTACTATCACCACTTGAAACCTTTCCCCAGATTTGAAGAAGGCAAAAGTTCAAGAAAGCCCTAAGGTAGCCCCAGAACCTGAACCTACAGGCTTGGATGCTCTGGCAAGCGCTGCAGTTCTAGGTGACAAAATGGGTGATGTGGGGGAGTCTTCAGTTGGAGCTACAACAAAACATCCTAGACACCGTCCTGGTTGTACCTGCATTGTGTGCATTCAGCCTCCAAGTGGGAAGGGAAAGCACAAAGCGAATTGCACCTGTAATGTGTGCTTGACAGTAAAACGCCGGTTTAAAACACTCATGCTACGGAAGAAGAAACGCCAATCAGAACGTGAAGCAGAAATTTCCGAAAGGGATAATAAGAAGCAAATGGATGAAACAGAGCTGAAGGACACAAGAAACGATCATTCAGAAAATGAAGGAAGTCGAAGCAGAATTGAAGGTGAGGTAGCAGAGGCCAGCACTGGAGAAATAGACCTGAATTGTCACCCCATTCGTGAAGATGTGCAACTTGAAGGAGGATTGAATATGATGAGTTTTGTTGAAGCTACCAGCTTGCCAGTAGAAAATTACATTAAGCAAAATGGAATTGAAAGCTTAAAGACTGAGCAACAGCAACAGGGTAGCCTTGGGTCCCATTTTCAGTCAAAAGTTAATAGAGAGAATGAGAGACCCCTCTCTGATGAAGAGTTTCTTGCATCTGTAGGATGGGAGCATGTAGGGCATAAGGAGCCCTGCTTGGAGAGAAATAGTCTTCAATGAAAATGTCCTTGGCAGATTTGCTGCTCTTTTTTTTTTTTTTTTTTCCTTTCCTTTTACAGGTATATTAGTTCTGTAGGTGTTAGCCTCACATCTTCAAATACACACACACTGCAATAACCTTTGTTAAGCTGGTTACCTTTATACCAAGTAAATGGGGCGCCTCTTTGTCTTTGTCTCTGTCTGTTTCTTTCCACATTTATTATGGCAGTCTTGTTATCCATACATTCTGCTGGTGCTAGGTGGTGGCCGTGATTTGGTTTATCAATCATCTATATTTATAAGTAACGATATAAACAAGTTGAATTCGCTAAAACAGAACATAACATATTAAATTTATTCAAATGTAATCGGTTGGTTTAATTCCTTCTTTTTCCAGCTTGTTGCAGATAGAATAATTTAATCAGTGAATTGTATTCTTCTCCTTTTCCTGTTCTTTTGGTGGGGAAGGTCTTTTTTCGATATGAATGGTGGGTGGTATAGGGTTGTAAATGAATTGAGTTTGAACACATGGACTTCTATTCATGTTTATTTAAAATTATGTGTTTATGCTTATTTGTTTAATATTAACATGTTCTCAAATGTGTTCATGAATAATAAAGAAACAATAAATAAACATATATATTATTTTTAGATATAAAATAATTAAATATAAATATTAATAATTATATTATAAATAAAACACATATTGAACAAAATAATTTTTAATATATGTTAATTGAACAATAAATAAGTTTTAAATGAGTTTTAAACAAATATAAACAAACTTGATCATAAAGATAAATGAATTGAATTATTCTTATTCGTATTTGGTCAATTTAATAAACAAGCCTCAAAATTTTATTTATCCACAAGTGCATTCAACTCTGAAGGAAAATAATAAAATAAAATACAAGGGGCATAAGTAATTCCATCCCGAAAGGGTTTTGTTTTAATTGCTATGGAATTTGGTTTTAGACAGATGGTAAATAATAAATATCACAATATTTAACAACCAAACATCTTAATATAATAATACTAGGTTGAGTGTTATTTAATATTATACTTAGCTTTTGCATCCAACATACCAAAATATGGAATGCGACATGCATGAGTGGTAATTAAGAGGGGAAGTTTCCGTTTACTTATCAACAAGTGCATGCATTTGTTTGGTTACCACTTTTAACTTTACTTCAATCCTTCACTAATTCTAACCATTGTTTCTGACAAATATATAATTTCATCTTTATTTGTTTATCTCTATATGAATATGTAGTCCGGCCTTCACCTGCTTCATTTTTATCTTCTCACATACATTATAGGTTAGGTTATTAAGTTTTTCATAATTAGTTTCGTGAATGAATAATTGAGATGGGTGTTCTTCTCTCCGGTTTCACCAATCTCTCGATTTCGATTATGTCACAAATCTCTCAAACTAAATTTATCCACTCAAATTGAGTCAAGAAATCAACCTCAAAGTAAATCTATACATCAAAACCATGAAAAAGATTAAATCTCTCAAACTAAACCCATGAATCATAAACCAAATAATATATGGCTTTCCTTGGTTCCAACACCACATTAAAATAATTGCAATCAAATGATAGATCAGTTTGGTGAGAATTGTGGTTTGATAATGAGGCTGAAGAACCTCACGCCAAAGTATAACATCGTCTAGTCCGGCCATGCATTTTATTAAATTAAATATACATACGCGTCTCCATCTTCAATGAAACATTACAATAAACGCGCTTTCACCCCTTAATAACTTGGAACACTTCATTCCCCCACAAACCTCTCTCCCTTGTGCATCGAAGCAATTAAGAATCATCAACATCAGAATGGGAGATTTGGCCAAGGCCCGAGTGGAGCTTGAACAACTATATCTGGGGATCCCCGATGACTCTGTTAATCTCACTTTCCAGGACCTAGCTGACATGAAGCAAAAGGCAAGCGCATCTGATAACAAGAGAAGCACCAGCGCGATGGATCCCCTTCAGCAAGACAATGCTCCAACTCCAAAACAATTAGGATCATCTTTGACCAAACTTCCCAGCCTTGATTTCAGCAGAGGCCTGCAAGGGACCAACCATCACCATAAACATTATGTTCACGACACTGACAACTTTGATTCCCACATGGGAATGGATCACCATCGTGCCTGGAAGGATCAAACTCAACGAACTAGTCCCAGGGGTCATACGGAGTTTAGGCATGGGGTGTCCTACGATGACGTAAGCGTCATAAGCATGGCATCTAACTATCCGGAAAGAGGGCAAAGACGCCGCCCTGGGATTCCTCACTCCAACATATGCACCATCTGCAGTACTTACATATACATCTTCCGCCATCGATGCCTGGTAACCAAGATATTTAATTTCATTTAATTTGTGCAAAAGAAAAGCAACGGCTGCATGGCCGAGACACTATATGACCGGAAGCTGATGTTTAATGAATTTATGCAGTTAGGATATGGTCAATAAGTTGTCAGAAACTTTAATTTCTAGTTTAGAAACCAATTTCAAAAATATATACGCTGCATATCTCTGTTTTTGAACAATTCAAGATTACCACTAGCTAGCATATATATGCAGGTTTGTGGAAGGGTGTACTGTAGGCAATGTGTATGTATTGGGATGGGAGAAATGGCAGAAGGCAGAAAGTGCGTTCTGTGTTTGGGAAGAAGATTCAGCCCAAGGTAACATAACATTTCCCCATGAAGAGTTAAGTTTTGGAGTGAATTATATAGATATATAGATGTGCAAACAATAAGAGAGAACGTTTTATGAGTGATTGGATAGGTACATAAAAAGAGCAGGAAAGATGGGCTGCTGTTGGAGGTACCCGAGTATGGTGAAGCAAGCAGAGCTGAAGTGGGCAGAGAAAGGGCCTCGGAGAAGCGGGGAGAGAGCAGATGGGCGCAGTACCGTGACCCTGAGCATGATGTCAAGGTCAAGAAGCCCTCAAAGGACTCCAACCGGGACCAGGACCACGATGGCTACTACTACTAGCAGCACCCCATCTTTTGTCGCTACCTCACCTGCCTATTCCCCTTATACTCATCACCACCTTCCCATCTAGTTTGCTATATTGTTATATTATTCTCTATTGAATATTTATTTGGTCAAAGCTGAACTAATTATTTTTGGTCTTTAAGCCTTCGTTATATTGTTGCTTTGTTTCGTAATTCTTTCCATCCTATCAGAAATAGGATATTATGCATTAACTACTTCGTATTTTACCGTCCAAAGGAATTTGCAGGAAACTGCTACGAAACAAAACTGTATCTACTACAGTGAAATCAATATAGCTATTTACAGGTGAAGCCAAACCCTCCTGATTTATACCCTCAGCTATACAAAAAGATATAATTACAGAATCATTTATCTTTATATATGTGCTGGTGGCCGGGGTCTTACCTGATTCAAGATAGCATAAATGTGTTGTAAAATGCTAGCTTCATTCCAACTCCAGCACCACCTTTTACCTTTGGTTTGCAGGCTGTGACCCAACTCTCATTTTTTCCTTTCATAACCATTAATCCTTGCTCTACTTTTCCCAATCAAGGGGTCAGAAGGGCCACCTCTAAGTACCCCACAGGCAATTTTCCTAATACATATTCACTTATTTGCAATATTTTCAACACCCATCAGAGAACAATAAAATTTCCAAATCAACCAAACAAGGATTTAAATGGTGTTTGGGGTCATGTTCAGTCGCATCGCTTTTATCGCTATAGCCATTATAATAGATGAATTTGCACGATTTTTAATAAAATATAATAAATCTAATTCTAAGCATAAAATTTTATTTTTAATAAAACGTTCTATAATATTTTAATTTATGAAAAAGACAAACTTCCATCATTAACAATTTCTGAGTCTACCTTAAATTTTATTTATCACAAGTTTGTTTTAATTATTATAGGATAGATTACACTTTTCTTATAAACTATATATAGGTCACACTTTTAATTTTCATTTAATTAAAATTAATAATGAAAAAAGAAAATCAGAAATTCAATTAATTACTTCAATTTAATTCACGTCCATTTGAATCATTATTGTTTTAACGACTATGTTGACCATTAAAATCATGAATTTTTCTAGTAAAAGTCATAAAATTGTATATATAAAGGTCATAAAATTATAAAAATCATAAGAGATTGTAAAAGATATAAACAATCATAAATATTATTAAAATATTTTATACAAACATATAAAATATTTAAAATATTATAAAAGTTATAAAAACTATTGAATTTTAAATTAATTTTTTTTTGTTGATTGTGTTCAGAATAGTGGCCCTTTACTGATCTCGAGCATCTCGAGTCTCTTGATCCATTTGCAATTTTCCGATTATAGTACCAAATGTATCATTCGTCACAAAACCATGGTTTTTCATGGTAACTGATGGCTTTTCACTGCTATTATCACTTCCTTTGTTACTACGAGTATCACGAGTCATTGTGAAATCCTTAATAAAACACAACACTAAAGAAAGAAAAATTAAGCAAACATCACCGTTATGCACTTAGAAATAAAATTGCATTCTCAATAAGATAAGAATTAATTTTTTAAGTCTTTTAAAAGTGTTAATAAGCAATCAATTAGAATGTATTAGAATCGAACTAACAAAGTAAACCTAGTGGCACTAGGAGTCCAAAATTGACTAGACACAAAAAAATTGTGTTACACAGAGGAAGAAATGTGCAACATGCTTAAATCTATTAAGATAGGAAACAATAAAATGTCAGAATGCGTAAAGGAAAAATAAAAAGCAAGAAAAAAATGAAAACCTAAGGCTAAGACTCAATAAAAACCGGTGAAACATGAAAACCACTAAGCAACTTGACAAACTTCGTTCAAGGAGTTCCCGATTTCTAAAATCAAAAAATTTAAACTAGAACATCCTCAAATAGTATAGATCTGATCTAGAAAGTTTCGGCATGAAATTCAATCTACGATTTTTTTAAAAAAATTCTTCGTATTTTTCTAGGTTTTTTTTTCACTTTTTTGATCATTTTTTTGTGGGATTTTTTTTATATTCCAATAGGGTGCTAAAAATCAGTGTGTAAAATTTCAGATAATTTGAAAAATGTTTACCCACTGAAAAATATTACTTTTCAAAAAAAAAAATCTAGGTAAAAAACTACTTTAAGGTTGTTTTGCTGGAAATCAGTTTATAAAAACTCAAAGAAGACCCAAAATGTCTAGTAAATTGATACCAAATAATATGGACGTGCGCGAAATAAGATCGCAAGTTTGTGCAAGTCGTAGATTTGATCTAGGGATCTAGACGAATGAAAGGAAACTTAGAGTTTGACTCAATCTGAAACGCAAACAATCCAAGTCAAAATTGAAAGGGTAACAACAAAAATCAGGTAATAACAACACAAAAAGACCAAATTAAGAATTAGGGTTCTTGAAGGAATCTAAGTCGGTCAAGAAAATACTTGTTTTTGATGAATTTCAAACGAAATAAGGTTGTCAATTAAGTGAAAGCAAACAATTAAAACAAATTTGAAGAACTAAGGCTAAAACCTGAATGAAATCACAAGAAAATCTAAAAAAGAAGGTTCGATCAGGCAAAACAATGAGTAACCAGGTGTTTGGAGTGATTTCGATCGTTGCTGATGAAGAAAAAGTTGTCAAACAAAAGAAACAAAAACAAATTGAATGAAAACAAATTAAAAGAAAACCTAACAACAAATAAAGGGAGGGACGACCAAAAGGAGTCCAAGAATGAGCAGAATAATGTTTCTTGGAAGAGAAGAAATCGTTCTTGGACTCTAAAGAAGCCTCCAATCAAATCTTAAACAAAATAACAAAAATAGTTTAGTAGAATGAAGAATTAAGTTAAAGCAAATTGTTTTGTAACAAAAGAATTCAAACAGCAAGAAAATTAAAGAACTCCTATTTTTGGATGTTTCCTGATGAGAAAAGATAGGAAAATGCCCCTCTTGATTGAAATAAGACTTGGAATTAAGAAATATCAAAGATTAGATTCAAAGTAACAAGAACAAAATAGAAAAAAAAAACAAACAAAAAGAAGAGAGATCGAAAAGATGGACATGGTGCGTGGAAAAGTCTAAGAGCCTTGGAAACAAGATGAATTCATAACCTTCTTCAAACAACTCTAATTTTATCAACTCTTCTAAAAGAAAACCTAAGAAAAATTCTTTAAAAGAAAAATTAAAAAGAGTTTTATTAACTCAAAAGTGAATAATCAATGAATAAAGAATACAATGGAGTCACACCGTATTTATATTTATAGCCTATCAACCCTTAACTAATCTCCTAAATGTAAGGAATGTAATAAATATGTCAACTAAGTATAACAACTCATCAACTAATTAACATGTTGGTCCACTAATTAAGTAAAATTAAACAGAAAAATTAAAATGTTTTCAAATTGGACCACTTTAACAGTTTGTCCCTGTGCTCAACTAAGTCATTTTCCAAACTTCATGATGGGCTTGTAGACATCCCAATGAACCAAATTTCAAGAACTTGGACTTGTGATCCATTCGCTCCTAAAATTGGCTCATTTAAAATGAACCAATGAACTTGGGCTTGTACATGTAATCCATCGCGCACCAACTTCAAGGTTCGATTTCTTGGATAAAAAAATTCTAAAATTTGAAACATTGATTTTCTTAATTCTTAAAATCACCCAAAATAGCAAAACTGGACTAAGATTACATTTATTGATTTTCTTGAAAACAAGAAAGTGAATATTGATTTGCTTTTATCCTCGTATGTGCTTCTAAGACCTTTATAACAAAGTCTTGAAAAGCTTCGTTCAACCTTTCCTTAATTTGCTTTGTTTTTTCCCTTATTATTAAGCATTGAGTTAAAGAAAGCCCATTACATCCATGGGTCTAAGGTTGGGTCATGTGACTCACATCACCTTCTGTTCATAATTTCATTGACTTGGTTTACGAAATTGGGTTCCAAAACCGAATTTTTCAACACCGTAATAAATCGGGTCGTTACACTTATGACAAATGGCCCGTAATTATGTTCTTTTTTCATCAATCATGTAATGTTAATGAGATGATATCATTTACCCTTAATTGAGATATGAATTCCACTGTTGCGGAATGATGCTATATCATGCAAAAGACGTATATCCAACGTATCAACTTTCGGTTCCTTATTTATTTGAAATCAAGCCTTCATTTACATCAAAGTATATCAATCATGCATACATAGTCCATCATCCACTCAGGATTAAGATATGCTACATTATGAACATCATAAGTGAATGAATCCATAAAGGGGTTTAGGATAAATTCAACTTGAATCCTGTTTGATGTATTGTTAGTCCAGACAATGACATCTATGTCTCTATTTTTTAGGAATCATTCACTCTGATGCTCAAGACAAGACATATCTCAAATTAGACTTGATAAACGACATAATAATCTTTCAATCAATATGTTCAATTTCAATTAGACTACAGGCTATTTAGAATATCTACTAATCTAATTTATCTTCTCGCATTATTATATGACCACATAATGCAACTTAATAGTAGTTAAACATTAGATAATTAATGAGTCAATATTTGCTTACATTTTGTTTACATCCAACAACCATTAAAGACATATATAAATGATATTATTGTATAATGAAATTTTATTTAAACCAATTTATTCAAAAATTACAAGTATAAATTGACGAATATACTGCACTAAGGATATTAGATTCTAACACCACCATGATGGGTCAAAATAAGAAAACAACATTTATGAGTTTCGGAGACAAGTTAGAAAAGAGAATTTATAATTGGAGTTCCTATTTGTTATCTCAATGTGGTAAAGAAGTGTTCATTAAATCAATTTTACAAGTGATATTGATTTGCCCGGACATGTTTTCTTTTTGCAAGGAGCTTGAAGCGATTACTAGTTACTATTGGTTGCAAATTCTAAGGAGAAACATGGATTGGTGTTTATAGTTTACCTTTTGCCTTGTAAAGGAAAATGAGCGCATGGGATTTTGTGATATAAGCAAATTTACTCGGAAAACAAGGCTAGCAATTGATTGTGAATCCTAGTTCTCTTGTTGAACATGTTCTAAAAGCCAAATAATATGCAAATAGTAATTTTATGAGAGCAAGGATAGGATCACAACCTTCGATGATATGGAAATGCATATGGAGTGCTAGGGGTTTGCTGAATTTTGGTTTGAGGTGGAAAGCTGGAACAGGTAGCTGCATTTATATTTGGGAAGATAAATGGCTACTTAGAAGTGGGTGCAGCATGATTTAATCACCAAGGATTAGGAATTTGAACTGGGTGAGAGATTTGATTAATGAAGAAATCAAGATTTGCACTCTTTTTTCTTCACCTGGTAAGGTAAACCGTGTTCTTTGCATCCCTATTCCAATTAAGTATCAGGAAGAGAAGCTTATCTTGAGGGGCAAGCATACTGGCCATTATACGGTGCATAGTGGATACAATATATTGCTTGATGGGACTTTACAAACTACATCTCCCTAATGCTTATAAAAACTTATACAAAAGAATATGGAAAATTACATCCCCAACAAATATTAAAATCATCGTATGGAAAATTCGTACAAAATTTCTTGCCTCAAAATAAAATTTTGCATTAAGAGAGTGATGTCTAATCCTATATGCCGAAGATGTTCACTGAAAGTGGAAAACTCAAAGCATGTTTTTAGGGGTAGTGAAAACTGCAAAAGGATTGTTGGTGAAGCTTGGGATTGATTGTCGACATGACAACATGCAAACCAACAATGAAGAATGGTTAGTCAAATTGTTTGACAAATATCGTCGTCTGGAACAAACTGAGATAGCAATCACAATTTGGGCTTTGCTGTGTTCTAGAAATAAACTCATTCATGAAGGTAGTCCAAATAGTAGAGGAATCTTTACCTTTATTGTTGGCTACTTTAAATATATTGAAGCATTGACAAATGTTTAGGATACTCTAACGGTCAGAGAAAAGGTGCACTGGTCCCTCCTGCTTTGGTGTTAGTGAAGGTGAACTTTGACACCTACTATATTCTGGAAAACAAAACATCAAGTACATGAGTTATCATAAGAGTTCAAGAGGGATTGTGCTAAGGGCTTGCTCTTACTTAAGCAGGAATATACCTACCCCCGGCCTTTAGCTGTTAAAGCTTTGGCCACTCTACAAGCTGCACTTATTTGCCAAGGCCATGGACTTTAGAAACATTGTCTTTGAAGGAGCTTTTAGATCCATCATTAGAAAGCTCGAGATTAGGGAGAATGATGATTCAAAGGGCAGTGCTTATGTATTGGTGCAAAACACATAAGTAATAATAACTTATTTCATCCTCCAACTATAAAAAAAGTTATTTTAGTCATCCATTTAATTTTTCGTCTTTTTTAACTCTTAAACTTACGCTATTTATCAAATCACGAAAAAATTAATATATATTGACTTTGTTGAGTATCTATCTTCTTTTTTTTATAATTGAGATAAGGTTGAGATTGCTTAGAATTGAAATCAAACTCTCGTACCTATAACTTAATATTTTTGCTACTGGGCAAAGACGTTGGCTTCTAGAGCATTCATTATTTTTACTATTTTTTAAACACCATGTAATGCTTCTCTACCCTTTTAAGTTTTAATCGATCGGTTTTTATTCAAAAGTTTTTTCTGTATGTGGATAGAAATATTCGATAATATTAATAGGTTGAAAGTTAAGGTGAGGCAAAGCTTGAATTGGTATTCATTCTAAATTTTTTAATCCTAATCATAAACACACTCTCATCCGGTCTCTTAGACCTATGTACTACATAGGAATGACAATGGATAGTGAAATTTGAATATTTACGGATATTTAACTCAATTTTTTGAATTTGGATTATAAATTTAAATAATCTAATTATTATCTGCATCGATTTGGAGTGGATGCAGATATAACCTTTAAATACCCATTATTCAAATCTATTTTAATTTTATGAATACAAGATTCAAATTCAAATTATGAATATTTGAATTTATTTTACTTTTATGAATAACGTAGTTAGATTTAATTATTGTACTCCATTATTCACTTATTTAAACAAAAATAAAATACTTAATAAATTAAAATATTTAGGAATTCAATATGAAGGATAATTTAATTAATTTGTATTTAAATTTAAATAATAATACTTTGAATTTAATAGAAATAATAAACAAATTTGAATTTTAAAGAAATTTGTGAATATTTAGTTACCAGTAACTGCTGGATGGATTTGGACATTTGGGCTCACATCAAATGAAAACCCAAGACGTAAAAAAAAAAAAAAAAAGATTCGGGGTGTGTGCTTTGGGCTTATAAACCGTCCACGAAGGAAGACCTAATTAAAGGGCGAGAGTGATAGTTTATAGTTAAGCTGATGAAGTGCTGAACTAGAGTTTACTGTTGGAAGATTTAAATATTTACTCATAAATCGAAGTTTTAGTCTCTTAATAAATTGTCACGCTTCGTATCAAAGTGGAAAAATTGATGATGGTTTCCGGCGGAAGCGTATTGAAGTACTCATCGGACAGTGTGGTAATTAAGTCTGCAAACGACCGCCGACTCTACAGGGTAATCCAGCTCTCCAATGGTCTCGTCGCTTTGTTGGTTCACGATCCCCAGATTTACCCCGACGGACTTCCTCAACCTTCTCATTTGCCAGATAAGACTGAGCCTGAAGCTGAAGATGAAGATGAAGATGAAAGTGAAGATGAGGATGGAGATGGGGATGAAGATGAGGATGACGAAGAAGAAGACGAAGACGAAGACGAAGCCGACGCCGACAATGAGAAAGAGAAGACTGCTCAGACTAAAAAGGTTCGTCTTTTCTCCTCCTTTTATTGATTGAAGTCCTGACATTAGTTGATTCATATATTGCGAATTTGGTCGCAGGCAGCGGCAGCAATGTGTGTAGGATTTGGCAGCTTCTCTGACCCTTCTGAGGCGCAGGGTCTTGCTCATTTTCTAGGTTTCGTTACTTACAGTTTTATTCACTTCCCATTCTGCTTAACTGCACTTATTTCTGCTCTGCCTATATTCATGAAGTTTCTTTATTTCTTTGTAGAACACATGCTATTCATGGGTAGTACTGAATTTCCCGATGAAAACGAGGTCTGTTCATCCATAATCTTTCCTATTGCTATTCTAGATGCCTAACTTGTCATTCTTTTGCTAGCCTATCAGAATTTAGAAATGATATTCACAAGAAATTTTTTTTTTTTGCCTGCTTCTTTTATTGTCAATTTAAACTGTATTTTTTTTCTTATCCTACTTCTAAACGGTGTGTTTATTTTTAGTTGGTAATGTCATAATTGTTTGGCCTACCTCCATTGACACTTATCTTTGCTAGTATGATAATTACTTATCCAAACACGGAGGCTCATCAAATGCATATACTGAAGCTGAGCATACATGCTACCATTTTGAAGTTGAAAGAGAATTTCTCAAGGGTGCTATGAGAAGGTAAATGATTAAACTGTAAAGGGCAGAGCTTAGTTATTGAATTTTCTTTTTCCTTTTACTTTCCATTGCTTGATTCGAGCTTCACCATAGGGATTTTTAATGGAGTAATCGTTTGGTCTTTCACTGTTTATACTGATTCCCTAAGTCATCAGAATTTTGGACTTATGTTGGTCTCTTGTCTTTACCAGATTCTCCCAATTTTTTATTTCACCCCTTGTGAAACTTGAAGCGATGGAGCGAGAGGTGCTTGCTGTGGATTCTGGTGTGCACCATTAATTTGAGTCTATATCTGTTTTCTTGCGCCGCCCCCCCCCCCCCCCTTTCTCTGCCTTTTCCCCCCTAAAATAGGAAAATAGTTTTTTTCTCGTCCTCCATTTACACTTGTTATTACATGTACTGATGGTATATTCATGATTTCTCAATGGAACTCTAATTTAAACAAAAATGGGATTGTAGAATTTAACCAGGTTTTGCAGAATGATAGTTGCCGCCTTCAGCAACTTCAGTGCCATACATCTGAAGATGGTCACCCTTTTAATAGATTCTCTTGGGGTGAGATTCTTGTCATTGTTCTCTCTTTGAATGATTTGTTTATGTCTACTGGCATGAAAAATGGGAATTTTCCTTGTCTTAAATGGAAGGAAACAAGAAGAGCCTGATTGATGCTGTTGAGAAAGGGATTGATCTACGCAAGCAAATACTAGAACTGTATAATGATTATTACCATGGCGGACTGATGAAGTTAGTGGTAATTGGTGGTGGTAAGTTACTTTGTTGTGATTCTCTAGATTTGTGGCCATTGTTTACTCTCTCTTTCTAGTCTCTGAGGGAAACAGTGCTTTTAACTTGGATGGCATATGTTTTCACTGCCTCTTTTTTCCTCCATTTCTGTCCAAAATTTTGTTTTATTTTTCATATCCATTTTACCTTGTTTAGACAGCTGATTTTTTAACTAATTTTTTTAAGTTTATAACTTTTCCATGAAAAGCTTAAACATACTTAAGCATTTTATTCTAATTTTTTGAAGGAATTTCAGTGCTTATTGTACATATGTGAGTTGGAAGAAAATTATGGTGTAATTGTTATCTAAATTATTTGTTTACATCTTTAATAGCATAATCATGATAATACTTCTTGATGGTGCAGAGCCTTTGGATGTACTTCAGCAATGGGTTGTTGAATTATTTTCTGACGTCAGACAAGGTTCTCAAGGAAAGCCAGAGTTTAAGGTGGAAGGTCCTGTCTGGAGAGCTGGTAAACTTTACAGGTTAGAGGCAGTTAAGGATGTCCATATCCTTGAATTAAGGTGGGCTCTGCCTTGTCTTTTGCAAGCGTATCTGAAGAAACCAGAAGATTATCTGGCTCATCTTCTTGGTCATGGTATGTAATTCTGTGTTATCCTAATGCTTAAGTAGTAGGTTGCTCATGGAAATAATAATAACGAAGAAAAGGATGCATGTGCAAATATGAAGAAAATGTGAACTGTCCAGTTTTGATGCCTTATAAGTAATAAGTAATTCTTGATTTGCCTGTGAATGTGGATGGTATTTTTCATTTGCTTCAATTTCTATGCTTATTCCCCGTTATTGCTTCAATTTCCATGATTATACCTCCTTATTGCTTCAATTTCCATGCCTTACAATAACTAATATGGTTGCTACTATTCCCTTCATGTTTAGGGCCATAGAAAAGATAAACAATGCTTCGATCTTAGTTTCATGTTTATTCCTTGAAGTTCCTTTCCTTGTTTTCTCTGTTCTCTTTTTATTGTTGGCTAATTCATTGAGACATATTTGTGCTTCTTAAACTTTGATGAAATTGTATATGGTTGGCATTGTGTACTAAAGTGCAAATGTAATATCTTTTTTCCCCTCCTTTTTCCAGAGGGCAAAGGAAGCCTGCATTACTTTCTCAAAGCTAAAGGATGGGTAACCTCTCTATCTGCTGGTGTTTCAGACGATGGAATGCAGCGATCCTCTGTTGCTTATATCTTTAGCATGTCCATCTATCTTACAGATTGTGGTTTGGAAAAGGTAGCATATATTGTTACATCTTCAAAGCAAATAACATTCTGTATAAAACTTCTCTTTCTTGTTTTTCATTTTATGCGGTATTACATATACTTCCATGTGGGATGTGCATGAAAAAACCATCTCAAATTCCGAGGATATTGGTTGGCTTTATCTTCCCATTGTGTTGCTGTTAACGCTAGCTCAATCTTATAATAAATTGTACATAGTCAGTTACTGCTACTATGATTATTGCTGCATTTGTGTTTCTATATTGTACGTGCTTACATTAGTTGAGGCTCCTTCTTGAATTTTGTGTTTCTGCCCACAATTGTTAATGGTGCTTCACTTTTTCTTCGCAGATATTTGACATCATTGGTTATGTTTATCAATATCTTAAATTATTGCGTCAACTTTCCCCCCAAGAATGGATATTTAAGGAGCTGCAGGATATGGGAAACATGGACTTCCGTTTTGCTGAGGAAGAACCTCAGGATGATTATGCTGCAGAGCTTGCAGGTTCTTTCCTCTTGTTTTTCAAAATTTTAACTTGCATCTGTTGAAAAATTATGATTCATCTAAATTGCTTACATTAATGTCATTGCCATCCTTGAATTTTCTTTTGGCTTGAAACTGGAAAATAGTTGATATGGTGCTTATATGCATTGAAATTTGTTGATGTGCCTCATGTAAATTAAACAAACTTACACTTACTGGTACATCCATATCATTTGTGAAGCAACAAATGTTAGCAACTGGGAACACATTATATCGTTTGATCATTGTCTGGGTTAAGGGATAACTTTTAACGTCAATTTGATAAATATAGTAAGAAAGCTATATTTATTTCTAAATCTGGTATTTTGATGCTGCTCCTAGGGTATCTTTACAATGATTCTTCTTTTCACCATTAACTATTCCCTGTTTTTCTTTGTTGCAGAAAATTTGCTTGTTTATCCACCAGAACATGTTATCTATGGAGACTATGTCTTTGAGTTCTGGGATGAGGAAATGATAAGAAAGATTCTTGGTTACTTCACTCCCAAAAACATGAGAGTTGATGTTGTATCAAAATTCTTCAAATCACAAGGTACCGTGTTCTGTTCTGCTCTGTTTAGCCGTCATATTATTATTGTTGTTGTTGTTGTTGTTATTATTAGACTATCTATGTTTCTTGTTATAAGAGTCAGAAAAATTATTTAATTTGAAGCTATAAAACTTTCTTTAATTTGCAGCTACATGGTTAGATTATTATGGTTGGATTGCATCTTTTACATTGTGAATTTCCACCATTAGCATGTTTCTTGTGTTATGGTGATTCCGCTCAGCTAAAATGTGTATAATTGCTTCTAATCAATATAATATACTGATAATTGTAGGAAAGCAACTAAGCTTTGTATACTCTCTTTTTTGCAGATGTCCAGTTGGAGCCCTGGTTTGAATCACATTATTCTGAGGAAGAAATTTCTTCATCTTTGATGGAATTATGGGAAGATCCCCCAGAAATTGATGTTTCATTGCATCTGCCTTTGAAAAATGAGTTCATTCCATGTGATTTCTCCATTCGAGCTGACACTGCAGAAATCAATTCTGCAAATGAAACATTGCCTATATGCATTTTTGATGAACCATTGATGAAGTTCTGGTACAAGCTTGATCGTACTTTCAAACTTCCTCGGGCAAATACATATTTTCGGATTAATCTAAAAGGGGCATACCGTACTTTGAAGAGTTGTTTGTTGACTGAACTTTATATTCACCTCCTTAAGGATGAGCTCAATGAGATTATATATCAGGTTGATTACTTATCATTTATTATTTTGAACTTTTCTGTTAGTAATTGATCACGTTTTTATTGAAATTTGTTGCATGGAACCTTGAAATGTTAACTTGTTCTTAAACTACTTAGGGTGAGTTTGGATGGGCGGTGCGTTTACCTGCGGTTAGTGTAAAAACAGCGGTGGCGGTGAGACTAGATACTATAGCGATACTGTAGCGTGAGACAAAAAGTAAGCTAAACGCACCACACTGCACCCAATCGCCCATCCAAACCCACCCTTAATCATGTTTTTTTAGGTGAGTATTTGGCCGGCCTTAGGACATGGATTACTGGATCGGTGGATCTACTTGTAGTATATTGTTTTTCAATTTGATTTCTTAAACAGAAATTTTAATAATATTTGTATGGCTCAAAAGTATTTGTGAAATACATGTTTTAGGATCTTTGAATTTGAGGGTATATTGTAATCACTATTAGTAGTCAATAGTACAGCTGAACCATCTACATTTCTGTATTAAGCTGTCTTTGCGGCACCAATTTAATAAGTAATGTGCACTGATGAAGCTCCTACCGACATTTTTGTTGAGTTGTTGACAAATAATCTCCCCTTAAAAATTTCCTTCTCCCCCTGTATTATTTTGCATGGTTTCTAAACATAGTCATAATTTGTTTTCATTTTCTTTCTAACTCTATGTTACTTAGGTTTGTTCTTGCATTTGTTGTTGAAATTTGAATGTGATTAGAATTTTATTTCCAGGCCAGTATTGCCAAGCTTGAAACTTCAGTGGCAATGTCCGGTGACAAGTTAGAGCTGAAGCTTTATGGATTCAATGATAAGCTTCCTGTTCTCTTGGGAAAAATTTTGGCAATCACAAACTCTTTTCTGCCTACAGATGACCGTTTTAAGGTACACACATCTCCTCAAATTGTGATGTGTTTGGTGTACATTTAATATGGCTGTCAATATTTGGGAAAAGAGCAAAGTGCTGTTTGATCAAGATTGGCACCTTAAAGATTGACTCTGAACTAATCTATTTTCTTACTATCTAGAAGAACAGGTTATTTATTAATTCTACTATTCGCTTACCTATTGATAATTTAATTGGTTCTTATAGATCTCTTGAGGTCTTCTGCTGTGTTTCATAATTTGACTCTGCATTGGACAGGTTATTAAGGAGAACATGGAGAGAACTTTAAGAAACTCTAACATGAAGCCTCTAAGTCACTCATCCTACTTGAGACTGCAGATTTTATGCAAGAGTTTTTATGATGTTGACGAGAAGCTTTCTTCTCTAAATGACATTTCTCTATCCGATTTGAGGGCCTTTATTCCTGAGCTCCGTTCCCAGGTAACACTGATACATGGTGTTTGGGTTTTGGCAAGTTCATATGATTGTTTTCTTCCATCAGCTTAAATTTTCTTTTGATTGGGTGAACTTTCTTGTATTTTCTTTTTTGCCCAAAATATTCTTGTAGTTAATGATCTCAAGATTGGATAAAGTATCATTAACTTTCTTATTTGGAATGCATTTTGTGCTTACAATTAAATCGCCTCTGAAAGTGGGAAGTGGTTGTTCTAAGAAGAGTTATTTTCCCATTTGAATCTTAAATGTAATTTATGTATTATTCTTTTTACAATATGTACACATGAATGGAGCTAAAATATTTTAAAGAAAACGTAAAAATACAATTAGTCTTCCCATCTGTGATGCATTTACTATGAAATTAGAACGACAGATTCCAAAAGTTGATTGTTTTGCTATTTCTTGATGTTTCATGATACTATTGATAGGAACATGAATCGGTTAATTCAATCTTTGGGTTTATTTTTTGATAGTTACTCCTGTTTACTTCTTAAAGGACATTTGTTTGAGTTTGTTTAAATTCTAACTGCATATGTTGGACAGATTTATATTGAGGGCCTTTTCCATGGTAATTTGTTAGAAAAAGAAGTAGTTGACATATCAAATATCTTCAAAAGCAACTTTTCTGTACAACCGATGCCAGTCACAATGAGACATAGGGAGCAAGTGATATGTTTTCCCTCTGGTGCCAACTTTGTGAGAGATGTCAGTGTAAAGAATAAATTTGAAACGAACTCAGTGCTCGAGGTAAATGATGATGGTCAGTTTCTCTATGAAATATCAGTTAAATATCTTCTTTGCTTATTAATGCTTTATGCTATTATTGTTTACATCATTTGGCCTTGCGTTGCAGCTTTATTTCCAAATTGAGCCTGAAGGAGAGGTGGAAGCAGTAAAATTGAAGGCTTTGATAGATCTCTTTGATGAAATTGTGGAAGAACCGCTTTTTAATCAGCTAAGGTATTTTTCTGAGGCTGAAAGTCTGAAAATGTGCTAATCAATCTTTGATACTGCTAGCCTGTCTTAGGTGTTCAGCACATAAGCATACCAAAATGGGCAAATTAAGTGAAAAATTTTCCTTGTCTTTTGGGGAAAGCTGGTTGATTGAAATTCATTTGATCTTTTTCCTGTTTGTAAAAAAGGGTTGTCCTGATTCTGTGAAGGCTGCAGTCATGCCTTGTTTGTGGTCTTTATTGTCTAGGTTGCTCTAGTTACGTACTAAAATCTGTTTGTATGCATGCTTTTGCAAGCTTTGGTGGATTGTGTGTTTCTAGGGATGTCTGCGTGTGTAAATTGGATGTGATAGCATGCCATTTCATATATATTTCCCTTTATTTTTTGGTCAGTGCTAAGTTGAAAAATTAAAATGAGTTGTCTAATTGTTTATTCAATTTGGAATATAGGACAAAGGAGCAACTTGGTTATGTTGTTGAATGTAGCCCACGAGTGACCTATCGGGTTTATGGCTTTTGTTTCTGTATTCAGTCTTCCAAGTATAGTCCGGTTTACTTGCAGGAGAGAACAGACAACTTCATAAACAGCTTGGCAGATTTGTTGGTCAGTGTTGAGTCAGCTATCTTTTCATTGCATGCTCTGCTGTATTCCTTATGTTATCTTTTAATAAAAACATTGTTTGTCTGTTTTTACTTGTTAATGCATTGCAGGCAGGCCTTGATGATGAATCGTTTGAGAGTTATAGGAGTGGACTAACAGCTAAGCTGCTGGAAAAAGATCCATCCCTCTTATATGAAACCAATCGCCTTTGGAATCAGATTGTTGATAATAGGTACTATCCGTATGGTACTTTGGTTGGTGAAACATGATTTTCCGTTTCTAAGCGCTACAATTTTATATTTAGGTGAATAAGTAGAAGTTGAAGAGGAAAGAATTATTCGGTTTGTGGCATGCAACTATTATATGACAACCTTGTGCAGAGTAGGTGGTAGTCATGTTAGTCAATATTGGCTGTTAAGTTGGCTATTCTCCTCGCCAAGACTATTGCTTTTGTGCTTCTGCGTTGGTTCAGTGATGTATCAGTTGAGTGGAGAATATTATTGAGGGTTTTGCTGGTGTGAGATGTGTATATATTATATGTAAAATAGCATTGTGCCTTCCTCTTCTCCTCCATGCTGTATGTTAACTGTTTGTTTATGGGGTCAACTGTCAGGTACATGTTTGACTTATCAAAGGCGGAAGCAGAGGAACTCAGAAGCATCCAAAAGGCAGACATTGTGAACTGGTATAAGACGTATTTGCAAGAACCATCTCCTAAATGTCGAAAACTTGCAGTTCGTGTATGGGGATGCAACACCGACATAAACGAGGGTGAAAGTGGAACAGATTGTTTGCAGCAGCAGCACATTAAAGACCTTGCAGCCTTCAAGATGTCATCCAAGTACTATCCGAGCTTTTGTTAAATGTAAAGCTAATTGCTGTTTGGGCGGAACCAAAAGAAAAGGCAAATTACGCTGAAAAAGTATACAATTACTGATCGTATGGTCCACTGGCCGCTTGGACGATGAAAAGATGGCTGTGGGAACGACAACAACAACGATATTCAAAGGAATGTTGGTGACAGACCAAATTGGTGGATTCATAGATATAGTAGTATAGCATTTAAACCTATTTTAACATTAATTGGATTATGTATTCTCATTAAATTTGGATTAATTGCAAAGATATGATACTTTGTGGTGATATTTTCAGTCCCGACATGGAAAATGAACGGAAGCGTGAGTGAAAGACTCGCTGCATTTTACTTCCCAAGAAAAAAAATAGATTGACTTCAGTTTTTTTTCTCTTTGGTTGATTCACCTATATTATAGCAGTCATAAGCTCAAAAATTCAAAAACATTCTATTTTATGTAGAGTCATAAGCCCATCACAATCTTGCACCATAATGCCCACACCTGTTACTACCTCTCTGTCGTCCACAATTGTGTTCTGTCTTCACCTTCAACGCATCTGTCTCGATTGTTATGCCTCCCAAAATCTTTATGCGAGCCTCTCGCATAGTCAAATGCAACAGGTGGAGGAGTGAGCTTTCCATGAATTACCTCATTATTGTTGATGTTCCAAATGTGCCAAAGAAGAACCAACAAACTCGTGAATGCAGTACAATCCAAAACTCTTATAGAATGCTCCAATCAATCAATACACCCAGAAGTATTAATTATCAATAAATTGGTCCAAGTCTATCATAAAAAAACTAGACAATCTCTTAGAGCATGGATAATGTCTTCTCTTTGTGTGCCACAGAACCGGCACCTAGAATCATTAGAGAGGAGTATAAGTTATCCTTGCAGTCTTAGGACGGATTTCATGCCCCAAGCACCATGCAAACAACTTAATTTTAGGAAATGTGGGGTTCTTCTAAACGAGTTTCCAATACCACCTATAACAGCGAAAATCGAGTAATTTTAATTTAGTAAAATATATCCTCAATTTTAGTGTCTCCAGTTGGTAATGCAAAATCAGAAATACTTTTTCAAAATATTTTTTGTTGTAGAATATTTTTTCGATTGAGAAAAATCCTCTGACTATTGAGAAGAATCTTCTACTATTTTTAAAAATTGACACTGTTATTTTACCATTTTGCTCATTCTGAAAACAATATAAATAATAGGTTATTTTACTCATTTTTCACAACATAGAAAAACAATAAAACTTAGCTATCTCTTTTCTCTCATGTTCTTGCTCTCTAAAAATTCTGGTGTTTTACTAAATTACATTAGTGCGATATTCTGTCTAGAAGATTGAGTTTTAAGTGGAACCGTTTGTGACCTCTTCTATTTTTTCTGGGAATTAAACCTAATGTGGTTTACTTGAGTTTCTTCCAGTTTATTTCCCGACTTTTACGAGAAGGGCAATCCTTTTGAGTTTCATCTTCCTCATTCAGGTGTACGAATTTGGAAGTACTGTGTTAACGTTAGGGGTGACGTTTATTTTCGATTACATTGATCAGGGTGAAATTTTTTCTAAGGCAGTGGTTCTTCCACGGCACAGTGATTGTTTTATTTATTACACTTAGTTTGTTTCCTGTCAGTGTTAATGATTTTGTTTGCAGTAGTATATTTCCAACAATTTAGAATTGATTCCTTTGCTATTGTTTGAACATGAGAATCATTTTCGTTTCTCGTTGTTGGAACCAATGAAGACTCCTACAGGAAATTTAGAAATCGAGTTTGGTAATGCAAGCTTGTAACCTGAATGGGGGGCTTTAAGGTGCTGGAACGCGGGTTTGGCTTTGTTGATTCAGATCTCAGGTGGTTTAACTCTGGCTTGCCTGTTCCAAGTTTCGAGTTAAGCCTATGAGAGTTAATTGTAAACTCTGGGTACTGTGAATTCCTAAAGGGTCTTAGGGTTTGAATCTCAAAAGAGAGGGAAAAAAAGACAACAAAGGAAAATTTTGATTTAAATAAGTTGGTGTGATATTGAGGCAATCGGTTTGGAGGCACCTGAGTAGTGCAAGAGTGTGCCTACGTAACATTGGATTGGTTGCAAGCTCCATCTGCGTTGGCCAATGGTCATTACGGTCAAGATGGGCTTGGAAGCCCTAGCGAGCTTGAGTTTAAGTGGGTCGAAGGACCCTTGAATTTGAGTTGGTCAGAGGACCATGAACGGACCACTGGATCCTTGTGTTTGGGATAGGGCTTACAATGCCTTTTTCCATGATGAGTTACTAATACATGAGATTTGTGGAGCTAGTCCAAATGTCACAAAATTTTTAACCAAAGTAGACTAGAGGATTATCGAGTCCAAGAGCTTCAACAAAAAAACTAGTGGGGGGATTTCTTTTTCAAGCAACCTATGAGATTGTGTAGGGAAAGAAGCGGCGTGATAGATTTTGCTTGAATGAGCATTAAAGTCCAAAATTGATATTGAGATCAACCTAGTTCGGTGATGCCGCATGTGTTGTGGTTGGCCAAGATGACCACATCCAATGGGGTGACCATGGAGGGACTGAGAAGGCCTAAGTTGGGGATGACCAATGTGTCCGGATTTTCCATGTTGAGAACTTTAGTGTTGGGGTCGCAAGAGTGCGGTTGGTGCCACATCTAGGGGATGCATTTTTAAGTATCAAATGCATGGTAATATTCAGTCGACAAAGAGTCATACCATTAAGGGTTCTTAAAGATTGTAACCTAATGATTACATGTTGTAGCATTTAATCCAATTGTTCGGTGGAGGAATGGGTATAGACAAGACTACACCAACAATTGAGATGATACTAAGTCCGATGCACATTGAATGGTAATAACCTTAGGCCCTAAAGGCCTAAGATGGACTTGAGACTGAAATGTTAACTCAACGCAACAAGGTTACTAAAAGTATGGCTTCATGTCAATGAGGGCATCGACATAGTAATTTGGGAAAAGTGTCATGGTTCGCAAGTTACTATGCTATCAAAGTTAAACTTTCCCTAAATTATTTTAAGTGAAATTAAAGTACAATGACTTGGAAGTTGGAATTTTTCAGATACACTACAGTCCTAGAGAGATATTGTGATGCAAACTGGGTAATTGATAAAGTTAACTTTGCAAGTGGGTATGTCTTTATTTTAGATAGAATAAATATTTCTTAGAAGTCTGCTGAACAGACATGTATTGCTCACTCCACAATGGAATCAGAGTTTATAACTCTTGACTGAGTCGGGCAAAGGACGAGTGGCTCAGGAATCTGCTTACAAAGATTCCTTTATGAGGGAAACCTACACTTCATGTATCCTTATTACATGATTCACAGGCTGCCATTTGTGTTGCTCAAAGTTAGGCTTACAATGGTAAGAAAAAGCATATATGCATAAGACATAAATATGTGAGACACTTAATAAAGAATGGAGTACTCGCCATGGAGTATGTCATAGCCAACACCCAGCCTGGTAAAATATTGTCCGCTTTGGGTGCACATGGCCTCATGGTTTTGTTCTTGGGAGCGCCCATACACCCCCAAAAGGCCTATTTCCATTAAAGTGTTGCTACTCCTTTATATAGCCCAGGTCCCTCCCGTGTTTTACCGATGTGAGATTTGCCTAGGGTGTTACATTGATAAATTTCATAGCCAACACCCATCCCGGTAAGATATTGTCCGCCTTGAGCGCACATGGCCCTCATAACTTTGTTCTTGGAAAAGGTCATAGACCCTCAAAAGGCCTCTTTCCACTTAAGTGTTACTACCCCTGTATATACGCAGGTCTCTCCCATGCTTTGCCAATGTGGAATTTTCCTAGGGTGTTACAGAGTACGTAAAATCTGAGAGGAACCTAGCTAATCCACTAACTAAAGGGTTATGTAGGAAAATGATTATTGATTCGTCGAAAGGGATGGGTTTTAAACCCACTGGTTGAGGAATTCATGGTGTTACCCAACTTAGTCTTCTAAGTTCAATGTGGTCAAACGAAACCATGAAAAAACTCATAGTGTACCTCTTTACCTATCCCTATGGCACATAATGTACATGTATAAGGATAAGCTTATTGTTCTTAATGAGTTCATAGCCTAGAGTTTGGGTGGTCCTAGTGAGTAGGGGTGTTCAATCGGTTAACCGACCCAAATTACCATTAATCGAATTAACTGACCCTTTTAAACCCTTAATCATTAATCGAACCGAATTTTTTTCAAAAAAAATTAACCGAATCGAACCTTTTTGGTTAATTCAGTCAGTTAACCGAATTAACTGAAATTTATATGTTTTTTTATTTTTGGTTAAAACAAGTATAAAACATATAAAAAGTAATCGAATTAACCGGCCGATTAATTTATACTTCCAAAAAATTAACCAAACTGATCGACCCCCGACTGAATACTTATATATTATAATATTATTTATTAAGTTCGATTAATATGGTTAACCAACCGATTTCGAACCTAATTAACCGTTAACCGAACTTCCAAAAAATTATTAACCGACCCCCAACCAAATTAATTCGATTAACCGATTAATTAACGAAATTCAGTCGATTAACCTAATTAATTCGATTTTACCCGAAATTTGCACACCCCTATTAGTGAGATGGACTTGATGAATCCACTGACGTGTGAGGTTGAGTTTCTTTCACTTAATGAATTCATATCCCAAAGTTGGGATGGTTTTATTGAGACGGACATGATGAATTCACTAAATTATAAAACTGAGAGGTTGAGCTTGTTAAATGCTCTGAATAATTTCATAACCTTGGTCCGGGTGGTCTATACTAAGATAGACTTGATGAAATCACCTACATAAGTGTGAATGATTAGCCACCTTCTATAAAAGACGTTGGGTCATTTTTTAGAGTACTTACTAGAGGTGCTCATGGGTCGGGCCGGGCCGATAAAAAATTTCGGCCCGGGTCCTAGGCCCGGGCCCGGCCCGACCCGAAATATGGGCTTGAAATTTTGCCCAGGCCCGGCCAGGGAAAAAATCATAAGCCCAGGCCCGACCCATTTTTTTAATAAATACCAAAAATTATTTTTAAAATTAAAAAAAAGTATTTTAAAAATATTTTAAAATTAAAAAAATTTAAAAAATAAATATATTTATTATATCGGGCCGGGCCCGGGCAAAAAAAGTGGTGCCCGAGGCCCAAACGGGCCTCATTTTTTTGCCCTAGCCGATATGTCGGGCCTATATTTTTACCCAAACCCTCCCATATTTCGGGCGGGACGTCGGGCCAGGCCGGGCCGCCCGATCCATGAGCACCTCTAGTACTTACCAACATCCTGAGGTATATTGGCTAAATTGTTGGTCTATCGTGAAACTCAATTGGAGCTGAAATTAGTCGTGTGTCATGAGTTAACCTTTATCTTAACAAGTTCAGTATTCGTTCACTTGTTAAAAAGAAGAATCACTCATTTCACTACGTACTAGTTCAAATCCATAAGGTACTAGTGCTTAAGCGTCTAATTTCTCTATTGCTCTTCTCACGTTTTACATTTTCTCATGTTTACAAAATTTTCCAATTCTTTTACATTAGTGGGGCAATGTTGGTAATACAAAATCAGAAATATTTTTTAAAAATATTTTCTGTTGTAGAATTTTTTCGGTTGAGGAAAATCCTCTACTATTTTTGAAAACTGACACTGCTATTTTACCATTTTACCCATTCTGAAAATAATATAAATAGCAAGCTATTCTACTTATTTTTCACAACACAGAAAAATAAGAAAATTCAATTCTCTCTTTTCTCTCATGTTCTTACTCTCTAAAAATTATGGTGTTTTATTAAATTACATTAGTGCGATATTCTATCTAGGAGATTGGATTTTGAGCGGGATCGTCTATGATCCCTTCAATCTTTACTAGGAAATTTACACTTAGTTTGGTTTCCTGTTAGTGCTAACGATTTTGTTTGCAGTAATATATTTTCAATATCCCCAAATCCTTGCTTCACTTGTCCTCATATCAACTGTTGGGATTAAAAGAACTACCATTAAACAAAACAAACATTCTATCCAGTTTAATTGAGAGCCAACACTATATTCACCCTCGCTCCGCACAATAATGTACCAATGAGACAAGGTCATACCATCTATGTCTGGACACTCTCACCTACCTCTATTTGCTAGTAAAAGCACTAATGCATTTTATTTATTTTCCCAAGTAAACTGGTCCTAACAAAAGATGGTTTATCAACTTACTTCATACCCATGACATCTCCACTGGGGAAATATTTTGAGCTAAGTACTTGAAAGCAGAGAGTATACCAACTATTCATCAACCTCCATGATCAAGGCTATGTTAAACAATTAAACATCTCTAAAACCAAGCCCCCTATTACCTTAGGCATCATCATAGTATCCCAAGCCAACGTATACCAACCACGATCCTTGCTTTTCCTTGCCCACCTGAACCTACAAATGGTACTCATAATGGCATAAGTAGGCAAAGCTTGTAAAATATATTTTATAAATATCTCTTTGACACCATAAGACAATAGCCTTTTCCACCAGCTCTGGATCCTTCGGTGTATGCAAATGAATCTCTTGATTGCATTTGTTTTCTTTTTTCCCACAACAAATAGCAATTCCAAATGCAAATCTGGATCATTAACCATAATTACCTCTAAAATTGCATTAATTCCATTTTTGTTTTATCAGAGTGTTTGGACCTAAACATAGAAGAGACTTCTCAAGATTTACTTTCTGCCAAAGCTATTCTCATAATTCACTAGCTACTCCTCTACCTTTCTTGCTTTAGCCTTTTTTTTATTATTATAAAGAGTTGGTTATCACTCGCAAAGAAACTATGATTCACTTTGACGCCTGAACCTTTTTTATAGTCCCATCATTCTGAGTAGGGATGAGCATTCAGTCGAATCGAGTGAAAAAATTTTGAATTTCTTGAGGCAAGTACTATTTTATTATTCTAACTTGGTTTAATTTTTTTTTAGAATAGAGTCAAGTAAAATGAAATTCGAGTCGAGAAAAATTTATATGAGCTAAATTTAAAAAAAAATTAAACTAACCATATTGAAATCTTGTTGACAATATGATTAAATTCCAAGTTAAAGAACATAAATATCATATATATTTAAGAACTTTTAAAAAAATTAAATAAGAGGAAAACGAGATAATTAGAACGATAAACTTGATTTAATAATTTACTTGTTTAAGGCCTCAAATTTATCATTTTAGATTTTAAAAAGAAATCATAATTTACCATTATATAATTTTAAGATTTTTAATTTTTGACTCTATATATATTTATAAAATTTTGAAAAAAACATTTTATAAATATTTTATTATTAAGTGGATGTCCATAAAAATCAATATAAGTTTGATGTATTTTAGGACTCTAATATTCATTAGACGTAGATAATTATTTCATTTATACTTCTTATTATAAAGAGTTATGAGAATGGTGTGCTAACTAGAGGAGGAAAAAGATACTTTACAATATTCATTGATGATTATTCTCAATTCACCTATGTTTTCTTGATTAAAACAGAGGATAAAGCCTTTGAGGAATTTAAAGAATTTAAAACTCTGGTGGAAAATCAAAAGGAGAAGAAAAATTAAAATTCTTCAAAGTGATAGAAGTGCTGAATATTTTCCAGATTCATTATGTATATCCTGTGAAGAGAATGGAATAATTCATCAAAGAATGACAACATATGCTCCCCAACAAAATGGAATAGTAAAAAAAAAAAAGAGAGAATAGAACGTTAGTGAAAATGGTTAATAGTATGTTGTTACATGTTAAGTTAATAATATTTGAGGGTGAAACATTATTAACAAGAAGCCATATTACTAATAGAGTTCCATTAAAAAGTTAAAAGTATCACCATATGAATTATGGAATAATGGCAGAAAACCAAGTTTAAATTATTTGGAAGTGTGGGAGTGTATAGCTTATGATAAAGTACTTGATTCTCATCAAACAAAATTAGGCCCTAGAAGTATAAAAAGTGTTTTTGTTGGTTATGTAAAAAAAACTTTAAGGCTTATAGATTACTTGATTCAAAATGTAATGTTATTGTTGAATCCATACTTGTAGAATTCTTCGAAAATAAGTTTGTTTCTAATAGCATTGCTTATGATGAAAAAATTTCGGTAATACTGCTTGTAGTGAACAAAATTGTGATAATGTTGCTTGTGATAAAAGAAATGAGAAAAGAAAAGAAAAGAACCAATTGAACTAAGAAGAAGCCAAAGAATGAGAAAAGAATAACATCTACATTCTGACTTTATTTAGACTTTGTTTCTCCAGATTCAATCGTCTTCTTAGTTGAAGAAGATAAAACCAAAGTGTTATACAAAACACCGATTCTTTTAAATTTAGAAGAAGATCCTAAGAATTTTAGTGAAGCAATGGCTTCAAGAGATGCATCTTTTTAGAAAGAGGTTGTAAATGATGAAATGAACTCAATGTTGTCCAATAATACATGAATCTTAGTTGATTTACCTAGAGGTTCTAAACCTATTGATTGTAAATGGGTATGCAAAAGGAAATACAACACTAATGGTTCTATATACAAACCTTTAAAGTAAGATTAGTTGTTGAAGGTTTTAAACAAAAGGAAGGCTTAGACTACTTTGATACTTATGCACCAGTAGCGAGGATAACATCCATTAGAGTTCTTATGGCACTAGCTTATATTTATAAGTTGCATGTGCATAAAATGGATGTTAACAAAACTTTTCTAAATGGTGACTTAAATGAATAAGTATATATGAAACAATCAAAAGGTTTTATACTTCCTGGAAATAAAAATAAAGTTTGCAAATTGGTTAAGTCATTGTACAGTTTGAAGCAAGCACCTAAAATGTAACACCCCTTACTCGGTCCGGTTGTCGGACCCGAGTCACAAGGGGTTACTATGCGAATTCATAAAACAATTACATACTTTAAACTTTCGTAGCGGAACATACTGCGGAGCAATAGGTGGTGGATCGCCTCGGCGGATTATTTTTCTCACACGCACAAATTCAGATGATTAAACTGCGGATTATTTCACGGATATCCCTAAGTCAAAAAGTAAGGCAGATATTCAATTTGAAGCATTTCTTGTGGATATTTTAAAATGGAGAACTGTTCCTATTGCGTGAACTTACCTGGCGGAATGATAATTCGCCACAATAGTCTACTCCATTACTTTTCCTTTCCCGCGATCTTCTTTTGGTGAATTTAACTCTTGATCTATAACATAATTTTAATTCATTTTTTTATTAACTAACATCATTCGTCAGCTTATGAAACACATAAATCAGATCATTTCCATTGCTCTAGCATTCCCTTAAACCTAGCACTTAAACAATTAAGCTTTTTACTGCCATATTTATAGAAATTCTAAGATGGTTTTGAAATGTTTTCATTTTAGTTGTTATTTGTCTAACACATTTTCATTTTACCAATTAAACCTCCTTTCCATAACTTTTCATCGAATCTAAACATTTAACGCCAAATTTTTCAAGCATCCAACCATGGTAACATCAAGAAATCTTTAACAGTTTTGAAAACAAACATCACTATTAGCTAGATTGAAGCACAAAAATTTCAAAAACATTAAATTCAAGCAAAATAGACTTGAATTAGCTTATCATGCAAAATTGGAAGCTGAAGAAATTCTTAGAGCTTTTTTTTCTTCCTACTACGGTGAGATTTCGGTGGAGAAGATGAGAATGATTATCATTCTCTTTCTTTCCACTTAAATGCCCGCTAATACATAATTAACATTTTAATAGGTATTCATCTAAACTTACATGTGTTTATTCTAAACTTGTATTCATTTTTATTAAACTTGTATTCAAAAATTCCTATTTTTTGATATTAAACTTGTGTTCATTTTTATCTGTGAAGTCATCAAATAAACTTTTTTGCAAAAATAAACAAAAAGAATTTATTAAAAACAATATTTCATTAAAATTTTAATAATTAATAATTTATATGGAACTATTAAAAAAAACATTTGATATACCAAGGTCTAAAGTCGTAGTTGATGCTATTGAGGATCCGATGTGGTTTTTGGTCAATGACCACATTGACTTAAGCAATCATGGACACATTGTTGTCGATTCATTATTGAATAACTCCAAAGGCATTTAATCACATTACATCTCATAACGCAACTAAACTTTGCTGCTTGCGTATGGGTTGCTAACGCCGTCATCATCACCATGGCTGTTAATGCAAGCACTAAAATGGCTTTGCTTCCACGGTTTGTATTAATGGTTTCCTTTTCTTCTTCTCCCTTTTTACAACACAATCTCTTCCTCTTTCTTCTTTTATCTAATTTGAAACTTATATACGAATCTATAACCTAAAAATACGGAAATTGTTATCAACCAATGATATAAAATTAATTTAAAAGTCCTGAAGATAAGCTAAATAAAAGACTCATGTTTGATCTAAAAAAAAACTTCTAACTAGCCATACGTTCCAAGGGGGACAATAGTGGTATACTACTTCGCATAATATTGTTATACTTATGTAACGGATCTCGCAAATCTTACAGTATACCTCGTGAACCTTACGATGTATCTATAGAGACCTTGAACCCATTTGCGAACCTCAGGTTGGCGAACCTTAGGTTGGATATCTGTGTTGAGATTATGTGAGGATCACATGGAAGTTCAAAGTAATTGGTTGTCAATTGTCCTAAAACGTTTTATTTTAAGATATTGTATCACCGTCACTATTAAAAGTATCAAATTAGGCTTTAGTGTCAGTAATCTCAGGACATATAACAAAGCTTGTCCCCTACTATAAAAGGGCCATACAAACATCCCATACATACTACGTACTCAATTCTCCTTCTCCAACTATCAGACTCTTTCCCAAATAAACCTCTTCCCTAACCTTCATCTTTCCTCCATTCATTCAGTCACTGTTTTTTTTTCTCTTATTCACGTTATTGGTTAACAAATATGTATGAGCTTGTATACATAAATATGTGTAATTTTGGTAGAAAGGTATAAATATTTGATAATGTGTTACGAGTTTTTATTTAGTAACAAAAATAATGAATGTGCATTCGAGAAACTCCAAGCTACGAAATAAATGGAAATGCGACTTGGAGTAATGCTCAAGAAGGTATACTAGCCTAGACTAAACAAGTAGATGGCCAAAAACAAAAATCTAGTTAAACAAGTACCATCATCATCATCATTATCATCATCTTTTTATTGGAAAGAAATGCATCCTATCGGCATACTACCATCTACATGCCAATCAAAATCAAATGCATAAACCCTAAACCGTAACTGGAACACTAATTCATGCATGTTTTTAGAGAAACTTTTGTTTATTCCCTGTCCAATTTAGGCGTGTACAAACAGTTGATGGAGAAAGAGAGAAGAGAATCGAGATGAAGCTTGCATGGGTTGGGTTGAGTCCTCACCGGGCTTGCAATCAGAGTCCTATCCAAAACAATTCTGAAAGCCCATGTATGTCATCAGACCCATGTGTCGCTATCAGAAAAATGGGATGCCAGCTTTGTAAGTTACATAATAGAAAACAAGTTTGACTGACAGGGTGGAAGGTTGCCTCCACACGTCACCTTGACATTTCCTATCACTGTCAAAGCTTTGGTGGGGTTGCGAAGGTGAATTTTGAGTCTGCATCATATGTGTTTACTGGGTGAAAAGAAGAAAGTAAACCATGAGAAACAGGTCTCAAGTGTTGGCTTCCCAATTGCAAGACTTTATTAGATACGAACAAAAGCATAATAACAATATATATTCATTCATTCATTAGTTTTTTGTACAGACTTTTCCCTTTCTCCACATCCACATCTATATATCTAGGCAAGATTTCTTCGTCCCCACCTACTTTTTAACTCTTTCAGTGACTATTTCTTCAAATCCCATGTATATCTCAGTTTCAGGACTCAGGCCAAGATCCTATAAAGTATGGACCATCATATTTCATTTTATGCCTACTTTCTTATCACAACAATCCCATTTCCAATCCTTTTCAAGTTCCAACAGCAATTAGACTGGAATCGTAGATTTTAGTGGAGGAAATTTGTGTGCTGTGTCACTTCATTGACTCCAGTGAACTTTTACCCCCAGTGTTTTTCAGCAATTGCTAGGTAAAGCCCAAACGTATAGGACACTCATCTACATTTTTAACCCACAATATATGTGTCTCTCAAAACGCGTTTAGTGAACTTAACTAAACCAATAAATTATGCACCCAACGAACCTTCGACCTTTATCATAGGTGAAGTAAACCTTATACCACAATATTGTATTCTAAACATACATAAAATGCACATGGAGATTTGAACTATTGATTTGATTGCTTATCTTAAAATATGAGCGAATAAAATATGACTTCATTATCAATAATCTTTAAACACATAAACATCCCTATCTCTCAATATAAAAAAACCCATAACAACAACCAAAGAAAGCCAGTTTTTTTTTATTTTTCCAAAAGCAAAACCTTTTTTTTTTCTTAAGTGCTTTCGTATGGTACACTACACTACAATGTTTGCATTATTTGTCCATACTTCCTTGCCTTTGGAATCTACAAATTCATTGATAAATGAAGAGCACACACACGTCCATATCCTATTCTCTTTTGTACCCATAGGCTCTCTTTCTTTAGAAATATATAAATAGTTGAATTTTTTTTCTTTTATCAAAAGGTCAGTGTTTGAATTTAATTAATCAGCAATTAGTTAATAATGGAAAGGCTAATATACTAAATAAGTCCTAGAACTTTACCACTTCATTTGAATATATCCTTATACGTACTTTCATTACATTCAATTAAATCCTTATAAGTTATTCGGTATCCAACTAGGTACTTAATCTTTGATTTATAGCAGACTAAGCAATTATTGCGTATTGTATTGTTAAAATATTTAACATTTAATATTATTTAAAAAGAAGGGATTATACGAAACTACAATTCCACGTCATCCTTATCTCTTCCTAATAGGAGAACGACAAATCAGATTTTTCCTCCTGATTTTTAGCATTTTTAGTTGGATTTGAATTTTGCAGGAGGAAAAAGCTAAAAATCAAGAGAAAAAATCTGATTTGTCATTCTTTTATTAAAAAGAGATAAGGATGATGGGAAATCACGTTACTAATTAGTTATATAATTTTATAGCGCAATATTTATTTTGATTTAGAATTAATATATAATTTTGAATGTATATACAAACAAATAATTGTCTATGTTAAAATTTAACATATAGGCTTAGTTGCATATTCAATAGAGATAGAAGCAAAATAATAAAGTTTGAGGGCCTATTGAATATATTAGCCAAAAGGGAAATGTTTAATCAGCAGGAGGAAAGGAGCATGCATTTGGCAAATGGCAGTGATTTTAGTGAAATATTTGCGTGACAAGGACCAAACTATTGTAAAGCAGGTGATGGAGACCCTAGAGGCTAGAGGTGGTTGGAACAAGAGTAGCTCAGACATTCATGTGGACAGATACAAATATATTAATTAATTTCATACTTAGTTAGATATGGTATGATTGATTAAATGAATTAGTTACTCTCTTTTTCCGTCCTTAGAATCTAATCACTAGCTAGCTCCTAAGTCTTAAACTAGATATGAGAGGGTATAAAGTTCCAGGGTTTTATGACAATGACATTAACAATGTTTGGTGGTATTGTGACAATTATAGGAAAAACTCGAAAGCAACGGAAGAGATAAAGAGAGAGAGAGTGTGTGTGGGGGGTGGGGTGGGGTGGGGTTTGGATGGATGGAGGAGAGGTGGATGTTGGTGTGAATGTATTTCTGAGTTTGGGAATCACAGAAAGACAGTGAAGAAAGCCTGCAACAGAATCCAACATCCAAACATGGTAAAGCTTAGGAAGCCACCATCCGCATAGATTCACAATCTTTTTTCTCTCTTCTGCTGCTGCATCCATGTAAAATAACCCCTCTTAGCTACGTGCCGCCCACTTGTTTCCAACCCCTCTCTACAGATATATATAGAAAGAGAGTTCAAAATTAACAACCCTCTTCTCTTTCTCCAACATGAAATTTATTAACTAGTGGTTTGGCCTCACACTTGCATGGAATATGGAAGAACCCTTTCATTTTCTCTCTGCTTAGCTTCATAATTCGCTTCCTCTCAATCTTCCAAGTCTCAAAAGAAAGAATCATGGAGAGTAAGGGATACAGAAAACTAAACCTCACCCACAAATCGCACTTGCTTTACTGTTTCTCAGCTTGGGTATTGGTTAGCATCATCACCACTGCAACCACATGCCAACGAGGTATGCTCTTTCCCCTCATCTAACAAGAAAAAGGAAAACCTTGTATGGTATGTAGGGAGATCTTGACCTCTAAATTATTTCCCATGGGCGTCCAGATTCAAGGTCTCAAATCGATGGGTCCTGTACTCAAACAACTGTTTCTACTTCTACTATCTCAACTCAGCTTGCTATTATGCATGATAATCTGAATTTATCCCTCTGTTTTTTTTTCTTGGACAACAGATTTCAGGTTTCTACCGTTTGCTCAAGCAGCGGATAGTATTTGTTCTCAGGTGAGTCACTTCACACTGGATATGTTTCTCAAATCCTTGCTCTAATAAACCAATGCTATGATCTTATACTACTATAGTCTTTTAAGGGCAATCGATCTAGACACCATTGTTAGCGGGTTAAAATTTTGTATAAGAAACGGGGGCTTGAATCAATCAAAGAGTCCATTGAAATAAATGGTGTAGAGTAGAGTAGAGTAGTGCAGCCCTTGGGCAGGGAAGGACCGACACGAGCCTTGAGATGCATCGAATGGAATCATAGTATCATGGTGTATGATTAGGGCTTCACGCCACCTCCATCTCCATCCGGAAAACAACAAAAAAAGAAATCAACACTCGTGAACCCCGCGGCAGCATTCGCCAATCGCCATTGTAGAATTTAGAATTATCATCTTCTTAATTTTAACGAGTCTGTCTCGGTAACTTGCGGTAGCAGAGCTCAGCGCTTTAACCCAAAACACATACTATCTAGGACTAGGTTATATATTTGTATTCTTCCCTCCCTTCCCTTCCCTTCCCTTCCCGTGAACATAACTGTTCTCAGGTATTTGTAGGGGGCAGATTGGTGGAATAATAAAGCCATAGATTTGGGTTTTCATCTACTAAATTATCATGTAGGTGATGACTAGGATTCGGTTGTCACAGGAAATTGCCCAGGAAAACCAAGTGTCTATACCTGTTGACATCCAAGGACACCCTTCAAGCTTGCCCAGGAGAGTTTTGAGCGGCCCCGGATCATCCCCGCCACGGTGTGCCTCAAAGTGCGGCAAGTGCACGCCGTGCAAGCCTGTTCACGTGCCGGTACCTCCTGGAACACCGGTCACTGCCGAGTACTATCCAGAAGCATGGAGGTGTAAATGTGGCAATAAGTTGTACATGCCATGATGCTCGTAAATTTGTTTGGTCATATAAATATATGTGTAGTGCTAGTACATGTGACACTGGAGAACAATGAATATATATGTGATCATTAACAACAGACGAGACGAGCTGCTCACTTTGAAAAAACCCCTTATAGCCTAGCCTTCCTTTTATACAAGCTATCAACTAATTATTATATACTCTAACTCCATCTTTATAAAAAAAAATTTATTTTAATCCTCCATTAAATTTTTTTTATCTCTTTTAATCTTTTGAACTTCAAAATGGATGGATTTAGGAGATCAAGTAGACCATCAAATTACCCGAATCAATTGTCAAGTGCTGGCTCGTCACTTCCTTCCAATACTAGTAACTAGCGACTAACATCGTAATTTACAGAAACTAGTAAATAATGTGATGATTCTGATAGGGACTTTTTTTTAAAAAATTTGTTTTTCGAAAACTACATAATGAAAAAAATTAAGAAATATGTCTGTCATATGCCTTTAAAAAGATAAAAAGCTTGGAAAAGAAGGCTGTGGGATGGGTGCAATGGTGCTAAAGTTTGTTTCCTGCAATCACGTGCATTTTTCTAAACACGTACGGCATCAACAATGTCAATGAACAATCAAGAACGCCATATATTTTTAGATAAATCACAAGGATAGGCTGAGCTGAGATTTGATTTCATCATTCAAGGCCAGGAACAGGACCCCGAATGAAGCAATGATGACTTTCCCTGTTCGATGTTTATGCTAAATTTGTTTATTGTTCATGGGATCAACTGGCTTTTTGCTGCGTGATTTGAAATGGTTATATGGGGTAAGCAAGACCTACCACCATCAACGCATCTAGCAGTTTTAGATGGTTTAGCCCAAGATAGGTATGACCTTAAGGTAAGTTCTATACTTATCAACCATGAAACACTCATATAACCATTATCTATCTTGTGAAGGTTGGCTGCTTACAATTTTTCGCCTATGCCAGATTTTTTTTTGTTGTTGTTGTTAATATTGCACCTTTTATCTTGTTTTTCATGTTGATCTTCTGTTTCTGGCCTTCTGGTGGCTTTTTTGTTGTAAAGACCTGATTCTGGAACGTTTTGTATTCCAGTTCCTTTGAAGACATAGTCCTAAGAAATGAATCTTCTAACTGCCAAAGGAAAAATAAAAAGAATTCAAGGGGTGCTTACGCGAAAGATTGCTCGAATATTTTCACAATATTTATAATGTTTCGATAATTACAAGTGAAGATTTATCTATGTTCCTGAGAGTTATAAATGAAATAGTACAAGTGTTAAGTTCTCTTAGTTATTAGAAGTTGCATCTCTTAATTATTAACTAAGAGTAATATGATTATTTAAATAGGTATTTATTTAAATAAGTATATCTATTCGTAATAGATGTGACTCTCCAAATAAATATAAATCGGATTTTAGTTTCAATGACATTGAAAAGAAGTTTCGTTTTGTTCTGCCCATTTTCTAATATTCATAGATTTTTATACAATAATATTATAGAAGTTTTTTATAAAATTATTATTCTTCTTTTACATTGTTCAATGGGTTATATTTGTTAGTGTCAAACGCATTATTATATTATGAAGGTTCATTTATCGGTAACTCTTGACTAACATTTATGATTGAAGCAAATAAAACCTTAAAAAATTGTCATGATTTCACGCATTGGAGTCTTCATTAAATTCTCATGATTTTATTCCTAAGCTCACTTACCAATAATTTAAAGTTTGATGTTTGCGCGTTTATGAAAAATTAAAGAAGACATTTGTTCACCGTATAGTCACATGTTGTAATGATCCGATTTCAACGGTGTTGTAAAATTCAGTTTCGAACCAAATTAATTCAATTGAGTTAATAAATAAGTAAAATAGACTAATTACGAGTCACATATGAATCAAAAAGGTCAAACTAATAAGTGTTATTGAATTAAATTGGTTATTAAAAATAGTACAATAACTAAATTATATTAAGATTTGAATTAAAAAATGAAGTGGGGCCTAGTGGAAAATTAAACTAAGGCCATAATAGCAATTTAGCCATTTTAATATCATGACAATGTTTAACGAAAAGTTGAGTCATCACATTCCACTAATTAAAGTTAAGATATTAAGCTTTTAGATTAGTAACTAATTAACTTAATTAGTTTCACAATTAGCATATAAATATATATGTGTAAATTAAGTGGGAAAGAGAAAATTTTACTTCCATCATTTTCTTCTCTTCCACCGTCCATTAGAAAAGAAAGAAAATAATTTTTTTCCTCCTGATCTGTCATAATTAGATATATCAAATTAGAATTCTCTGATATATTTAAGGAGCTTGTTTTCAGGTAATTTCGTGTATTTTCTATAGTTTTTTGTAGTTTTAGGCTTTCGATCAAATAAGTGTAAATATCTCTTTTTATTTATTTTGAGACCCAAATTGGCCAATTGTGTCATTGTGGGCCATAATATATGATTGAGTGTTGTAGGGACGCGTTTGAGGTTGGAATGGAGTGAGAACATCACCAAAGGAGAGGAAATCACAATATTCCACCCTTGGAATCGCAATACCTTCAACAGGCCCTAAGAGGAAATCACAATATTCCACCTTTGGAATCACAATCGAGTGGTATCGCGATATCCACTTTGGGTATCGCGATTCCCACTTGCCAAGGAGAACCCTAAGTTTTAGACTGTCGATGATGTCGCAATATCCTACCCTTGGGTATCGTGATATTGATGTCATGATGGGACAAAAAAATGACATCAGAGGTAGTCTTTGTCCAACCGAAGCATCAATCTATGAAGGGTCGTTCAAAGGAAATTTGGTCAAGAAAAAGGGTCAGAAATGACTGCTAAAAACAACCAAATTTGGCTGAGGAGAGAGGAGACACACATTTAGGCTTAGTTTTAGATAGTTTCTCTTAGGTTTTCCTTTAGTTTTTCTCTACACTTTTCTAAGGTTTCTTATTTTTAATATTCTTAGTTGTAGATTTAATATTTTTCTGCAACTTTTCTTCTTGTTCTTGTTGTTATTCAAGTTAGTTAAGTTAGGCAACATTGTAGCTTAGGTTTATTTGCACTTTTAGTCCATTTCCTTTCTTGTAATGACATTTCAGCCTTTAGCTTAAGGTATTTCAGTTTCTTTTTGTTTAACTTGTTAAATACTTCAACTTTTAAGTTTCTTGTTCTCTTTTTTATTGTTGGATGATCCTTATTTCTTTTCTTTTATGTTTTTTAGAGTAAAAATCCAAGCTTTCATCTTTTTTTTTTAAGTTTTATGTTTATGGCTTCCATGTATGTCTCTTTTATGTTTGTTAGTGTGATTTGTAGCATAGGTAACTAAACTCTTAAGAGAGTGGTTAATGGAGATGTGGATAAGTTGATTTTTGGATAAGAGACTAAATTGTAATAAATTTGACTAAATTGAATGAACACAAAAACTTAAGATTGACGCCTTAAAGGGACATTTAGACAAGTGAGATCAAGAGGTAATCTTGTTGAGTATCAATTCATTAGTTCCAAGTTAGTCGGCGAGATCAAGAGATAAACCAAATCAATTCGTCTAAATTGGTAAAGTTGAGACCAAGAGGTAAAATAGAACCATTTAGGAGTTTAAGCAATTTAAGTCCCTAATTCGAGAGTTAGTGAACCACATCAAAGTCAACCAACCACCGATTGTTAGTTAATTATTAGTTTCACACATTTGCACCTTTTTACGATTTAGTCCTTTAGTTCATTAGCTATAATTTAGGTTAATCTCTCCTTAATTTATGATTTTTCGTAATATATCATTTAATGATCGGTTGGTTAGACTCCTTATCTTGCATGCTAGTAACTTGGAATTGCTCAATCGCCACCTCTTTTGGGTTCGACCCATTGGAATACTTTGTGTTTCGTCGAACTATAAATATTACAACTAACATTGTACGCTTATAGTTAAAACCCACTTTACAAAATAACTTTGCAAAATCATTCGTTTTAACGTGCACGCACGCGTATGGTCACCTCCATTCCTTCTCTATCATAGCTTCAATTAGGAAGATAGATGAGTTTTGTTTTTTAATTTTTTTATGGAAAAATATTAATTGATGATAAATATGAGTAACCCAATTGTTTAATTAGAGTATTAATAAGCTTTAATTTAGTTTTCATTGGTGAGAAACTTGAGAAAAATTGATGCTAAATATTCAAGACATGCATGGTTAATTCTAAATAAAACCATGATAGGAGTAATTTATAAGTGTGATAAAATTGTTGATTTAAGCTTCAATTTGTATTTAAGTAATTTAGTTAAGTACATGTTAATGGGGACTTATTTGTAAGGGATGAAAGTTTTGAGGTTTGAAAATAAATAATGCTTGTAGAAGGTCTTTGTACTTTATTTGTTAAGTTGGATTTAAATTCAGTTGGGTAAATTGTGAGAACCAGGTATTTTGGATATTAAGGTGTATATGGACTAAATTGAATCAAATGCATTCATGTATATAATGTGTTTAATAGTATTTGAATTGTGTGATTAATTAATTTTTTGTATTCAATTTCAATTTCATAGGTAAAGACGGCGCAAGACCATCCTAGGACAAAGGGAAATCCAAAGCCATTAATGAATAGATACTCCAGTTTATGCTCTCATAATTCAAATTTGTTAAATAATTAAATGTATATGCTTGGTTTGTCAAATGATCAGAAATAGCTAACTACCGCTATGGTTATGTTTGAAAGGTACATAAATACCTGATTATGTGATTAAGATCATTGTGTATGTAATTTATATATGTATATGCTTGTTTAATAGTATGTAATGATTAATAATGGAATTTGCACTATTAATATTGTCGAATAAAGTCGTGGGTATAGTTGGCATGCCATAGGGTCTGTATTGATAGGTGGGAGATTCAATGTTATACATGTACATATTGTGATAGTTCTTTAATACCCTGGGGGTTAAGAACGTATCACTAGCTCAAATACCCTGGGGGTACAAGCGTATTCTGGTGTGGTTGGTGGGATCGATGCATTTATGCCCAATTAGCACTTCGATGCATATTTGGTGTAATAGTGGATTGATTCGAGTATTCGTTCTTGTGTTTGATTTGATTACATGGGATTAAAATGTGAAAATGACGTGTTGAACATATATGAATCTATAATGAGATATTGATATTAATATAAAACATGATTTAGATATGATAAATCATATGCGAATACCCGAAAGGTGCGTCGAAATTAAGTTATATGAAAGCATGCAAAATGTTGACAAAGATGTGAGTTAATGATTACTGATATGAAACCGTAAATAGTTTAATGATTTCAAGTGTTTACGTAACGAAAATGTTGTTCTTAAAATGGTTGTTGGTTAATATGAATAATCTTCCTAGTTAGATTAGACCTGTCAATGGGCCGAGCGGCCCGGCTCGGCCCGATGGCCTGCCCGAAATATGGGAGGATTCGGGTAAAAATATAGGCCGAAATATGGGCTTGGGCAAAAAAACGAGGCCCGATTAAAAAATGGGCCGGACCTTAGGCACCACTTTTTTGGTCTGGGCCCTGCCCGAATATAATAAATATATTTTTTAAATTTTAAAATACTTTTAAATTTTTTTTTTATTTTTAAAACAATTTTTTAATGTTTATTAAAAAATGGGTCGGGCCAGGCTCGGGCTTATGATATTTTTCTAGGGTCGAGCCTGGACAAAATTTCAGGCACATATTTCGGGCCGGGCTAGGCCCGGGCCTAGGAGGCGGGCCAAAAAAAATTTTCGGGCCCAGCCCGACCCATGAACAGGTCTAAGTTAGATGCATATTTGGTTTTTATTTAAGTTTATAATTGAATTTGAATTATGTTAGCACGACTGACTAACCATTACTCAACGTCCATGCGTAGGTTTTGAATAAAATCTATAGAAGTTTTGCGATTAAGTGTCAAATTTTCCTGATCAACTTGGGACTTTTGGGGACTCTCCCCTTTTATTCTTGTTTAAAAATTCAAGTCAAAAGTCAAAAGCTATATAAAAGAATAATTTCAAATGTGTGGTCCATGATATTTCACCAATAAAATATTTTAATGACTCACATACAGTCCCACTTCTAAAATATCTCCAATTTAATATTTCAAATATAATCCATGTAAATTGACCAAATTACCCTTCATGTGGTAAAATTGCATTTCAGTCCCCATTTTTTTTATCTCATCACTATTCTTTATTCCATCCAAGGCACTTAATCCTTCAAAACTTTAATTTATAATTTTCAATCATGATTAAAAACTATTCATGCATAAATTGCGTTTGAGGACCATTCCCAATAAAAATAAAAAACTTACAATTTAGTCCCTGAACTCTTATTTTGATTCAATTCAGTCCCAAAAATAATTTTGCTTGCACCCCTACACTATCATGATCATATAATACTTAATCAATGTTTATTCAACTCATTTCCTCAACATTGGGAAAATTGCACTATAGTCTCTATACTTTTTAATTTTTTCAATTTAGTCATAAAAGTGATTTCCATCGAATTAATAATCAATCTGAGTCACCATTATCCTCCACAATAATTATTAAATTTTATTTTCCTTAATATGGTCAAATTACACTAGTGCCCTTAACTTTTTATCTTTTCAATTTAGTTTGTGTTTCATAATTACACATGTAAGATTTACTTCATCGATTTCCAAAATTAATCCTTTTAACTCCTTTAAAATTCCATAAGTTTTCATTTTTCTAAAAATCAAAATGCTTCTTTAAAATTTGTAACATTAGTCTTCGAATTCTTTTCTATATTTCATTGTACGTAATCTCGGAACAATACCCACTTACTATACTAGAAGATTTGAGGTGAAGGCAATAGAAATGTTGGAAAATCATTATTGTGTTGTTTTGATATGAGATTCTAAAAATTTGCAACATGAATGATATTGTGACTTGAAAAGTTATTTGATAAATGGAATTGAGTTTTAATAGAATGTCCTTGTGACTTAGTCAAATTGTTGGGATATGGTTGACATGCCATTAGGGGACTAGATGCATTTTTGAGTTAAAAGGTCGTGGTTAGAATGCTATGACAAATTTGCCTCATGGCAAAGCACTTATGTGCAATTTTTATCCAATTCTAAGGTATTGGATAAATACTCTTCTAGCGTAAATTTCAGGGCGTTTGTTTGGTTAATCCAATGTATCTAAGTAAACTAAAGGCCATGATCTAACAATTCTATTAAAAGATGTTAAGTTGAAGATCAATGAGTCATGAGCACTTTGTATATTTATATAATCTTGATTGATTGAGATACATGTTTGGGATAAAGCTTAGCAACAAGGAAATTTAATTAATTTAATGTTATTCACCTTGGTTTACATGCTAAATTTTACTCAATGGCTAATCAAAGAGTATCCAAAGGAATTTATCATTGAACTTATGCTTAACGCGTCGTTGTCTTTGTGTGTAGGTATATGTTGCTTGTGGAAGATCGGTTCATCTCGTGGATCATCATCCTACACCATAGCGATATTAAGAGCGTATGAATCTATTGTGTTTGTATTTGTGACTCCTAGTGACATGTACTAGAGGGTCTTTAGTTTATCCAGATATGCCAGTTTCATTTATTAAATGTGGTAGCAAATCGATTTTGAAGCATAACACTTACAAATTCATGGCATGATAATTTTTTTTTTAAAAAAAGACCAGATTTTTTTGTCTTTTAGTGAATTCGGGCCGGGCCAGACTCAGGCCAAAATACCTTACCTGAGGCCTTTAAACAGGCCTTATTTTTTGTCCAAACTCATTTTTCGAGCCTATATTTTTGTCTAAATCCTCTGACATTTCGGGAGACCGACCCATGATCAGGTCTACGATGTGCTCATGCAATGCATTAAACTATATTATGGGTAAATATTATATATATAAAAATATTAATTTATTAAATGTATCTTTTAATTTAAATATAATAAGTATGTACATTTATATATAAGTATTACTTTACACAATTATTAATTCAAGGTACATTGATTCAAAATTTGACAAATCATCCTTATTTTTAAGACTATAACTAACTTATACACCAAGTAAGCTCATACATCGCATAGATAAGAAAACTAATTTTTTTATATTAAGTTCCATTACTAATACCAAATTAGAGTTACTATGTTTATTAATAAGTTTTATGATAATTTTAGTTAAATATTTAATAGTTTTATAGCAAGTAAAAGTAAAGGCTCCCATTCAAGCCAACATTTTTAATTTTTAAATATTTTATATTTTTTTATTCTTAAAAATTTTGTTGGTTGTTTCAACCATGGTCGTAATTTTCAGTAGATTTTGGAATACAATAAATTAAATAATCCAGTGCATGGTTGTGTTTAGTTTCACCATTATTATTTTTACACTAACGGTATCAACCAAAAGAGACCTCAGGCTTAGATTTTGCTTAGTTGAAAAGTAATTTTACATTAACAGAATCTAGAAGCTTCTAAATAATTGGATTTCTTAAATCGATAGATAAGTCCAAAAAATATCTAAAAGATTCCCTTACATTAGGAAAATGTCTTTTAAATTGTATTTAAAATTCTAAAAATTAATCAATTGGCACATGTAATCATTTTAATTCTATTTGTAAAATACTAGCTAATAATTACTATTTTAGTGTAGTAAAAATGGTTTACAAATGATTCTTTTTATTGTTAAAATATTAAAAATAATTTATATAACAAATTGAATTTGTATTAATCGGAATTAAATGCATATAAAATTAACGTCATATAATACAAGAGTGATACAACGCAGATGGGAATCTCTGCCTTTTGAGACCGCCGTTGTTGGTGTCCAATTTTCTAAACTAAAATTCAACATTGCCAGCTTCACAATTTTTGTCAACTCGTCCTTTTAGAGATTTTTTATTTACTCCAAAAATTTAAAAAATAAGAAAGTTAAATTTAGGGGTTAATGGCAAATTTTAGCAAAGTTAATGTTTTGTTGCGTAGCGCCGTCCGCGTATTTGAAGTAAATTAGGCAAGCGGAAAGGAAAGTTCCACCGTCCAACACGCTCTCGGTTTTAAGTTAAAAAAATATTAATATATGAAAGACGCCTTTATCCCAATATCAAAGTCCAACTAAAAGACCTCCATCTTCATCTGGGTTTTTTTCCATCAAATTAAGTTTTGCGTTTCGTATTTCAGGTTGAAGAAATCCTCCTTTTGGGTTCGATCTCTGGCTTCACCACCAATGCTAGAGATCGGACATGCCCCAGGTAATGCCCTTTTCGGCAAATACGAGATCGGCCGGCTCCTCGGTTGCGGTGCTTTCGCCAAGGTTTATCATGCCAGAAACCTCCGCACCGGCCTCAGCGTCGCTGTTAAGGTCATCAACAAAAAGAAGCTACCCAGCCTCACCATGATGTCCAACGTCAAGCGCGAGATCTCCATCATGAGTCGCTTGAACCACCCTTATATCGTCAAACTTTACGAGGTTCTGGCCACCAAAACCAAGATCTATGTCGTCATGGAATTCGTCAAAGGTGGAGAATTGTTCGCTAAGGTTGCTAAAGGAAGGTTCACCGAAGATCTCAGCCGTAAGTATTTCCAACAGCTCATCTCCGCCGTCGGGTACTGCCACTCTCGTGGGATATTCCACCGTGATTTGAAACCTGAAAATCTCCTCCTTGACGACAACGGGAACTTGAAGGTTTCGGATTTCGGTCTCAGCGCCGTAACCGATCAGATCCGAGCCGACGGCATGCTGCACACCTTGTGTGGGACCCCAGCTTACGTCGCACCGGAGATCTTGTCAAAGAAGGGATACGATGGAGCTAAGGTGGACGTGTGGTCATGCGGCGTCATCCTCTTCGTGATGAATGCCGGTTACTTGCCTTTTAATGATCCCAATCTCATGGCTATGTACAGGAAGATCTACAGCGGTGAGTTTCGTTGTCCTAAATGGATGTCCAGCGATATGAAACGGTTCATTTCTCGACTCCTGGATACGAATCCCGTTACAAGGATCTCCCTTGATGAGATCCTTAAGGATCCATGGTTCAGGAAGGGTTACAAAGAGCCCAAGTTCCACGAGGAGCAACCCAAGGATGACGCTCAGGCCTCAAGCTCGAAGTTGAATGCATTCGATTTGATATCCTTCTCCTCGGGTTTGAACCTGTCGGGGTTGTTGGATGAGTCTCACGATTACGGTGAACGGTTCATATTAAGAGAGTCCCCAGAGAAATTGGTGGAGAAAGTGGAGCAATTAGGCAAGGGTGAGAGAATGAAGGTCAAGAAGAAGAAACAATGGGGCGTTGAATTGGAAGGAAAAGAAGGGATTTCTGGGGTAGCTATTGAGGTATACCAGTTAACCGATGAGCTGGTTGTGGTGGAAACCAAAAGAACAGGCAGTGATGCTCAATGGTACAAGGAACTCTGGAACAACAAGCTTAGACCTGCCCTAGTGGGAAATTAGCCGTACGTAGTGGTTTGGCTTTTGTGGAAACGCAGAGATGAAGTCTTGTTGATTTCAATATGGGTGCATATGCTATTGTTGTTGTTATTATTGTTATGAATTGATTGATGAATGATGTGAATAAAAGGGAAGAATACAGACAATATATGCATCAGCAATGGAGGAATTTTCCTTCCAAGGCAGAGCAGAAGGAGAAGGATGAGTGAAACTTACTACTTCATACAGAAGTTAGTATAACAATCATAGTAGTTATTATAATTATGTAAGTTGCTGTATGTTAGCAGCATTTTGGTGGAGTAATACTAAAGATAACCGGGAACTTTGTTTATTTGGGGATTAACAAAATCCCCATCCCCAACATAAAGTTTACCATTGGATTTCTCTTGCTTGTATTGTGTTGTGTTGTGTTGTGTTGTATATACCTTTCCTTTTGGTGTATATAAGAGAAGTGCAGCCAAAGAGAATACTGGATTATATAAATAATAAAGGGATGGATTTTTATTGTTTTTCTTTAATTTCTCTTAATTCAGAATCCTCTGTCTTCGTGTTTATTGTTGATTTTGCGTTCACTAGTTATTTCAATTTTTTTTTTTTTTGGGGGGGGGGGGGAGTATTGCATTAATGTTTCTATGTACATCTAATGTTGCTAAGGGCTATACAATCGTTGGGGCTGGAAAAATTGCTTAAGCTCAGAAATCTGGGCACAAATTTGAAAAGGTGTTTTGGCATAAATTGGTATGGTGCTCAGCCCAAGTCGCCATTCTGAAACACTCTTTTATCTCATGGCTTGCTGTTGCTGTTTGGGATCAGTTACTGACAAAGAGTTGGCTGATATCATGGGGCTGCAAGGTTCTCCCAGATTGTTTATCCTGTGCAATAAATATTGAAACCATAGATCATATCTTCCATGACTGTTCTTCAAACAGATATTCAAACAGATATGGGGTGGCAAGAGAAATTGTTTGGATTGCTCGGGTTTCAAAAGGCGAGTCACTTCTTCCTGTAATTTTAAGGCTTGCCTGGGCCCTGGAATGTGTTCATCTACATGCTCTGTCAAAATAGGAACAACAGGCTACATGGAAGCACAGGAAAGCAGACCCAAGGGCTCTTTCAACTAATCCAGAGAGCAGTTCCTGACAGATTATTTGGCTACAACTATACTCTGAACAACCAAGAACACCAAAGTAACATTATTAGGAGGCTAGCCATCAATCGTGTCGAGTCTACCAATATAAACCTACGCCTAATTTGTAATTTAAGCAGTATAGGTAGTAGGGTTGATCCCTCAGAGACTGAGTTTACTGAAATTGTTTCTCTTTCTTGACCAGATTTGTGTATGGACAGTTGTCGTACCCAAGAAATTTGGGGGGAAATAAAATTGAAAACTAGAACCTGGAATAAACAGAGAAAAAAAATGCGTGAAAAGTAAAAGCTGAGAATGAAATAAAAACAGTAAAATAAATCTGAAGAAAAATTAATTAAATTAAGCTCAGCTTTAGGCACGGGTTTTTCTCTTCTTTGAACCGATCCTCAAAATTAGATGAACTCATCTTTTCCAATAAGCTAGTTATAGCTACCAAGGAGCCTCGGACACCAACTCTTCCTTGTGTAAATTAGTTATGGAACGTCCAATAACTAACCCTTACCGATCGAACAACCAGTGAAACATCCGTGATTTAGAACTACGACAGCTTTGCGTTCTAAAAGAGCCTCTCGAACCAATGTCCTGAACCGCGTGGGACATTTAAATCCAGTTACTACTTCCCTTGATGGAACCAAACAGCAATCTTCATTTGGCACGCCAATGTGTTCACAGAAAACCAATTAGACAATCGATCCTTTCCGAATTCCAACTGTACGCCTAACCACACTAAATCAAACGACATCTTTTCTGACTTAGTGTTGATTTGACTTTGTGAGTTGACAAAATCATACTCTTAATCAGGAGAACTAAAAAGTACTGGAATTTAGGAGTTAATTTGTTCAGGTTCGTAACTCACGGGTCTTGACGAGGCTAATTCCGACCTAAAAATGGATTTAGTTAGCTAAGGCTTGGGGCATGTTGGTATTGGATAAATTAAATAAGGTAAAAATGGGTGAAAAGGATGGGTGGCGTGATTAAGTATGGGGGCTGGAAATTTGGTAATGTATTAAAGTGGGATGGTTAGCTACTGGAAATGAAAAGGGAATTTGAAAAAGAAATTGTAAATAGTTTAAGTTGGTGACTAACTAGAAATTAATAAATTGAAGAAAAAAGAACTAAAAACAACAAATAGCTACGTGAAGAAGATATTGCATTTAAAGATGAAAGCTTGATTTATGACTTGATGATTAAATGAACAAAGTAGTCCCATATTTATACTAGTGGCTTTGCTAAATTAAGAGCCACTAGCCATAGAAAATCAAGGAAATAAAATATTTCATGATAAAAATATCCCTACATAATCTCTCACTAAGTCAATTTCAGCTAATTAAATCTTGGAAAAATTATTCTTTGGCCCGCCTTCTTTGCTCTTTTCTTTAATCTAGCCCAATTGTTTTCTTTTTCTTCTATTTAGCCCTAAATTGCTCCTCTGCACAAAATTCAATATAAACATGGAAAAATTAGTGGTGCACTCTCATAAATTAACCAATTTAATTACATAAAATATGCAACTTTAGCATTTGATCAAATCCCCCTACTTAGTTCATGCTAGTCCTCGAACATTTTGTATGTATCTGCAAAAGGAAAAATTTCCTCCATAATAGGGCTTGGCCCCCATGGTTTGCACAATTCAACAATTTAGTCCTTACATATTAACCTAGCCTTAAGAAATAAGGAAGAGTACCCCTCATTTTTATTTATTTTTGTACTTAGGACATTTTCGAATTTTTTTGACTCGAGACATGATGACAACCCAAACACCATGTTCCAGTTACTCGATTCGGATGTCTCTAAGCGGGTTATTTCGCCCTACTCGTGATACTTTGTTAACGGAGTGAGTGCAAAGAAATTGGGTAGCCCCACGGACCTTTTTACGTGAGATATGATGACAACTCAAGCACCATATTCCGGTTACTTTGTCCGGTGTACAACCCTAATTTTCACTCTTAACATTCGTATCAGAGGAGTATTATTTATTTTTTTCATTTTTTTCTCGTTTTTTTTCATTTTTTTTTGTAAAAGCTATTGAAAAGTTTATACATAAATATCTAAATAGCTAAATATGTCAAACCATAAGTGTACCATCCCAATTTATCAAGGGAATTATTTACCTTCCACGAGAAACATGCAAAAAGCGACAACGGATAAGCTAATTAGAACCAATTTATGTTCCTCTCCCCCTTACTTAGTTTACATTGTCCCAATATAATTTAAAGAATAAAAGTAAAGATAAGTAGGAAAAAGAGAGAAAAGGAAACTCCCTATATATTTCAATGTCGTGGAGGGTGGATTAGGCCTTGGCTGAAATTAAAGGAATTTTGTAGGCTGAAATAGAAGCTTAAATTTTGTCTTGGAAGGTCTACCTGCAAAATAAAATAAAATAAAATAGAAGGAAAAATAAAAATAAAATAAAATGTGCAAATTTTATTTCTCGAATTTATAGCTTAGCTAATACTATGTTTAAATATTCAAGAAATAAATTATTAAAATCCAAGATTATGGGATTTAGTAAAATAGTCATGATAAATGCACCAGGTAAGTTCTCATGAAAGAGAGGTGAGTCACAATGGACATTCTTAAGTACCAAGTCTTTCCTTAGACAGAACCGATCATCGACATGCATTTTCACTTTCAGTTTTACCTTCCCAAAAATTTTATTTACATAAAGGAAAAATTTGGGTTGCCTCCCAACAGCGCTTTTTTTAACGTCGTTTAGCTCGACGACCTGTTATTCAAATTCTTTATCCTTTTGTAATAGACTGTCAAGTGGTTGCGCGATCTTTGAGAAGTCTTTTATGAATCGTCTGTAAAATCCATACACCGTGAAGTCATTCATGAAGACTTCAATGATTTTCTCGACATAATCAGAGAATATGCTTACCATGCATCTCTGGAAAGTGGTTGGAGCATTATAGAGTACAAACGGCATTCGTCTATACACAAACATTCCAAAAGGGCACGTGAAAGTTGTTTTGTCTTAATCCTCTGGCGCCATCGAAATTTGAAAAAATCCTGAGTACCCATCGAGACAACAATAATGGGTCTTACCAACTAATTGCTCGAGCATTTGATCGATGAAGGGAAGTGGAAAATGGTCTTTCCGGGTAGCTGCATTTAATTTCCTGTAATCGATGCAAACCCTTCATCCATTCTAGACTTGGGTAGGGACTAGCTCTCCTGATAAGTTTTTCACCACTGTCACGCCAGTTTTCTTGGGCACGACATGAACTAGGCTAACCCAATCACTGTAAAAAATCGGGTATATCATTCCAGCATCTAACAGTTTCTGGATCTCCTTCTTTACTACTTCCATCATGGGTGGATTAAGGCGCCTTTGAGCATCTCTCTTCGGTTTCATGTTATCTTCGATGGAAATTTTTTGCATACAAGTGGATGAACTTAGCTCTTTAATGTATGCTATTGTCCAACCAATAGCTTCCTTATAATCCACCAGATCTCGAACAAGTCTTTCCTCCTCGTCTTTGGTTAGCTTGTTTGACACTATTATCGGTAAGGTGTCTTTTTCTTCCAAAAAGACCTACTTAAGATGGTCCGGTAACGCTTTAAGTTCCAAGGTTGGTGGTTGCAAAATCGAAGGCAACATTTTAGTTTGGGAAGGTAAAAATTCAAATTGGTTACCTCAATTTGTCAACGATGTTTGCGTCTCTAAGTGTTTGATAATTTCTCGCAATGGATCTCCTAGACTTGATAATTCCTCGAGATGATTTAAAACATCCATGTCAATGCTTCTGTAAAGGATAGTTTCCAACTCATCAAAGTCATGATATTCAGAATAAGATTGAGTTAAACAATCTATAATATCAATGCTAGAAATATTTGATAGTGATTTAGGATGACTCATGGCTTCGTAGACATTAAATTTCACGACTTCACCATCAAACTCCATTGTCAGTGTTCCATTCTGAACATCAATTTTTGCACTTACAGTACTTAGGAACGGCCTTCCAAGCAAAATATCAGACGAATTAGTTGAGTTATCGTCCTCTATATTAATAATGTAGAAATCTGCAGGGAAAATTAATTCGTTAATTTTAACAATGACGTCTTCAAGCAACCCTTCGGGGTAGATGACTGACCTGTCTGCCAACTGGATTATTACTCATGTCTTTTCCAAAGGATCTGCGTTAATCAACTTATAAATAGAATAAGGCATAACATTAATGGAAGCCCTTAAATCACACATGGCTTTCTTAATGCCTACATTACCTATCTCGCATGAAATAGCAAACATACCTTGGTTCTTGTATTTGGGCGGAACTTTCTTTTGCAATACTGCGGAGACATTTTCTCCTAAATTTACTCACTCGTTACCTATTAACCTCCTTTTGCTAGTACACAATTCCTTAAGGAATTTTGCATAATGAGGGATTTGTTTGATAGCGCCGAGCAAAGGGATATTTACCTCCACCTTCCTGAATGTTTCAAGGATTTCTTTTTCCTCCTTCGTTTTCTTATCCTTTGCGAGCCTCCCTGGAAAAGGAGGTGGCATCACGACTGGTTTCTGAATTTCTGATTCTGGTCTGACTTTTGGATCAAAGATATGTTTTTCTCGTTCCTTGTCTTGCCCATGACTTTTGCCTGGAACTGTTTCCAGAACTTTTCCACTACGAAGAGTTATTGCACTTACATTCTGCCCAGGATTCGGCTCTGTTTAGGAAGGTAATTTACCTTGAGTTTCCAAACGATTAACTGTCATCAAGAGTTTACTAACTTGATTAGTTAACTCTTGTATTGATGCGTCTATCCTTTGTTGATATTTTGCAGCATCGACGGCAAGTCTTTGCACAACAGCTTCTAGGGATGTGCTCGACTTGGGTTGTTGTTATGGTGGTTGCAAATGTCTTGGTTGGTATGATGGATTGTATCGGAGATTAGCTCCGTAATTCAAGTTGGGATGATCCTTCCACCTGAGATTGTAGGTGTTAGAAAAATGATCATAGCGTCTTTGTGGAGGTCCCGGAAAACCTTCGACAGCATCAACATTGTACAGGCCCATTTTGACCCAACAACCCAACAACCCACCTAAACAGAAACCCAAACCCGAATAGCCCAATAGCAGACCCAAAAATAAACCCAATAGCCTAACACAAATACCAACCAAGCCTAAATACCCAACAAGCCCAAAAATAATTTGTCAAACTAGGGTTTCAACTTTTCTGAAACCCTAGTACTGCAGCAAATGCCCTAGCTTTCGCCCTAAGCGCCGCCACTGTCCGCTTCATCAGTGCAAGTGGCCACCTACTCTCTGCCACCGCCTAACTGCTCACCTGCAAACAAATAAAGAAAGCAGCAACAACAAGCAAATAAAAAAATAGAAAAAATTGTAAAATGGCTCTATATAAAGCCATTCGAACATCAAAACCGGGGGCTTTTTTCTTTCTTTCTTTTGATTTTTCCTTTTGTAATAGAGACCGGATCAAAATAAATAAATAAATAAAAGAAAAAAAATCAAAGGTGATTTCCAAGTTTTTCTGATTTCAATCTTTCCTTTTTATTTTTATCATTGTTTTTACTTTTTATTTTTATTTAACGAAAATATAAAAGAAGAAGAAAGGAAAACTCACCGGGACGGGGTTTCCCATGCCGATCTGGCGTTCGTCGGCCGTCGGAGGCAGTGGCCGTGCGGCGAGCAGAGCGGCGGTGCTAAGGGAACCCCAAGAGTCGGAAGTTTGAGAGAAAAAGAAAAGGGGTTCTGATTTTTTTTTAAAAAAAGGGGTGGTTAAAATGTTTTTTTCTGAAAATTTTTTATTTAAATATCCTGACCCGCGTTTAACCCGACCCGACCACTGGGGATCCACGTGTTTAGGCGTAAGGGGATATTTTCGCAATAAGCCCATCCGCCTTTGCGGTGTATTCAATGCGGTTTCTTTATTATTTGCAATTTCGGCCGTAAAATTTCCTTTTGTTTTAATTGGGTCCACAGGCCATGTACACGGGCCTTGGCAGAACGACATCGTTTGATTAACATGGGAATATTTCCCATTTGGCCCTTCTACTTTTCGCGCGCATCACAATTGAGTCCATTTCTTTATTTATTTATTTTCGATTTCGCCCCAAATGTTGCTCTTTTATTATTTTAGTGCTTTTCTAATTTTTTATTTTTACTTTTATTTTATTATTAAACCTATTATGTTATTTACTGTTATTATTATTATTATCCTCATATTTTGTTTATACTTATTATGTAAATTTTATATATATATGCTTCATATTATATTATTATTATATAATTGCTTATATATGTATATACGTATATGTATATGTATGTTTTTTATATACATAAATACTCTTTTTTATATGTGTATATTTATATATATATATATATGCTCTTACATATTCATTATATTTTCAAAATATATTATTTATATTTTTGTACTTTGTGATTTATATATATACTTACATATGTATTTTATATATTTGATGATGGTTTTATACGTATACATGTACGTGCATATATGCTTATGTATTTTCACGTCCAATAGTTTTAAATAAGGTGTACATGCTTATGTTTTCATATTTTCATGCTTATGTGTATACGTGTTTATGTATCTTTATAATTATATGATTTTTGTTGATTTTGTTCATTTATTTATTTACATGTTTATTATTGTTTATTTTCTTACTTTAGTTTCTTATCGTTTGTTATTTCGCCCGTATAATTGTTTTTATTTTTTATTATTTTGCTTGTATCATTTTATTTACATTGTCATCATTATTATTATTTTGCATCCATTTTTACTCGGATTTATCAAAAAAACGAAAAATCTAAAATAAAAGTAACACTCGGTATTTTAGATCTTCGAGAGAATCGAGCCCTAACGTATTGGGTTCCGATTTTCTTCGTTGAATTTAAATAATCGAGATTACTCTTTTAAAAATGATAAAAAGCTCGTTATCGAGAATTCAATACGTTGTGTCCTAACGCATTGGATGTGACACGTTGTTTTCTCGAGACGAGGATTTTTCGAAATAAATGCAATATTCAATGTTTAATATTTTGAGAAATTGTGCCCTAACGTATTGGGTTGCGATTTCTTCATTTGATTTAAACAATTGAATATTCTTTTAAACTTTATTTCACGATTTTTTTTAAACTCAAGTTTTAAACGATATCGGGAGTTAAGAAAAGATTGTGTCCTAACTTACTGGGCATGATCCCATTCCTAAACCCGAGATAATAAAATATCTTTTAAATAAATAAAATTTTGGCATTCATTCGCGTATTGGAAATTCGAGACATTGTGTCCTAACTTACTGGATATGATGCTTTCTTTCTCGATTAACGTGGAATGTGCCCCCTTTTCCCAAAGTTTTCAACTTTTTAATACAAGGATCGTATTTTTAAATTTCTTTAAAGTTTTTAGCTTTTCGACAATAAGACATTAAGTAATCAACTAAGGTACCAATTTTGGGTGTATCGAGGGTGCTAATCCTTCCTCGTACGTAACCGACTCCCGAACCCATTTTCTAGATTTCGTGGACCGAAACCGTTGTTTTAATAAAATCAAATCATTTATTAAAAACAACCTTTTTCGAGGTGATCCAATCACACCTCATAAAAAAAAGAGATTGGTGGCGACTCCCGTTTCTTTTTTTCAAAACCCAAGTCAACCCCGTTTTCCGTAAAAAAATGGTGTCAACAAACATGTGTAGTTGAATTGTCATTAAGGATTGGGCACAAATCCATCGGATGTTCAGACATAGTACAAATTCCACACAGTTGGCTCAAATTCTTCTTTTTTGTAAGCATTGATTGAATAATATTAGTAAGCTTATCCAATTTATCTTCTAAGGATGAAACGTTTACCCCATTAACCAGTCCTGTCGGTTCTGAATTCATCCGATACTGTTGAGAATTTACCGCCATGGTGGATATTAGATCTCTTGCTCTTTGAGGAGTCATATTGACAAGTGCCCCTCCACTTGCAGCGTCAATCATCTTCATTTCCATAGGGACAGACCCTCGTAGAAATATTGAAGAAGTGATTACTCGTTCAAACCGTGTTGAGGACAACTTGCACATAATTTTTTGTACCGCTCCCAATAGTAGTAGAGTGATTCACTATCTATTTGGCGAATTCCCACTATGTCTCTCCTAAGTTCAACTGCTCGCGATGCTGGGAAGAATCTGTCAAAAAATACACGAGATAAGTCATCCCACGTTATAATAGAACCGAGGGGTAAGTAAAATAATCATTCTATTGCTGTATCAATTAAAGAAAAAAGAAAGGCCCGAAGTTTGATTTCATCTTCGGTTACTCCCTGAGGTTTCATGCTTGAGCAGACCATATAGAATTCTCTCAAGTGTGTGTGTGGATTTTCGTTCTTCAGGCCTCAAAAAGTGGGCAAAAAGTGAATAAGGTCTGATTTCAACTTAAATGGGGTTCCTCCGATTGGATAGTTGATGCATAATTGTGTTTGCTCATTGGGAGCAGCGGCTAGTTGACAAATGGTTCGATTTGTCATCCTTTCTGGTCCACCGAGGTTGTCTTCTGCCTCTTTTGTTTCACAAAGTGGTTCGATCTCAGGTTCAACCACTTCGACTTGTTTTCCACGTTGAATTGCCTCTACATGTTTAAGAGCTTCCGTCTCTTTTCGTCGTGCTTGTGCTGATTTCTCGATCTCTGGGTCGTATTCGAGATATCCGGATGAAGATCTGGTCATGAAGACGATTTAAACAATTGTAAGTGTTGCCAATCCCTGGCAATGTCGCCAAAACTGATGGATGTCGAGTCCACCAATATAAACGTACGCCTAATTTGCAATTTAAGGAGTATAGGGAGTAGGGTTGATCCCTCAGAGACTGGGTTTACTAAAAATTGTTTCTTTTTCTCGACCAGATTCGTGTCTGGGCAGTTGTCGTGCCCAATAAATTTGGGGGGAGAATAAAATTGAAAACCTGGAACCTAGAATAAATAGGGAAAAAATACGTGAAAAGTAAAAGCTGAGAATGAAATAAAAATAGTTAAATAAATCTGAAGAAAAATTAAATAAATTAAGCTCAGCTTTAGGCACGGGTTTTTCTCGTCTCTGAACCGATCCTCGAAATTAGATGAACTCTTCTTTTCCAATAAGCCAGTTATAGCTACCAAGGACGCCTCGGACACCAACTTTTCCTTGTGTAAATTAGTTATGGAACGTTCAATAACTAACCCTTACCGATCAAACAACCAACGAAACATTCGTAATTTAGAACTCTGGCAGCTTTGCATTCTAGAAGAGCCTAGCTCGAACCAATGTCCTCAACTGCGTGGGATATTTAAATCCGGTTACCACTTCCCTTGACGGAACCAAACAACAATCTCCACTTGGCACGCCAATGTGTTCACAGAAAACCGATTAGACAATCAATCCTTTCAGAATTCCAACTGTACGCCTAACCACACTAAATCAAACGACGTCTTTTCTGACTTAGTGTTGATTTGACTTAGTGAGTTGACAAAATCATACTCTTAATTCGGAGAAATAATAAGTACTGGAATTTAGGAGTTAATTTGCTCGGATTCGTAACTCACGGGTCTTGATGAGGCTAATTTCGAGCTGAAAATGGATTTAGTTGGCTAATGTTTGAGGCATGTTGGTATTGGATAAATTAAATAAGGTAAAAATGGGTGAAAATGATGGGTGGCGTGATTAAGTATGGGGGCTAGAAATTTGGTAATGTATTAAAGTAGGATGGTTAGCTACTGGAAATGAAAAGGGAATTTGAAAAAGAAATTGTAAATGGTTTAAGTTGGTGACTAACTAGAAATTAATAAATTGAAGAAAAAAGAACTAAAAACAACAAATAGCTACGTGAAGAAGATATTGCATTCAAAGATGAAAGTTTGATTTATGACTTGATGATTAAATGAACAAAGTATTCCTATATTTATACTAGTGGCTTTGCTAAATTAAGAGCCACTAGCCATAGAGCCACTAGCCACTAGCCACTAAGTCAATTTCAACTAATTAAATCTTGGAAAAATTATTCTTTGACTCACTTTCTTTGCTCTTTTCTTCAATCTAGCCCAATTGTTTTCTTTTTCTCCTATTTAGCCCCAAATTGCTCCTCTGCACAAAATTCAATATAAACATGAAAAAATTAGTGGTGCACTCTCATAATTTAACCAATTTAATTACATAAAATATGCAACTTTAGCATTTGATCACAATCCCAAAAGAATTAGTTTTCATCAACTAATTTTTAGACATGGAGAATAATTGGGTTTCATCAAAAATAAAATGATAGTTGGTTGATTGGAGTTTGTTTATGTAGCTGAACAGTGTTAGTGCCGCATAAAATCTGTACTTATCCGAAAAAAAACAGGGGCTATACAATAGTATGCTTACTGTTTCTCTAATTTTCTCTAGTCGGCAGCCAACAGTCTCCTTGCTCTTTTTATACATATACTAAGGTTTAGTCGGTGGGTTTATGCGAAAGGCTTGTATATTAAAGTAGAGAAATTTACAAAGAAAAACTATTAGCAAAAGAGAAGAAAGCTAAGTATTTTTCGATGCTATACAATTGATTTCCTTCTATTTATAATTGAGTTTCAAAACTCTATACAATTGTTCTTTGAATCTCGCACAATGTTTCTGATAAGAATCTTATCTCTTTATGGATGTGGTTGCTTCCATATTGCATTTGTTGTATTACTTCTTTAATTGCATGAACCTGGTTGCTTCCACTTTGCATGGTTGAATTAATGGTTGCTTCCATCATTAATTGCATCATCATTGTTTACATCATCATTAGTTTGATGATAGTTTTGTTTGTATCTGGATGCCTTGTTTTTTCAAGTTGCTTCCTTTTTCTTGGTGTCAGCCTTTTTTTTATCCTTGTTGGATGTTATCAAGATTTATTTTTCTTCGATTTCATCTAAATTTAATGAATCAAATGAAAGTCTTGGTGAATTCCAATTTTTCCATGTGCTTCTGATTTTTTCCAGAATATGAGATGGAAAATATTCAATTTCTATGTCAGCTATCTTTTTTAGTAGTCGCATGGATTCTTCATCTCTTTCTTCAATAATACCAAAATGGTATGCCAATATTCTTCTTCCATCTGTCCAGAGTCGATAATCTTTTTCTTGGAGAAGATATTTGGCTTTAGCTATTAAATCAATCCCAGCTTGGGTTTGATAATAGCTTAAATCATTGTGACACCTGTCAATTGTTTTTGCCAAGTGTTCTTTGTTTTCTTTGATAGCAAATAATCGCGGGCTTTATTATGTAAACATAACCTAAACATTTTATTCATAATGGGATTATTTTTCCCTTTATTAATAAAATATTGAAATATATCAAGAAGATTTTTTATCTCCTTAATAGCCATAATAAATATTTGGAATTCATCCCAATCCCTATATTAAATAGGTTTTAATAAAAATTCATCAGCTTCATTTTCTTTGGATGTTTTTTCAACCAAAAACTATGAAAACTTGGTAAGAGCTCTTCTGAAATTTGTTATTTGTTCAGAAACATGAGTTTTTCATATTTCATTAATAAAATTATAAAATTCTGGTGATAAACCAGGATTATAAAAATCTTTTATTTTAGAAAGATCTTTAGTATCTTGAATTTGTTGTTGTTTCAACAAATTTTCTGTTCCTTTAATCATTTCAGCATAACTAGCTTGAAACGCTGAATTTGGATTTTGGGACCATTGTGATTGACTAACAGTTTTTGGTGTCAATGATAAAGAAGTTCCAATTGGTTGATTTACCATTGGATATGACACATAATATCCTTGGGTTAGGATAAAATGGTACTTGTGTAGGTACAAATCCTTGTTTGGAATTTGTTGCTTTCCCTTTGTTAGGTTTTTTATAAACAGTAGTCCATTCACCAACTGTTTCTAGAAATTTTTTACCTCTATCCATAAAGCCTGCTAAGATAATTAGCAATAATTTATTAGTACATAAAAATACATAATTTATTCTTTTAATTGTGTAAAAGTTTTATTACACACAAATTTATTATTAACTAATGGTATTTCTATATAAAACTTTTCTACAGATAAACTAATTGACTTTTATTAATAGAAAATGGTAAATATTGACATATAAAATTATTTCCTAATAATATATCTCCATGCATTTCGAAAAACATAAAATTTTAGGAATGACAAATCTTACATTATTTATGTAAATTGGAATATTTTTAGCTTTATATTGAATTATGGTTTCATTACCATCTATTCCTATTGCTCTTATAGGATTTTTAATAATTTCTCATTTTCTCACAGAATGGCATTCTTTCTACAACTACTAATTGTAGCTCCAAGATCTAATAAAACATGTAAAGAATATTTTTATATTTTTAAATTGAAATGTAATTTCAATATATGTATTATATTTCTGGATTGGAAATTATTTACCCAAACTTTCATTTGTTGCTTAATCGTTGAAGTTTGTATTTCTTCCATTCTAGAGTTACTAGAATTCCTACTTGGTTCTCAGAGGAAAAATAGGATATGAACTGTTTTTACTCCTATTGGTGTAGAATTATTACTAATATTATCCTCTTCTTCTTCTATTGAATTATTAGAGGTAAAATTAAATTTTCATTTGTATTAGTTATAGAAGGTTTTAAAGTATAACTTATTTCCGATAACATATATTCTATAATACTTATCGGTTTAGAAGTACTTGCACAACCTATTCTTTCTATAATCCAATATTTTGGAATTGATAGATCCCTTAAATTTAATAATTTAGGTTGTATTTCGTAGTAAATTTATTAGGTTCAAGAGCTCAATAATTTTGTTATTTATCTCTTTGATTTCGACCTCTACAGATTTGTATATTCATTAATAGAAGTCTAAATTATTGCTTGATCTTCGCTAGATCATTAATATCAAAATTTTTGTCAATTCTAAGGCATAGACACTCTTCTATTGGAGGATCTGTAATGGATATAAAGTAATTTGATTTAACCTTAAATCCTATTACACTCGTATGCAAATTAGACTGAATTCCTCCAATAAGTGCTTTTATTAGGTTTTTAAATATTTTATCTAAAATAACAGCTATTATAGGAATATCATGACCTTTCCTAAATAGTGCTCTAATAGTAATCATTATCATTATTATCCCTAGATGGATATATCGTACTTGAGGATATTTCTTTTAATCCTCTTAATTTTATCTTTAGTAAATAATGAGATGTTTGTTAATCCTCCTCTTGTATCCTTAGCTACAGTATTCCCACTTATCTTTTCTATATGTCTTCCAGTTCATATTTTGAACTTAGATATTTTATATATTTCTTCTTTAGAAATATGGTTTTATTAATTTTTCTATTATTTCATCGGAAAAGTTTTTTCTTCTCCAATCAAATTTCCTAATTTTATATCATGTTGTTCAAAATTAGGAATTTCTTCTAATTGATTATTAGAACTTCTTCCTATATTAAACATAAATATATATTCTTCATCGAACCTATTTCGATATTAATTCATATAGTATTTCTTCAGGATCTATTTCATTTTCATTACATATTTCTAAATCTTGTTCTTCAAGACTTTTAATCATTTTTTAGCATTTTTCCTTTGTTAGGACAATTTGTTGCTATATGACATTCTTCATCACTTATAAAACATTTACATATTTATTTTTTAGGTTTAGAAGTTTTTCTTCTAACAAACTTTTGTTATAACTAGTATATTTTTATTTTCTGGTTTCCATTTAACTAGTTTATATTTTTTATTTTTCTTATAATTATTAGGAAGTATCGGTTTTACATCCAAATTCCCACTCATTTTCTAGAATTTTGTATAATAATTAGTACTTAATTTATGCTTAACTTGTTTAGCGACTTTACTTTGCAAGCGATGTAAAGTTATTCTTTCTCTTGCAAAATTTATCCTATTTCCTATAGTATCAATATTTCTAATGGTATACCGATATATTACTATGTTTCGTAAATAAAATACATACTTTTTTTTATACATATCTCATCCTATGGAGGTGGTAATTTATGAAAATATTGGTTTTCTAAAATTCTATATTTTCATTTTTAAGTTTTTGATATTCATGAAGAAATTTTTAGAAAATTCTTCTAAATATCTAATATCACATAATTTAATTTTGATAAGGTATAATTAGATATACTATCCTGATCTTTTTTATCAGTATAACCACAAAATTTTGTTTTTAGAATAAGAGTTAATCCTTTTAAAAGATCTTTGAGAGTTTCTATCTGGTTGATTAACTGTCATTTTTGTTCTTTTCCTTTCTCAGATTCTTCCCATCGTCTGAGAAATTGTAGAACATCTCCTTGAAATGTTCCTACAAAATAATTTTAAAATTTTTCTTTTGACCATGTATTATTGCTTACAACAATAGTCATAGACTGTGCCCAATCGTTTATGGTTTTTTCATAGTCTGAAATAGGAATATTAGTTAGGTCTAAATATATTCCTCCTTGAGCCACATTTCTTTTATTTAAATCATCTATTCTTTGTTGAATAGGTTGACTTAATGTTTCTCCTGGATATTCAGGTTTTACATCATTTGTAGCTATATTTTTTGTTTTGTTACCAAAAATTCTAGTTGTATTTTCAACATTTTCAAAATCTTTATTAAAAGATCTCGATAATCATCTTTTGAAGATCTGGTTCTATTTTTCTTTTTCCATAAGGATCTGTTTATTCAAGATCCATAGGTTCGGAATATCTATATTTTCATCCTCATCGGTTGAAGTATTTTCTTCATTTGATTTATAACTAGGAACTTTTAAATCTTCTAGATTTGTTTCTAGAGTTATCTCATAATTACTAAAACTACTACTATCTCGTAGTGTTATAATTTAACATATAATGATAATTAAACAAAGTAAACAAATCTTTATGTTTTTCATAAAGTTGTTCTATAAGTTTTAAATATTCTACTATTTCTAATTTATCCTTACTTTTAGTATATTTATATTTCCAATGTTTTATAAGTTGTTTATAGGATGGAAATCATATTTTGTTGATATGTATATTTTCTTTTCTTTTCTTTTTTATGTTTTTATGTTTTTATTAGTAGATGACGATTCTTCCGATGAAGTTTCTTCTTCCTCGAGATAAAGTTAATATTATGTTACTATTTCCAAAATATAAATGACCAAAATCTACATATTGTTCTATATTATTATTATTAACAAGGACATGATCTAGTTTATTATTAACACTAGTTAATATTTTTTAGATTCGTTGTTCAAATCTAAATTTTAACCTCTCCTAGATTATTTACTTTTTGTTCTATATTACTAACCTTATTATATAATTTATGAAAATATACAGAAGTTATATCTACTAAACTACTATTAAAACCCTTACTCAGAGATGAAATGTTATTTTCATTCTTAGAGTCTATATGCATAGTATGATTACAAGTTTTATCTTTATATAAACTGTTGATTTCTTCCATATTATTTATCTCAGGTACCTAAAATCATCTGTTATCTTAAACATCTTCTCTCAAAGGCCTAACGTCCTCTCTGGACTCAACGACAACAGAAAGACAGAATAACAAATATATGGGTTTTGAGACAAATAAACATGAAATAAACAGAACTGTAAATCAAAGATAAAGACTTACAATGAATACTATGATATTATTTTTCCAAGAAATCGTTACACCGGCACCTCTGATACCAATCTTGGGGAAGTGGTAATTTATACATATCTGAGTGTATGGGTTGGAATCAGTTTAGATTTTGGATTTTTTCTAAGTTTGAACTTTTTCAAATTCAAGATTTTTCAGATTTAAAATTTTTCGGGTCAGATATTTTTAGATTCGAACTCGAGTCAAGTTAGATGGGTTTTGACACATTCAAATAATTTTAAATATTTTAATTTCGAACATAAATATTCATTTTATTTTTATACGATAGTAACACAATTCATATTTTATATTTCAATCGTCACATTTTATGTAGATCATATATGTCAAATTTACATCATGTAAATTAAAATTTTCTAATTATTTGTTTTATGTAAAAACTTTTAATCATTCAATAAATACTAATAGATATAGTGTTTGAGATCAATATGATAGAGATATCGATCGGTTTGAAAATTTACATGCATGACAAATATAATTTTATTGATAAATTCAATAGTTGAATTGTTAAAATATTAATCATACAGAGAGAAATGAAAGGGAATACAACTACTTTAGTTAGTTTTACATTAATGTAAGTGGATCCTCCCCGCATACTATATTATTACATTATGTAATAGTTTATCATCTATTATAGTTAGTGATTAAAACCAACTAAACTGACCAAATCGAGCCAATTCAAGCAAACCGTTTGGTAAATTTGATTTTGATTTTGGACCAATTATTACATTATGTAATACTACATCACATCTGTAATAGTAATACATAATATATTAATTATCATTATACATTATTATTTATTATTATCTTGGTTGAAATATGCTCCAAGTGCACATTTAAAAGTTAGCCCTCGACTATATTATATTATACAATATATATGCATTAAGGTCGAGTTAGATAATCGATTGATTTGATGTTGTATGTTTGATGTCGATTTTGAAATTCAAAACTATTTAAACTAAATTAATCAACTTTACACTTATTAATATAATATATATTCAAGCCCAAACCCAAATCTAAACTCAATATAAAATTTATATAAAACTCAACCTAAATAAAAGTAAACCTATTCCAAAATAAAAATTAACATAAAAATAATAATGTTAATAAGACTTAATATTAATAAAAATAAACAATAATCAATAGAAAAGATAAAAGTAAAACCTAAATTCCCAAATTATATATAAAAAAAACTACAACTAAAACCTAAATTTTCAAATCATTAAAATTAAATTTATTAATAATATTATTAATATTGCACAATAAATCATGTTTAATCATTTATGTCAAGTATAACACTAGCTATTGTATTATTATATTAATATATTGCGTCATTATATATTTTATATTATTATTAAATTTTAATATTAATATTGTAATAATTATTAATTTTAATAATTATTATATACATATAGAATTATAGAATTAAAATATTTTATACTTAATTAATATTTTTAAACATTTATTTCATTTTGTAGTTTAACGTAAAAATTATTATCAATTACTTACTCTATTAATGAAAATTTAATGTAAATACATATGCTTATGAACACATTTTATAAAATAAATTTTTATTTTTATTTTAATATAAAATTATATTAATTATTAGGATAAATTATATAATTAGTCACTCAACTATTAGCGTATTTCTATTTTGGTCACTCAATTATGAAAATTTTCAATTTAGTTATTAACGTTTTAGATTATTTCTATTTTGGTAACTTACGTTTTAGATTGTTTCTATTTTAGTCATTCTTCATTAAATGGTTAACGGAAATGATGATGTGGCATTTTTCTACCTAGTATAATAACACATTTAGTCCTCAATACTTACACATTCTATCAATTCAATCCTAATTCTAAATAATTCAATAAATTTAACCTCCACATTTATAAATTCTATCAATTTGTTCTTCAACCACATAACATTAAATATAAATTATATATTATGAAAAGTACAAAATATAATATTATTTATATGTGTTTGTATTTAATTATAATTATGAGGCTCAAATATGCATTTAGCCTCCCAAACTTGACACATTCTTTCAAATTGGTACCTGAATTTTCATTCCGTTAAGGGTTCTGGTACTTCTTTTTATAACAATGTTAAATATAGGACACATGACACTTTTTAAGTTGGGACACGTGACATGGCATTGATGATGCCTTGGTCTATTTTTCATAAAATTATTTAAAATTTTTAAAGAAAATGTAAAATATATATATATTTTAAAATATGAAAGGCATTATAAATTATAGAAATATTGTATCTAAAAATTAAAAATATTACAAAAAATTTAAATTCAAGATAAAATTTTATATCTTTTTCAAAAATTTTCATAATTGGAAGATCAAAACAAAAATATGCTAATAGTTGGGTGATTAATTATATACTTTATACTAGTTATTACTGTCTATTATGGTTGTTCAATTATAAATTCAGACATTTTAAGACTTTAAAGTAAATTTATTTCGAGCTCGAATTAAATCAATATTAGATTTAGATTCTGACAGACTCGAACTTTTTTGGGCTTAAATTTTTTCAAACTTGAACTTTCTCAAACTTAGATTGTTACGAGTTTTTATCGATACGGACCGGCTTGGGCCTGTTTCGCAAGCTCTATCTCTACTTGCATACCAGATATATCATAGCAATCCAAGCACCACGAATAATGGTTTTCTAGAGTCTTCCCTTAGGAGTTGTTTTGTGATCCGTTGCAGCTCCCTAGCTCAACTTCCTGCTTGTCTTTGAATCCGTGTGCCATATCAGTTTTTTGGAACTACAATCTGCAAATAGATGGTCTTCAGTCTCCCCTTCTTGCTTGCATAGAGGGCATGCATGTGGCATGAGTGTTTAGGGATAAAAACCTTGGACCATGCCACTGGCGAGGTCGTAAGTATATTCCAAACTGCTGCAGCCTGATACTTATTGCTAGCAAAAGGCCATATAAACCCCGGAATCCCTTGAGTTACTACTTGCAAAGCACCAGGCCTTAGTTGCATAAGCTTCCTCCACTTCCAGTTTCACCTTATTCTTTAGAGTGAGAAGCCAGAAGATAAAAGAGAGTTTATATGTCTGGCCCAAAAGAAAAGCTCACTGGTAAAATTTATTTATGGGTCAATCAATCCATTTATTCAGTAACAATGTCTGGCCCAAGTACTTTCAACTCTTCCAACTTCAAATTAGGGTGAACCACCACCATTAACTAAAAACAAAACCAATAAAAACATACATAAAGCGGCAAAGGTTAGCCTAGCCGTTCGTTCATGGAGGCTTAAGAAAATTTGTTCACAAGGTACGATATCGTTTTCCGTGTCTTCCAGCTTTTCCAGTTTTGTTCCTAAATTTGTGTGTTCCACTGAAGTGGGAAGTTGAGAATGTCTAAAGAGGCAGGCTTAAATCTTAAGCTCAACAAAAAACTAAAGGTTTCTTTGGGGAAACCTAAGAATGACATTAACAGGGATGCAACTAAACCTAGTGTTGAAAAGGACGGTGTTATTGGTGGGAAGACCAACTCTGAAAGTAGAAGACTTAAGGATGATGGGAGAAGAATGAGAGTTGATTCTCATAAGAATTTAGAGGCAACCCATAAGAAGGTTTCATCTGGAAAACACTCAAAGACGGTCAAGGGTGCCTTAAACAAAGAGAGAAAAAGCTATGGCAAAGCTTCTCCTCCCTTAGAGAGAGCTACTTCTCGTAACCCTAAGAATGGCGGCACTAGAGCAAAAGAAATAGAAATAGATAGTACTCCAAATGATTCATCAAAGAAACATGCCAATGCCAGAGCCAACTCAACTAAAAAAGTAGTTCGGGTTAGAAAAAGCTTAAAAACTGATTCAGAAGTTGTAGATGATAAGCCGAAGAAAAAAAAGCGGGTAATCCGTTTAGATCCTTATGATATCTCAAACAAGCGGCTTGATGATGGCATTGCAACTGATGGTCAGAATTTTTTCCAATTTGTCTGCTGTTCTTATATTTGCACCTTGTTTGGAGTGGATTTTTTCTTAAAACTTTTTTTTTCTTGTTGCTGTTTGTTTGTTCCTGTCTAGAAAGTAAAAAGGACAAGAAAAAGGATTTGGAAGAAAATGCTGCCATGTCAAAGAATGCGCAATTCCGTGGAATACAGCCCAGTCCCTCCATCCTTTCCTTTGTGGAAGATAATGTAATTTGTATGCGCAGTGCCTTGAGATGTTTGAACTGTACATTCGCATCATTTCTTGCTACCATTTTCCTGCATTATGACTTTTGGTAATACCATTTACAGTTGTTAGGGCGTAGACGCTCTATTGAGATCCAGAGAGCAGGCTATAACACTGAGCTTTCTGCCCCATTAGATAATATCCCTTTTTCTACCAATCCGGAAAGGGAACGCATTGAGGAAAATGTATGTTTTTGATTAATGCGATAATTAGCTAAAAGTTCTTCATTTTGCTGCTGTGTTCATTTATAGGCCATGTCTTTGCAGATATTTAGGAACAAGTTGCAGTTTTTCGCTGCTGCAAAGGTTTCATCTTCATTTCCTGCTCCTGATAGTCCTGAGATCGCATTTGCAGGTAGACACTTGATATTTTTCATTTTTTCCTTCCAGATTTGTTCGTTTTATTTTATGTTTTGCTGTTTTCTGGTTACCATACGCTCTTTATCTTGATGGCTTCAAAAGTTTTCTTTTCCTTGGTATTACATGTTAAGGTCTCATTTACCAATTGCAAGAGTCTATAATTTTCACAGTGTCTATTATACGTCTCAAATGGGAAAGGTGTGCACAGGAGCTATGACAACCATGCTCTCTGTATCTGTACTCTTTTCAAGATTGCCTGTAGGGCCTTATGATAAAGCTGCTGGAATGACTATTTTTCTTCAGTGTGTGCTTTCTTTCATAATTCAATGTAATGAGTTTTCTGAGAGATGGGATTATAATGTTAAGCTGGTTTCACACTCTGCTGATTATCAGGGTGTTTTTTTTATGACCCATATGACTACTTGTTGTAGTCTCAGAAAGCTTATACATGTTTATTCATGTTAAGAATGATACATCTTTATTGCCCTTGTCAGGGAGGTCAAATGTTGGGAAGTCATCTCTGCTTAACGCACTTACCAGACAATGGGGTGTTGTACGGACATCAGACAAACCAGGCCTCACTCAAGTGCTCTCAATTTTCTTAAACTGTGTTTTAGTTTCCTGGGAATTTATCTTTTTTGTTGAAGTTACAAAAGCTATTTTGTTGCAGAGTATTAATTTCTTCCAGTTGGGATCGAAGCTCTGCCTGGTTGATTTGCCTGGCTATGGCTTTGCTTATGCAAAGGAAGAAGTTAAGGAGGCGTGGGAAGAGCTTGTGAGTACATGATATCTGGATCCAGCCTTTTCCTGCAACTGCTTCATATATATACGCATTAGTCTTTGCGTTTTTAACACCTTATTGGTGGTGAACACCATAATTAAATCTGTGAGAGTTATTAGTTATTAGGTTGCTAATGAGTAGTGAGCATGATTCATTTTGTCAGTTGTTGGACGAGGTAGACATTTGTTTTTGCTGAACCAATCAAGTGTTAGGCAAGTTTTTTGTGTACTGATAGTCGACTGTGGGAGGCTGAAATTATTGGCTTGGGATGTTTCCTGAGTTGAAAATTTGAGAACTGACTTAGTTAAAGAAATCTGAGTCTAGGCTTTAAACTTTTTCCATCTTGCAAATTTCTTGTCAAAACCAATTAGTTAGGACTTAACCTCTTGCAATTAAGATACTTTGTTAACTGTTACAACTTGCAGGTCAAGGAGTATGTTTCAACAAGAGTTGGTCTAAAACGAGTGTGCCTGCTCATTGATACAAAGTGGGGTATGAAGCCTAGAGATAATGAACTCATTGATCTCATGGAAAGGTAATATTTTTTCCATATCAAATTGGTAACTTTTAAGCCTGCAATGCTATTTTCTTTGCTTAAAAAGTAAAAGGTATGGAATGTAGTGGAAACTTAATTTGGTATAATAGTTTCATCTCATTTGGTATAATAGTTTCATCAGGATTTTGTGTCATAAGATTTAACAGTCAAGATCCATTATTTGGTAAAGAAGAAAGGACCCGCCTGGCAGTGATGTCAAGGCAAGCGCTAAGGCGCAGTGTAATGGCCGTTACTGACTTAGCCACCTCAAGGCGAGGTGACTTCCATCAGGCGAGCGTCTGGTGTGCTTTTTGGGTGCCTTTGTTGCAAAGCCAGGTGCAAAAAAAGTGCGCCTCACTAAAGAGCTGTTCCATTCCCCTGTTTATCTTCTTTTTTTTTTTCATTTTGACTTTTAAAAGAAAAATATAATAAATGACTCTTTTAATTAGTTGTTGACCTAATTTTATTATATAAAAACCTAGTTAACTCTTAAAAGTTAAAAAACTTTTCAAGAGAAGATGAAGGAAATTTAGAGCTAGTTTGTGATAATATATTTAATTTCGTTCTTATGGTGTTCTATTTTACAATACATTAAGTAAATTATTAAAACTTAAACTATTGAACAATGTTTTGAATCTATAAATTGAACCATATTAAAATTTCTCTTTCTTTTACTAATTAATTAATACTTATTAATTATATGTATTAGTTACATATGTTTATATACATTTTACATTTATATTTATATTTATACGTATATGCTTGCGCCTCAGGCTATATAGGGGTCTTCGTGCCTTGAGTGTGCCTGGCATCCTTGACAACATTGCTACCTGGGGGGGGGGTAGGATCATTATTTGCCAGTCTGGTGGCAGTATGGTATGACCATGCAGCAGTCTTGCATGTTTGTTCATGTTTATGCATAGAAGGAACATTAACCACACTAGTAGTATTACATGTATTTGTTTGTTTTGTTGATTTTTCGATTATTAATATACAGATCTCAAACAAAATACCAGATTGTCTTAACCAAGACTGATACAGTGTTCCCAATTGATGTGGCACGTCGTGCAATGCAAATTGAAGAGGTGCTTTGATGCATTGATGTTTACGTTTTGATTGAAATTAGCAACTTGCATTTGAGACTGACCAGTTTCTAAAATCCTTTTGTTTTTGCAGGGCCTCAAGGCAAATAGATCTGTAGTTCAACCTGTGGTATGAAGAAACAAATTTGTTTACATATTTGATGTACAGTGAATTATTGAGTAGGAGGCCTATGTACATGAATTTTGGTTTTATTTCAGATGATGGTGAGCTCAAAATCCGGAGCTGGTATCCGAAGTTTAAGAACTGTCCTCTCTAAGATCGCTAGGTTTGCCAAGATCTAATTGTGGCCAGGTGGTTATTTTGCATCTTTTCCATTAATTGTCTCCTGTAGTTCTTGAACTGTTAACTTGAAGAAATTAAAAGCATTTTGGATTCTTTAGATGAGAACTGATGAAATTTCCCCCAAACCTGTAAACTGTGATTGCCAGGTATCATCTACTAATCAATGGCATCAGGAATGACTTCCAACTTGATAGATTTACCTTTTGACTAGTTTTATGTATGTCTTAAAATTTAACCTCAAACTCATTGTTTCTGGTAGTACTTTGGTGCTGCTTTAATTGGAATAAAGTTTCCTTGCAGGATGTGTCCTAGTGCAGATGGAACTACTTCACTGTTGGCAGGTGACCTGCCCTTGTCGTTGTTGTCAGCTTGAAGTTATTTAATCAAAGAGGAATTGATATTATTATGTAGAGGTATTGGTGGGTTGTCTCACTCTTTCTGTAGCATAAAATGAAACTGTTTGAGGGATTTTTATGATTGTTTCTCTTTTTTTTGTAAGATTTCCCAAAAGAAAAGCAAAATGAAGAAGTGTTGAAAACTTGTTACGTGATAAACTAGAACTGGTATTTGACAAGTGAAAGGTGATAGGACTAAGATGGGGCTATTTTTGTGGAGGTGAATAATTTGTGTGCAGGCACCATGACCAAAAATGTCAGAGAAAAAAGAAATGGGTGCGTTTGTAAAGTATATTTTGCCAGCAAACCAAGTGTTTTGGGCCTTTTTCTTATAATATAGATGAGAAATTCACCAAAATAGTTCAAGTCAGAACTTGGAGATCCGACTTTCATAAAATTTTTCCCAGTCAAAGTCGTTTCCGTTAGACTTCCATTGCTCAAATAAAATTTGGAATAATATTACAAATGGTACTCATGGTTTATCAAAGTTTCAAGATAATTTCTTAAAAAAGAAATTAATAATTATTTGTAGCTCTCATCATGTGTTTTTTTAAAATATTTTACTGTATCTTTATATGATATCTATCAACCCTTTGACCTTAATTAGTTTATTATTTCTTTCTAGACTTAATACATAATTTGATATTTGAGTTTGACACTTTTTATTAATGTAGTATTTGTATTTTTTTGTCTCATGTGGTACCTATATTTGATAAAAGTTACACATTTTGATATTTGAAGCTACTAGTGTTAATTTTTAGTATTTAATTGAGTTCTAGAGTTGATTTGTTGAAAAATCATAATTAGTTAATAATATTAGCAATTAACTTTTATCAAATTAACCTTGAAACTCAAATTAAATTACATCCTTTTGGTTGTATTCAACAAATTAAGCAATTTTGCAATTAACGCTAAGCTTATTCTATTAACAAAATTATGAAATATTTAAAGCTAATAATATTAACAGTTAACTTTCATCAAATTAAGCACTAAAAGTTAACATCGTTATCTTTGGATACCAAAATATATTTTTTGTCAAATACAATTACTAAATTAGACCAAAAAATAACATAAGTATCACATTAGAAAAAAGAGTGTTAAACTCAAGTACCAATTATATATTAAGCCATCTTTGTATGATAACCTAACTGATTAAAATGAAGGCTTAATTATACAATTGGCCCTTGAACTTGTCACCTTCTCCCACATTGGCCCTTAAACTTTTTTTAATCCCATATTGACCTCTAAACTTGTTAGATTTTTTTGTAATGACGTGACTTGCTTAGCCTATCAATGATCGTCATATGTCATTGTTTTTTTTCTTATTTTTCAGAAAGTAATATAAATTAACATCATTATTATTTGTTTATCATTCTATTAAATTCATTAAAAGTGATTAATAATTTCACTCACCTCTCTTAAATCATCAACTTCCTTTCCTAAAAACCATATGAAGGATTAAATGATTGTAATGAAATTCCTTCAAAAAAGAACTTTTTGGCTCATCCCAAAACAGAGCTATGGCAATATCCAATCGGTCCATTGCTAAAGTTCCACTTTTAGATGACACAATTAAAGGCTGCCTTGATCTCAAAGGCCGCCTTGCGCGCCGTTCAAACTCCGGTGGTAAGGGATCAACTTCTTTCATCATTGCCCTTGAAGTTTTTGAAAGGTTTGTTTATTAAGAATTACTTCAAACCTCATAACATACTTGATGGTGCTTCTGGGCTTGTCCACTGTTGTCACCGTCACACAAGTTAACTGTAACATTCTTCATCCATTCTAGACAACCGGTACAGATGAAAGATACCACCGAAACATGTATGAGTAAAAAATTTTAGATTTATTTAAGAATTTAAAATTTAAAATTTAAAATATTTTTAAAAATTAATTAAAATATGTTTTAGACTAATTGAAAGTTTTAAAAATAATTTAAAATCATTTAGAGTTTATTTGGAGTTGATCGGAATCCAAAACTGGCTTTGGAAGGTCAAAATAACTTAAAATAATGCAATGCTAAAACAAGCGCGATGTTACGACGAGGAATATTTTGACGTCGCGATATGACTCACTGAGTTAATGAGGTTGCGACAAGGTGAAGCACGAAGTCGCACTGTTACAACTTCATGATTGCGACGTGCCTCATTGAGTTCACCCAAAAACATTTCAAATGTTTTTGCAAAGCCCCTTTTATTCATGGTATGCAGATAACCTATTTAAAGAACTCTTAATTTTATATAAAAACTATTACAAAACACTTTAAAATCACAACTAATGATCTCAAAAGTAGAGTATTCATGCATATCTTCGATTAACCAAAAGAAAAATAGTATAATGAAATACCAATTAGAGCTTTCAAGTTCACATTCAAATAACATTTTCAACACAAAAAAAAGAAATATGAAATTAACATATTTAAATGTAGACACCCTAGTACATGTCACAACTAAAAATGCCATTTTCATACTCTTGAATATCTCAATGAGAGTGTGATGTCCCACCTATGTCTCTATCTTTTGGTAGTCAGCCATCGGATGCTCAAGATATAGCATCTCCCCAAGTGGACTTGTAGACGTCATATTAGTCTTTCAATCAGTTTTCTCATTTCTGATTAGACTAAGGACATGTTTAGGTTCATCTACTAATACAAGCTGTCTTTTTGTATTATAATCCGACCACGTAGTACTGCTTAGTATTAATTAAACATTAGATAACCAGTGGGTCAATATTTGCTTCCATTTTGCTTTGTATGCAAAAACATCGAGGGTAATATACAAAGAGTATTAATGTAATTAATGAATATTATTATTAAACCAATTTGTTCAAAAAATACAAGTAAACATAGACAAAAATACTACACTTAGGACATCAGATCCAACAGTGCAACCTAGTGGTTATATAATTAAAGGATAAAAACATAAAGTTTCCAAGTTGCTAAGATCTATTTATGGACTTAAGTAAGCATCCCACTCATGGAATCAGAAGTTTGATCAAGTGGTAAAGACTTGCCAATTTGAGCGAAACGTTGACAAACCTTGTGTTTCTAAATGTATGAAGGATGGGAATGTAGCAGCCTGTTTTCAGTAAAATTGAAATAGTGGTTTCAGGACCATAAATTCGAGTTCAGAAGGAAAATCATTTTAATATTATTTCATGATCTGCATTATGATAGGAATATCGTATGAAAAATTCGTAAAGAAATTTTACCGATTACATGTTTAATTGATAAAAGGACCAAATTGCATGAAATGCAAAAGTTGAGTTCTAGTAGCTATAAGTATCAAATAGTTATGGAATTCAAAATTTGAGGTCCTTATATGACAAATTGAACATTAAGAAGAGTTAGTAGATAAGTATGATGATTCATCCATGGAAAATTAAATAAAAGGACTAAATTGGAAAGATGAAATAATAAAAGATGATATTATAATTAAATAAGAAATATCATCTTTTATGTCATCTTTCCCAAATTAAATACATGGAAACCCTAGTTATGGGTTTTGAACTCAAGAAAGCTATTTTGGCTTAATTAGGTATGTTTTCTTGTCCCATTTTTAGTAATTTTATATTTCTAAGATCGTAATAGCTTAATCTAGCTATCTCGGGATTAATTTGTAAAGTTATTAAAATATTAAAGTTTTTCTATGGATGAGTATGTATGAATTATGAAGTTTTATGGTAGAAAATGAAAGCTTATTGATAGATAAAGAACTTTTGTAAAGAGAATTTTGATGAAATTATGATTTAGGAACTAAATTGAAAAGTTGTAAAATTCATGGAAAAATTTTGAATTTTATTTAATACATGGGCTGCTATTGCGACGTGTAAAAATCGGCTAGGCTTGGAATAAGGATTAAATTGCATGAATTTCATTTTCCGAGCCTAGGGATGAAATTTGAATTAATTAAAAGTATAGAGGCAAAATGGTAATTTTACCTAAGATGTGAATTGGATTGAATTGAGTATGAATTGTATTAAAGTGATGTTAAATTCATTCATATAAATCTGGATAGACCAAATACAGAGTTAGATCGAGGAAAATAAAAAGTGTCGGATTAGTAGATTTTGCATACACGAACAATTATCGAGGTAAGTTCGTGTAACTAAATTTTGTATATTTATATGTTTGAATTGAATGTTGTATATGTGAATGGTGTGAATGCCATATATATGAAATTGATCACATATCCGATAATGTCCAAGAAATATAAAGTCATGTTTGAATAAATAAAATTCGATGGATACTGGGTTCCCGTATTGGTTGTGGTCCTGCATATGTTGCAGACACACCACAGCTCGAAAGAGCGTCCGGTTACTAGCCCTCTCGAGCTTCCCATTAATAGCTCTTCGGAGCATCCTGATCGGTTGTGATCCTGCATGTGTTGTGGACACACCGCAACTCTTATGAGCGTCCCGATATATGGCTCTTTGTGAGTTTCCTGATTAATAGCTCTCCGGAGCTTCCCAATATGGCTCACTTAAACTTCCCGATATATGACATCCGGAGCTTTCTGATTAATAGTTCTTCGGAGTTACCCGTTATTAGCTCGCATGAGCTTCCTGATTATGACTTTTATGAGCTTTCCGTTATACAGCCTGGATAAGCTTCTCGTTACATGGCTCATATGAGCTTCCCGTTATATGGCTCGAGAGAGAGCTTACCGCTTATGTGCTCACATGAGCATTCCCGAATATGAATTGACGGATTACAGATTTGTACACTTCGAGTGTACTACTTGGGTATCCATCGATATTATAAATGATTCAACAGACAAAATCTTGATATGAAAAAATAAATGAATTCAAAGTGAATCATTATCCGTATATACATGAAGTATATAGAATTGATATATGAATGCAAGATGTGGAAAGTTATGAACATGGAAACTTGATATTGTTGAGCTCATACATGTTCCTTGACATTTATATGAAATATGTGTCTAACATGGTTGATGAGGATATGTGCTAGGGCCTTTAGCCATCTTGCTTAAGTATGCTTTATATGCTTACCTTAATTGTGATTAAATGGTAAGTTAAATTTCATGTTATACGAATTTACTAAGCATTAAATGCTTACTTTGTTTTATTTCCTCTGTTTTATAGTAATTTGGAAGCTCAATTTGGTTGGAAGCTGGTCAGAGCAACATCACTCTATCCCTCGGCTCATTTCGGTATAATTAGTAAATTACTTTTGGTTATAATGGCATGTATAGGTTGAATTAGGCCATTAATGGCATGTATGTGATTTTGGTTGTAACTAGCCATTGGAATGGCTTATGATAGATATGATTTGAAGAGTATATAAGAGTCTATATATGGTTGATATGTGTTTGAAATGGATGAGTGATAGAAATCATATGGATAAATTGATGAATAGATGAAATGGCATATTTAGTACAAATATGTTTTTATATGTATTAGATTAAATTGATAAAAATGAAGACTTGGTCATATGTATTAATATGTCATATATGATACTTGGTATTGGCTTGATTTGGATGTATTATATTGGCTTGAAAATATGTTTAAGTGTTTATATAGGTGGAAGTCAAAATTTGGGTGAGAAATATGACTTGGAAATGACCTTATTTTGTCCACACGGGCAGAGACACGGGCGTGTGTCTCAGCCGTGTGTGACACGCGGCCTAGCACATGGGCGTGTGTTGTGGCCGTGTGTCCCTTGTATCTTAAAAAATTCAAAATAGAATGCTTAAATTTGATCACATGGCCTGGCACAAGGGTGTGTGGCTTGGTCATGTGACCCTTGCACCTATTTGATGAAAATTATTATGTTCACACGGCCTAGCACATGGGCGTGTGACTTGGCCGTGTGATCTAAGTCAGAAAGTTACACGAGCACAGACACGGACTAGGACACGGCCGTGTGCCCTATTTCGAATGCCCACACGGCTTGTGACACGGGCGTGTGTTCCCTACACCTTAAAATTTTTTTGAGATTTTACGAAAAATTCTCTGAGTATTCGGTTTAGTCCTGACTTATTTTTAATGCATATTTAGGGTTTCGAGGGCTAATTTAAGAGACAATATGATTGAATATGAACCATTTCTGGTATGAATGCTAAATGTTATGAATTAGTTGTATTTGATTTGTAAGTTTTGATAATGCTCCATAACCTTGTTTCGGCGACGGATATGGGTTAAGAGTGTTACAGGGAAGGTGATAGTTCTCATTCTATATGTCGATGATATTCTACTAATAGCAAATGATGTAAGGGCATTATCATTGATAAAACTATGTTTAACTCGACAATTTAACATGAAAGACTTGGACGAGGTTAATTATGTTTTAGGAATTCAAATCCATACGAATCAAAAGAACAAAATGATAGGTGCACAACCTTTTGCATCAGGTTTTCATATTTCTTTAGACGATTGTCCTAAGACGGGGAAGAAAGAGAGCATATGAGAAATGTTCTATATCCATCAGTAATAGCAAACCTTATGTATGTCATGTCATGCACATGCCTAGATATATGTTTTGCAGTAGGATTAGTGAGTCGATATCAGACGAATCCTGGACCTAGACATTGGCAAACAGTTAAACATATACTCAAGTATTTATGAACAACAAGGGATTATATGCTTGTATATCTTGGAGGGGACATAACACCCCTTAGATATATGAGTTCTGACTTCCAAACGTGTAGGCACTCAAGGAAATTGACATCAGACTGTGTTTTTGTCCTAGTTGGTGAAGCCATAATGTGGAGAAGTGTCAAGTAGACTTGTACTATGACTCTACTAAGAAGGCCAAATACCATTACTTTAGAAGCTACAAAAGAAGCAACCTGGTTTCAAAAGTTCTTAATAGATCTTAAGGTCATTCCTAATATGGAAAAAATTATCACACTAAATTGCGATAAAAGTGTGACAATAACTAATACTAAGGAAATAATAAATCATAAAAAGATGGAACAAAATTTTCACAAATATCATGTTATTGAAGATGTGATAGTTGTTGGAATAGTAAATATAGTTAAAATTGCATCTAAGGACAACATTGTGGATCCATTTATCAAGACTCTGGTGGCTAGGGGTTTTTAGAAACACGTAGAAGGTATGTGTATGTGAAGTATGACTAATACACTTTACTAAGACATGTGAGAGATTGTTAGGATATTTTGCCTTTAATGTAGTGATTTCGTCATTCTACTTATAATTTTTGAACTGGTTGAATCAATAAAATTCCATAATTAGTTTATTATATCTTTGTATAATTTTCCTCAATGGTTTTTTTACATAAAAAAACAAAATGAATAAAAAAATATTAGGTCATTGATTACCTAATGGTTTAATTAATATTAAGTGTCATCATATGAAGGAATTATGATGTGAGAAGACAACTTATATTAGTAGTTAATTTAAGTTGTCCTTAGTCCATAGAATCAAAATGAGCAATTGATTCATGGGAACTATTATGTTGTTTATAAGTCTAATTGGAGAGACACCTTGTCATAGACATCGGAGCAGATGACTCCTAGAAATAGAGACATATGTGCTATTGTTTGGATTGACAATGCATCGGACTGGAGCTAAGTAAAATTTATCATGATCCATTTATGTGTTTAGTCACTTGTGATTTTTATGGTGTGACTTACTTCAGTCTTGAGTAAGTGACTTATGTATGACATGACTTCACTTATATTCTGGGGCTTATACAAGGGGGTAGGTAAGGGTCATAGCCTCCCTAAAATTGGAAAACTACAATTATAGCTCATTATAGATGATCAAATCATAAATTAATATAGGAAAAATTATAATTTAGCCCCCAAAAAGGAAAAAAGAAACTATTTAGTTCTTTCAAAAATAATTGGGTTGAACAAATAATTTAATTAGATTAATTATTTTTATTTAATTAATATTTTAGGAATAGTAAATTGATCATTGGATTGGATAACTATATGAGTTTATTTTAATTTATTTTTGAAACTTGACTGCTCGTATACTTGTACCTAATACATAAAAGGCTTAGAGAGCTCAACAACTGTACAAGTGGGCTGCTTACCCTTCTTGGAGTTCTAGTAGAACTCCAGTTTTCTATTAACATAGTACTTTTCTCTTCTTCCTATTATAGTAAAATTCTTGTGATATTTTCCCTATATATAGGGAGTAGAGGCCACCAAAATACATAAGGAAAATATATGAGGATACTCGGCCGGATTTTATTGAAATTTTTATTTAGGTTATTTCCTTGAAATCAAATAAATTCTATTTTTCCTAAGTATTTGTAGTTCAAATTTGTAAAATTATAAACGTATAATTCATATTTGTGAAATTGAATTTTCCAATTTTGAATTTCTCTATAGAAAGTATCAGAAAGTCTCGGCTTTTATCATATGTTCGATTGTTAAACAGAGCCAACTCTTTAAGCATTTGAGGGTTTCAAAATAGTAGAGATCATTTTGCTAAAAGTCAGAAAGATTTAAAAGCTAGATCTAGGATTCAACAATCTCTTTAGCTCGATAACGTAAGTAGTAAATTTGCTCAAGTTTATTATTATAGATATCACAACCAATGTTTTGTTTTATAAAAAGAATTTAAAATTTCGCTGTGCAACTAAAACTATTTTTTATATCCTATTTTCCAACATCGTTAACTTTCAATTCGGTCCTTAAATTTTTAGATTATGCTCAATTTTGATATTTAATATTTATAATTTAAAAGTTGGCATAATTTGATACCTCAACATTTATAATGTACTTAGATGGTATACTTTATTCGATTAAAATTCTAAAGTAAATTTTAAGAATTGTCAACGTTGTTAAAATTCTTTATTAAATTTTGGTCCATTCAAAACAATTTCGTTCTAACTTTTGTTAAATTCTCTTTTAAATTTCAGTTTGCACTTGTTCAAAATAATTTTGTTCTATCTATAAGGAACGGGATATTAAACTTTGTAACAAGGTAAAACAAAATGAAGTCAACTTGAATGAACTTTGATTGAAACAAGCATCCAATCTAAAATATATCTAAACAACTCATGAGTCAACAAGAGGTAGCTGCATGTTCCAAGACTTGTTTGAACAAAACACGGAGCATTCAAATGTTCCAACAATAACAAAGTTATTTTTTGATCATGTGGTCATTAATGGTTTTTTTTTTTAAATTCTAGTATATTAAATGTTAACGATTAAATCTAAAAATATAAATTTGAGAAATAGAAGAAATAAAATCTTAAAAATAAAAAGTATGAAAAATAATTGAATGACTAAAAATACTTAAAAACACATTTGGGGTGCAAGTGTTTTTACCTAATGATGTTGATATGATGTTGAATTGGAGAATTTAGACATGAATGTTGCTAGCATGGGTTCAAAATCTTAGGGATAGATTTTATGGTTAGGGTCGGGTCCATATAAAGTATTTAGATTAAATTTTTAAGTTTAAGTTTGGTTCAGTCCTGCTCGAAAAATGGGTTTGCTTTTTTACCTAAGCTCGACCTAATTTAAGAAAGGTAAATCCGAGCTCGATTCTACTCACCCATATTTGATTTTTAGATTAATTTTTCATTTAAAATTTTTAAAAATATATATATAATTCATTAAATGCACTAAAAATATTAAAATAATTTTTTCTAATACATCAAAAAACATCTAAAAAGTATTTATATTAAAAATACCACCATAAATATAATAAATGCTTTATTGTATTAAATATAACTTTTAAATTTTAAATTTTGAGTTGGGTTATTTAGTTTGGTAAGTTTTTTTTTAAGTTTTGAGTAATAAGTTTAATTATTATTGGGTCAAGTGATTTAATATAAACATATATAATTATTATTTAACATATATAATTAATATAATAAAATTTTATAATATAATATATTTAGGCTGAGTCGAGTTTAGACAAAAAAATTTACCTAAGACCTGACTCATATAAAAAATAGCCTTAAATTTTATCCATATCTAATTCTCGGGCCTCGTATTTTTTTCAAATCCACCCAATTTTTAAACGGGCCGATCTAAATGGGTGATGTAGCTTATGAGCAGATCTGGAGTTAGATGAGACATAATAATCTCTCTTACGTTAACTAATAGTCGATCCTCACTTTATGTATAATAACTTCAAAACTTGTTATCGACATCCAACTCTTGATTGAAGCTAAAGAACACGGGGAGTAATCATTAAGTTAATATTCACCGTCAAAGTAGTTTAGAAATTAAAGCTAGAGAGACAAAAGAGGAGGGAGACTTGGAAAAAAAAATGTGTCCGCTGAGGCTGATCCTCATATTCCTGTCGGCAACACTCGCCGGATTTTTCCTCCTTAGAAACATCAAATCCCACCCCCAAACCAACGACGACGATCGTACCCGCTCCAACAACAATAACTCCCACTCTGCTTTCTCCAAGGTTTCTACTTCTTCTTCTTCTTCTTCTTCTTCTTCCCCCGCTTGTAATTAACAGTCAATGCTTCAATTTGTTGGACTAGGTTTGGGCAGCTATAGAATCAGGATTCTGGGCATCTCTTGACATGGCAAGTGGTCGTTACTTGTGGAGGCATCTGGTTTCCTTTAACTCCAAGCCTTCCTCTTGATTCTGCAAAAAAAAAAAACCATTCTTTGGTGTGTCCCTGCTTTTTCCCATTCGTCTACTACTGTTGTATATATCTCCTGGATCTTTTGGATGCATTGTGGGAATTGAACTTCTTCTCTACTTATACTGTTTGTTAAGAGATTTCTTTGTCTGCTTTGCTTTGGAACTTGTCCTTTTTCTTCTCATTATACCCTACTCTGTCAGTTGTAAGTTGTCAAATTTCTTCATTTCCTTGAATATTTGCTCCTTCTACACAGATTTCGTGTCAACCTCTAGGTATCTGTTGTCTAAATAAACTATGAACAAAGACCTTATTATGACTTTGTTCTTGGACTCAGTTTCTCAGAACACCATCCAATAGGTTCATAAATGAGTCAATCTTAATGCTTTTATCAAAGGGGTCGGAACTCAGAACTTCCTAGGTTTAACTGCTCTTTTCAAACTTATAAACTGTATCTTGGTTAACCGTAAATTACTGGGGTTGTAGGATTGACGAGTTTTATATATAATTGAAAGCTATTGGAAACATGTATTTCACTTTTCTATGCGTCTTGTTGTTTGTGGAAATATAGTCAAAGCCCAAGAAATCTTGAATTGTTACTCTGAATAAGCACCTTGTTGTTTCTGAACTATATATGTGCATATATCAGGTTTAGGTGGTTGCCGACTTGCAGTTTGTTACTGACACCATGTATGTAACTACGCATTGCGGTATCTTGTAACTTCCCCTTTACAATGTTCCTATATGGTTGGTGTTGATGTTACAAAGTAGTCTTCCTCTTGATCAAGGATCTCGCTCAGGAGATTGCATTACTGTCTGTCTGTACCTTTTTTCTTTGAATGGTTGCCATTTTTTCTTTCATAATCTCCATGACCGTTTCTATACATTTTATAAAACTGCCCCTCTCGCCCCTACCTTCCTTTCTTTTCTTTCTTCAACCTTTGGTTTCACTAAATTAGATTGGTTTAACTAATAATGATCCTCAATAATTTCAATGACTTGTATTTATTCACTTCTAGATACTAATAAGAGAAACTTTCTATGAATTCTGTGCGGCAATGCATGAAAATGATGGATGCCAAGAATAAATAATATATTGTCTTTGTTATGAGCATACTAACTTGTGGAGCATATATGAAACTAATGGCAGATGATGCAGTGAAATAAGGCATGATAAGAAATGCGGGTTTCAATTATCTTGTGCCATACTTATGGTAGTGGATATTGGATGCTACCTTTGAAAATTACAATAACAAAGTAGATAGTTGTAGCTGTGAAAATTCTACTTTGCTTCTGTGGATTCATGCTTATGCATGTTCAACTCATTGGTTGCTGTGAGAACGAGGATTGAAGAAGTAGAGACGTTTGGAAGTGGCATTGTGAATTGTGATTCAACTTATATGTATTAGCTATGGGCATTGTGACAATGAGGATCTGACTTTGGGCAGGATTCTTGGCACATCTAAGCATTGTCCCTCATGTGAGTTGCCTTCCGGTTCTGCCAAGAGCCCAAGCAGGTTCATAGAGTGACTCTACTAAGAACCTGAGTGCTTGAAGAGGTTGACTGAAGAGGCGACGAGTTCACAAAGCGGGAGCAACTCAACAGGCGAATCATGTGCGTTGTGTGTGGTTGGACTCGAACATGTGCCTTATAGCATATAGGGCACTTATGGGTGAGAATCCTAGGCACTCATGCTCTAAGAATTCATCGTCTTTTCAGACCACCTCTTCAAGCACTTAGGCTTTCGATAGAGTTATTCTGTGAACTTGCTTGGACTCTTAATAGAGTCGAGAAAAAAAATCCCCATGGAGAGCAATACCTGATGTATTTGAGGGGCTGACCCAGGGTTCAAGTCCTTAACAAAAGGGGACTGTAGAGTGATCTAAAAGGAGGCAAGAACATCCGTAACTTTAAATCCTTACAAATCTTAGTTTATTCAGGAAATAAATTAGTTGTTAACATCTTCTCAGTGCTACTATTACTAGTATTGACAATGAAGGTGACATTTTAAAATTAAAAAAGTACTCACTTAAATCACATTTATATATGGTTGTGAATGTCCTAACACAGCAAAGCAAAGCAAAAGGCAAAAGACATGTGAGTGGTGATTGGATTAGCCACATTTATATAGGGATTGGGGACAACGCTATCAATCACTTACCATATTTGCCTTTTTGAACTTGAAAACGTGAAGCCGAACACATCCTAATGATCAGATTTCATCAAGCCCTCTTACGATCTTTGAATTCAAAAGCAATTACTTTTGTGGTCTGCTTGGCCACCTATTAGTACTACTTGAACCACACATCCTATCTAAATATATCAAATCATCCCATTTATGATCATCCTCATCATCCATGAATAAAGCAGTATTATGATCTACCTTCAACAACGTTAGCTCAGACATTTTCTTTATTACAAATGGAACTAAAACAGGCGCCGCCTGTGATTCAAAGGTGGTTGATCTGCTGGTTACACTTGTGTTTCAGATAAGTTCTCTTTTTTGGCTTGACTACGATTCTCAGTATCAAACAAGAATATGAACGAGACACTCAAAATCTCAAATGCTGGCAGCATTAATGCCAATTCATTCATCTAATAACGCAATTTTTAAATATGCTAAGCAGAGATTAAGGGAGGTGGGAATTGTACAAGTAGGGTGATGGGGAATGGTTTGTCAGACGACAGTAATTTTTACTGAAACAAGATTAATACAATCATAGGAAGAACAAAACAAATGTTCGAATACATAGTATGGCAATGTACAAACATAAGGTATCTTAAGAAATGATCAGTTTGAATACTTGTCAAAGCTGCTGCTGGAAGTAGAGCTAGAATCATTCTGTTGCTGATGCAGCTGCTGCTGTTCCTCATATTGCAGCTGCTGCAGTTCCTCATATTGCAGCTCCTGCTGTTGTTGATCACCTTGCCAAACCCAAACAATATCTTGGAGAGCAGGTCTCATTTCCTCTTTTAGTATCTGCTGATATTCCAAAGTGTCTCCATTAGATTTCTTAATCTCCACCAGATGAAAAGTCTGAGTCACTTCAAAAATCTCCGCATCAATCGATAGGATCCCCTTTCTACCCTCCTTTAGCCTTTCCATTTTCAGCACACCTGCATCCTTCTTTTTCACCTTAAGTCTCAAATGTCTAGCAGCTTCTTCCAGCTTAGAGATGATGACTGAGGCAGGTTGTCTGGACGAAAACCTCGTTTCTCTCTTTTCAGAAACTCCGTCAAACAATCCTGACAGATCAAATCCACAGATTAGATCAAAAGCATTTAGACTTGGAAGTTGAACTGATTCTTGTTTAGTCTCAGCACTGTCATTGCTATTCCCACAAGGGGCGGAGGGACCCATGTTCGGAGAAGCTTGCTCATTTTCCTTTTCCAATTTTTTCTGTTCGACATTCAATCCTTTTTTAAACCAAGCACTTCCCCTGATCTTAGACATTGAAATCCTAGAAGTGGGGTTTGGATCCAACATCTTACACACTAGCCTGCGTGCTTCTAAAGGGAACCAGCTAGGAAATCTGAACTCCGCTTTGCCAATTTTCCTATACAACTCCATCAAGTTTGAATCATGAAATGGGAGATAACCTGCCAATAACACGTATAACACCACTCCACAAGACCAAACATCAGCTGCTACTCCATCGTAACCTTTTCTGTTGATCACTTCAGGAGCAACATATGCAGGAGTACCGCAAGTAGTATGAAGCAGGCCATCTTGGCGCTTTGATTCTGCTAGCGCACTTAACCCAAAGTCAGAGACCTTTAGATTCTCATTCTCATCCAACAGAATGTTCTCGGGCTTTATATCGCGGTGAAAAACACCCCTACTATGGCAAAAATCCACTGCATTGATCAGCTGAATAAAATACTTTCTTGCAACATCAACCTTTAGTCTTCCATTAGCAACTTTGTTAAAGAGCTCTCCACCTTTGCAGTATTCCATAATAAAGAAAATCTTACTTTTGGTGGCCATTACCTCATAAAGCTGCACGATATTAGGATGCCTAGCAATTCTCATCACTGAAATCTCTCGCTTGATCTGATTAATCATACCAACCCTCATGACCTTGTCTTTGTCTATCACTTTAATGGCCACACTCATGTTGTTTTGTATACACCTTGCATAATATACTTTTGCAAAGGTACCTTGGCCAAGTAACCGACCAATTTCATACCTTTGTGTTAATACACTTGGTTTATTTTCCATTCCGAACTAAACTAATATATAGAAATATCAACTAACCCTGGCAAGCACAACTTATGTAATTTACACAGAAGGTAGTTCTGGTATTATAATGAGCTCAACCGTCTCCGCAAAGTTCACGCAATACAAGAAAAGGTGCTCTCGCAGCACTTATATGCCAATTCTGCTTCTGTGCATGGAGAGTTAGTGATGGTTCGCCAATAACTCCAAATCCAGAATCATCAAAGATGAAAAAGGATCGAAAAGCCGTAAGCTCATCAACTTCAAAAATGGAATTTTGAACGATGAGGCACATCTTCCAGCATTCCCAGGCTTTTTACCCTCTCTTTGGAAACCAACTTGAGAACGCTGAAAGGATTTACCAGAGGAAATCCGAAGGACCCTCAATCAAAATTTTAACAAATACTGGTCAGAATTTGAAGTTGATTCGAAACCTGCAAAGAGAATAATTATACACCTTCAATATCTTAACTTCGAATACATAAACCAAAAAAAAAAACACAGATGGCCGCAGAGAAGTTCATCATTTCCAGCTATTGCCCACAAATTAATTCAGTTCAATTAGAATACAAGATTGCAAGATATTCAATATTCATTGTGCAAAATTTAAAAAAAAAAGGGGCAAAATTTAACCCAAAAGGTAAATTTTTTCATTCAAGATGGACGAAATAACAAGTCGATCAATATCCCACCATCAAAGCATAAATCAAATGGCAATAAGGAGAATCAAAGAAGGCAGATCCAATAACAAATCCCTCATAATAAAGAAATACCTTCTTTTTTCTGGGTTTCGGAGGACGAATACTGATCCCAATCCTTGAGATTATTATGTTGAAGCTGTTTTTTGACAGGAATAAAAATAATCAGAGCTTTGTTTAATTATAAGGGTTTTGTATTTTTTTAAAAGTTTAAATATGCCTATAGTCCCTGTGCTTTTGAAAATTAGGAATTTAATCTCTATACTTGTATTTCTAGTAATTTAGTCTAATTATTTTTTTGATTTTAAAATTCAAGCCTAATGGTTAATTACAACATTTTTTTAATTACATGGCTACTAAGTGAGTAGTTTTTTTTAGAGGTTTTCGATTCGAAAAACTAAAAATAAAATTGAATTTCAAGTTAATCGAATCGAGTTATTCGAGTCAATTCGAATAAGTAATTCAAGTTTTGAGTTCAAATCGAGTTGAATTTTACAATTTGAATAACTTAAATAATTTGAATAACAGATTGGTGTAAATAACTTTTTGGTCCTTGTCAAGTTTGAAAATAAGCAAATTGGTCACTCTCAACAAAAATTATAATATAATTCAAATTAATTTTAAAAATTCAAAATATTTTTAAAATTCAAAATATTTATAAAATTTCAAAATTTATATTTTTAAAAAATTATAAAATTTCAAAAATATATATATAAAGAAAGTTAAAAATTAATTTTTTCTAGAACAATAATTTTGGGACTTAAATAAGTTAATTAATGATTCAAATTTATCATGCAAAATTTATTATTATTATTTTACTTTGAATTTTTTCAAATATTTATGGTTTCAAAGTTATGTGCTCTAATATGGAATTAGTTATTTTGTAACAAGGTTTTAATTTGGCATGTTTAATTTTTTAATTTAACTCAAACAATTTCACTCGATTCAAAAAAAAAAATCCAAATTGAGTTAGGATGATAAAATAAAACTCATCAACTCAATTAACTTGAAATTTTTTCACTTGTTTCGATTCGATCGAACGCTCACCCTTAGTTATTTTAGTAACAGCAAAAGATTTAACAAACAAAATAGTCTTAACAGTTGGACTTGAATTTTAAAATCTGAAAAGGAGAGGAGTAAATTTCTAGAAATACAAGTACATGAACTAAATTTCTAATTTACGAAAAGTACAGAGACTATAGGCAAAATTTAACCTTTTTAGATTGGGAAAAATACTAGGGGGAGATCAGATATGGTGTGAGCAGGAACATATTAAAAAAATGGTGAGATCCCAGTGTGTCGAAATCAGATCCAGAAAAAATAAACTCTTTATTATTATTATTATTAATTTGGAATAAAAAGTAAAAAGTGATCCAGAAATTTCTGATTATCCGAAAGGAAATGATAACCGGACAGGCTTTGTCTGTAATACGAGGGACCACTGATATTTTGGAATTGCCTCACCATTCATTTTACTTTATTTACTAATTTTGATTTTTGTATTTTAATTACTATTTTAATCTTTTTTATTTTATTTTTAGGGTAAAATAGGAAATAAAAAATAAAAAGAGTAGAGAAAAAGATAAAAATATTTTTATCAATTTTTTTCTTTTTTTTTATTTTCATTGAATTTATTTATAAGAATTTACTCAACTTGTGTTAGTATATGAACCAAATTTGTACATAACTTCCAATGCCTTCGCCTTTCTTTGATAATTCTTATTTATTTAATTTTTAAAAACAATGATTTAGAGAGTTATAATTAGGTGAATTAAGTTTTAATCTGATTGGTATTGACATTGTTGTCAAATGCAATAGAATACGACTTTAAACGTGCTGAAACGTGTTTATCCTCCTATTTAAAGTTGAAGAGAAGTTATGAATAATCTAAATTATATATAAAAAAAAGATAGCTATACTTAGTGGCGGAACCAGGAAATTTTTTTAGGACGAAATTAAATTGTATGTTTTAACGATAGTGAGAATGTAATTTTATCATTTTAATAGCCTATATCTTTATAACTTTTAAAAGTTAAATCAAATTTCTATCATTTTTAGGATGGCCAAAGTGCAATTTTACCATTACTAAGACCTAAATTAAAATTTATCATTTTAGGGAATTATAACCCTATGTCTCTACTACGCTTCGTCACTAATTATAATTAGAACTCCAATTGAATCGAGTCTAAATTAAATAGTAATAAGCTCAAAGTTAAGTTTAAACTCTTATTTTTACTCAATAGAACATTTAAAAAAAGATTGAGTTTATTTGAATATAATTGAATTATTCAAATTTTGCTTAATTTCCACTCCTCGACTATTTCTAAAGCACTAAAAGGACAAGTTGAATATTTAGATTTAGGGCAGTAGTAGAAATTGCAAAATTTTAGATTTGAAAATTATGATTTTTACATTTATAATTTTTATTTTTTAAAATTAAAGTATTTGAAATTCAAGTTGAGTAATTCAAGTATTTTGGTGCATTTTAATTGTCCAAGTGTGTTTCAACTAATACTGATTTGTAATTATGCATATGTACCCGTATTAGTTGATAACATATTATTTTAAACCTAACTTTTAATTTTTTATAGTTACATTTACAATTAAACTATAATTTTGAAATTATGTTATTGAATCTAATTAATAATTTTAAAACTTATATTTACATATAAATATATTTATATAAATGTAATTGAGAAATATTTGTATGTATATATAACATATAATTTATCAATAAATTATAAATTATATAATAAATATATATGTCAAAAACTTAAAATGGTATACCAAAACCGGACAACAATGTTGATATGTATCAATATCAAGGTAAAACCAAGACTTTCATCGATATGGTTAATACCTTATTTTGAACATAGAGTGAATAAAGAGAGAGATAATTTTTTTATGAATATTAGATTTTAAAATTTCAAGTTTCAAAATGAATTTTAAAATTCAAAATTGATCTTTTATGAAATTGAGCTTGGATTTGCTCAATTCCAAATTCATTTTTTTTTATTGAACATACAAACAAAGAATTTGGGTTTGAAAACTTAAATCCAAATTTTTTAACCTACATGTTGTTTTCCAAACAAGCCAAATTCAATTCACATGTTTTCATAGTTCAATTCGGACGAGAATCAGATATGATTAATACCAATGTATTCAAATTTTTTTACAATGTTTCATTGGGTAACTTACTAGATATGAAATGTGGAAATTGAACACTATGTAATATGCTAAATGATCAAAGGTAGCAAAGTGGAGGGTTTAGTAACAAATTGAGTATACATAATTGTTTGAGTTGAGATTAAATCATATTTAGATGATATGAAATATTATGCTTTTACTTTATATGTTACATGGTTGAATTTGAATCAAACTTACCTTGATGTTATTATGCTTTGATGTATTAGGTAAATTTGATTATATACATTAGTTTAACCTATGTACTTGTTATATGAGGTAAGTTAACCGTTTATATACATATGAGCTTACTAAGCATTTCGTAATGCTTACCCTGATGCTTTTCTTTTCTTTGTAGATTTTGACTTGTGGAATATGTCAATCTGATCCTCAAGGAGCTCACACTATCCATCTCTTGTTTCGGTAGACTTTTGATCGCTTGTACCCAGTTATATGTGGCATGTACTTAGGAGTGTCTAGTTGTTGAAATGTTAAACATGTTTTGAGACAGTTGATTTTGAACACTTATGGTAATATTAATTTGCTCATGTTCACTGTTTTGATATATTGCTATGCATATATGGATGGGCAATTATAATGAATTAGGTATGCTTGAATTAACTTGTTGTATGAAATGGATAAGTGATATGAAATGGTATAAATAGGTGGAATGACTTGTATTGATTCATGTATCCTTGTTGTGAATTGGTGCCAAATGTGACATATTGGTTTTGTGGTTGATTAGATGATTATATGTTATGTTTTGGCATGGAATTGGTATGTTTTGAACAAGTTTAAATGATGTCAAATGTATTTTTTGACCTATTTGGATGGTTGGTTTGAAGCAAGTACCAAATGGCCAAATTTTACCAAAAACAAGTTTAACACCCCATATTTGGTCTAGTCACCGGACCTGAGCTACATGATGTCACAACAGTAAACAAAAACTTTCATATACAAATTACTCAATAATATTCTACAATTCAATATTAATAAGTTAAGTCTATATTAAACATGCATTATAAACAAAACCGAGTCTCATTTGGGGTTATGCAAGCCCTTAAACAAGCTCAGAACTAAACCGGGACTAATTTGAAACATTTATAAAATATTGGGTAAAAAGGAAAAACAGGGGTCATACAGCTGTGTGACAGGGCTAAGGCCATATGGTGCAGTATAACACAGGCGTGTCCCCAATCGTGTAACAAACTAATGTTGTAACACTCAGTTTTGGTGGGTTCTAAGTTTGGCGAGTTAATCGAAAGTAATTTAAGGGGTGTAGTACTATCCACCCAATTGATACTTTTGGTCTATAGATCAGGCGCATAGTAGACGTTAAAATATTGTAAGGATTGTTCCTAACATGTGTTGAGTCGTTAAGAAGAGGAGATGAGTAAGAGTATTAAGGATTTTTTGGTATCTTGGGTTGTTGCCAAAGGTATTGTGCGTCAAGTTTGTTTAGTTACAGTGCTAGTTATATTCTAATGAGGTGGTTAGGAATGAAATAAAGGGGTGAACTAAATATATAAAAATGTTGGATTCTCGTGTACGTTTCTCCACAGTTGTAAACCATTTATAAGGCAGCTTGGAAAGATTGTAACACGTGTCAAGTTCCACTATGAGAATATGAGTTTTAAATATACATATATTAATTTGGGTTTGAAGAGAAGAGGGTTTTTCTTCTTTTTTCTATTCAAAGTGCTATCATTGATTTGCCTTGGAGCTGAGAATAGATCTCTCTTGTTAAACTGAAACTAAAGATCTAGGTTCATGAAGAAGGTTGTTTCATATCTTGGGTAAGTGTCATAGTCTTGCATGTTAACTTCTGAAAGACTAAGTTTGTTTTATGTGTGAACAGTAAGATGAAGAAGTAAGGCTTTGTATGAAGCTTATTTGGGATTTAGATGAAGGTAAAAGTTAAATGAATGAGTTTTAATGGTGTTCCTATGTCTTATAAGCAGTGGTTGCTGAAGTCTTGAAGGATGTTTGAATTTGGAGATCAAGTTGTTGTCTGTGGTTGTTAGGTGAGTCTCTATGTTGACTCTTGCATGTACACTGTTCATACAAAGAGATTTGTAGGATACTAACTGAAATATGAAATTGGAATCATGAAAGGCATGGTATGTTATGTATATGGCTATATGAGTAATTACTAAAGCATATCTGTGAATGCATGATTGTTTGTCGAAAATAGTATGTATATCTGATATTGAAACTGATAGGTTCAAGTATATGTTGAATGGTGTATAAATAGTGTTATGCTGAAGTATGGTTATGTATGTATGCTTGGAATGTATATAATAAGTGCATGAAGGGTCTACAAAGTAAGTTTAAGACATTAGTGCATGAAGAGTTTATAAAGTGAATCTGTGTTTGTTTTTCACCGAGCTGTCAAAAGGTGTCTGTCAGGACTTTAAACACGAACTCTAAAATGGAAAGCCTATGGCCATGGCTCTTTTTGAAAGTAACTAAAGGATGGTTATTACCCAATAGGGTTCCCTACATGTGCCTAGGACGATGATGGGCAAACCTCACGTAACGTGAGTTTAGGCAAATCCATATCGTAAACATGCCATGAAAGAAAAGCCTTTGTGGCGAATCATGAAAGGACCACCTTAGTGGAATGCTCTATCTGATAACCGGTATGATGTATTTTGCTAAGTCTATGTGGCGTGAATTGTCAGGAATATCTGGTAAGCCATGAATCTAAATTTCTGTCTCGATGGTAAAATATGAGTAAGTTCTAGTAGTTCTATAACAAGTATAACTAAGATAAGGTATTGATGTACTCTGGAATAAGATTTAAATGAATTCTTAAAGGTTATCCATGAAAAAGAGATGTTTACTTATATGACAAGAAAGGTGTCTGTTATGATAATCTGTAAGTATGAAAAGTAAGGGGGTATCGTATCTTCTTCAAAATCTATTCTGAATCTGAGTCAATGCTAAAATAAGTTATGAGATTCTGATATAGCATAATATGGAGTCCATCTGGATTTTATTCGCAGTGAATTATCAATATAGGTATGTAAACAAAAATGAATCAGGGTATGTCTGAGTGAGAACCAATAGTATGAAAAACTATGTAGGTATTTGGCATATGTATGTATCTGCCTAAGATAATGTCAGTAAGAAATTATTTGGAAGAAGAGTATGAGTTAAGTTATGGATTGTTGGAGGTGGATTCTAAGGGTATATTCTGTTACGAAAGTATTATGGGTCAAGAGAATCATGTAACAATGAAAAGGGTCATCCAGTTAATTAAGTATGAAAGATTAAGTATAACAGGGATATTATAATTGGCGTATACGAGAATGATAAGATAATATGTCATCAGCTATAGTAAAAGATGCAAAGTAGAAGTTGACTGATGGAAAGTCCTAGAATATTACGGGGGATGAAAGGTGTATGCTTTTTGTTGATCCGATCGACACATTCTGGAAGTCCAAAATCTACAGAAAAGTAGTAACATGAGTAAATATATAAAATACTCAGTAAACTCATATAATATAAACAAATAACTTACCTTAATCATTTAAAAGTTACATGAATCAATATGAAACAAGGTCACCTATCATGACATTCAAAACAATATCAACCAAATGAAATTTAAGCCAATCTACATATATAATTTAAAATGGTAAAATACCAACTTCAACTCAAAATACATCATGAATCCATTTTCCAATTTATCACTTTGCTCACTTCTATCATTTAAATTGCATCATATATCTTTATCATAATCATTCATATCATATTTATCCTTTTTGCCAACACCAATTTCAAAATTTTATATTTTCATCTTTTATTCTGACCTAATGAATATTCGTAAAAGAACTCCATATACAGGTTAAAGTAATAGTGTCTGGTTACCCATTAGGGTTAAACGTACATGACAAATAGCCTAGCCAGGGCTTAATATTCCTGTATTCTCGAGTCCACAACATATGTAGGAGCTCGGAACCTAAACATGTATTCCCGAGTCCGCAACATATGCAGGAGTTTGGAACCTATTCTTGCATTCTCGAGTCCACAACATATGCAAAAGCTCGGAAGCTAGGAAGCTAGGAAAAACTCATAACCTCATATATGAGACTTTTAATATTTTCATTGGGATTTAACCTCACATTATACCATTTCGCAACAATCCATTTCAATTTGATTCAATTTTCAATTTAGGTACTAATTTGTAGCCAATTCAAATGGCTAATAAAACATTAATGAAAATACATATAAAACTCAACAACAATTTAAACATATTTATACCGTCTGAACTTACCTGATAAAACTGTATCGTTTTGGATACCAGGGACTATTCGACAGTTTTTCCCCTTTTCGCCTAAGTCAACAACTTGATCTATATATTAGTTAAGATTTGAAATATCAATACAAATCTCATAATAACACTAAAATTCATGCTTATAATCTTTTAATTTCATTTTACATAGTTTCTCTAAACTTTTTCATTTTATTCAATTTAGTCCCTAAAATCGAAATAAGTATAACTTTCACAATTGAGATTCATTTTCCATTCCAATTTCAATTATTTCCTTCTACAGCCCTAAAAATCCAAATTTATAGAAATTTAAAGTCCCTTTTGACATATTCACAATTTAGTCCCTAAATACAGAATTAACAACATTTACTTTATCAAATAGTCCTTAAACATTTCTTAGCTTCCAAATCTACCATTTCTATCAAGAAAATCTAATATTCATCAATGAAAAGTTTTAAAACCTTTAACAATTTTGAAAACGGAGATACGAGTTCACTGGACCTAATTGCAACGATATCAAAAATAAAAAAATTACGAAAAATGGACCTCAAAAGTACTTAAATGCATCGTTGAAAGCTTGGTCGAAGCTCTCTAATCTCAAAAATGGTGTTCTTAGGTTGGAAGAGAAGAAAATGAAAGAAGTTGATTTTTTTAATTAACTCTAACCTTTTATTATTTTATTATAAGTCAATTTAACATAATATAATTAAGAAAAACGTGAGCACTAACCATACAAACATTTAAAAGATGTGAAATTGCTACATTAGGCCTTAATTAATTTTTAATTAAGTCATTTAACCATTATAAATCAATAGCGATAAGGTTTTACGGTTTTTATGATGAGTTATTTTTCCTTAATTAACTATCAAATCACCAAAATTATCAAATCAAGCTTCAATCCACTTATAACACAACTCCATAACTGTTTAATAAAAATATTATTAAATATTTACGAGATCAATTTATAAAACTTAGGTCCCGATACCTCATTTTTCAAAACCATTAACTTTCATTATACACCACTTGTACTTTACTAACTAACCAATTAATAAAATCTATCCAATAAAAATCACCATAATATTATATTTAACTCATAGATTAATTAGTTGTGTGCAATTTTGGTGGACAAGTTAATTAAATTTCTTTACTCATAGATTCTCGTATGCTAAATTGTCATAAATTTAATGGAATTAGAATTGAGTAGAAAAATAATTTCAGAGAAAATTAATTAAATTCATTTAAATAAATAACATTTTTGGAAATAAAAAATAGTTATTGGGTTGGAAAAATTATATAAGTTGATTTAAAGACTAGATAACACGTATAATTGTACCCAATAAAAAAAAGACATGAGTAGGGGCCCATCTATATTGTAGTGGGCAGCAACCTTGATCCTGAAGACTAGGTGTAGTTGACCCTAGGTATTCCCAAAAGGGAATATTTGTATTTTTTTATTAAAATAATATTATTTATTTTACCATTGTTTAACCAGAACTCTTGTATTTTGCTCTATATTAAGGGACATAGTACAAGCCATAAACACACAATATTGAGTGTCAATACTTTGTCAGAAAATTGTTGAAATTTATTCTAAGTTAAATTCTATTTACTTAAGAGCCCAATCTATCAATTTTTGTTACTAGAAGAGATAATTAATTTTCCCACTAAAAAATTAATAAAATTTTCATTCTGTGCAATGGTTCATGAAATTACTTCATTGGAAGCCATTACCTTCTTGGTATTCTTGATCAACACAAGTTTCGATCATTCACCATATTCTCTAGAATTTGAAGCTTTCACAAAAGCAATAGGACTTTTGATAACAACCTTTCCCTTGTCTACATAACCAATCCATCCTTTGTCTGGATTTCTCTTCTCTATAGCAATGATTTAATCAAGTTTGTTATTGTTGGAATTGAACTTGTCAAGCATAAGCTTGGTTGCAACAATTTCCTTCTGGATCTTTACAAGACTGTTCACCTTTTTAGTAAGAAGTAGTTCTTTAGCTTCGATCTGCTTAACTAGTATGGTATTCTCCTTTTTCAAATGATCATTTTCCTTCAAAATTTGACACTCACATCACATACCTGCTCCAATTTTCATAGCATGATCATGTAAGTCTTCAAAAATTCGTCATTAAAACCACCATCAGAATCATCATCTAAATCAACCTCTGATCCTTTCACAGTACTGGCTATAAAGGCCACAAAGTTGTTGAGATGGTCTTCATTTGAATTTGAGTTGCTAGATGTCTTTTTGTAATGCCCTGATTTAATTAACTTTGTTCATGTGAATTTTGTCACAAATGAGTATTTGCTTCAGTGATTAATTGATTTGAAGGTGTGTTTGAGGTATTGGGTTTAAGTACCATTTATGGAAAATTTTGTTATTTTTTACCCTAGCCTTATCCCTGTTGTGTGGGCTTATGTTATATTTTTTGTGAACTCATATTAGAATGAGCTTGCTGGTTTAAGTGGTAAGATGTTAACTTGTTTCAAGGTCTTGTGTTCAAACCTTTGTATGGGTGAAGGATGATATTTTTGTTTCTGAGAGTGTGTGTCGATTCTATATTAGTAGTGGGTCTTGTTGGGATTCTGGTTAGTAGTGGGATGCTAAATTGTCTCCTAAAATCCCTCCACTAATATTTTTCCTAAGTTTTTTTTAAAAAAAAATTCTTTCTCAATATTCCACTTTATTTTTTACGTTATTTTTTTCTTTTCTCTTTCACTATTATTGATTTCTCTCTTACTGTTATTGACTTCTCTCTTTCAAAATTCCTTTCCAACACTTAATTGTGAAATCTTACTTTTTGTTTCGTTAATTCCTTTGGTGGTAGGTTCCTGGTGTAAGGTAGGTTAAGTTTTATTCTTCTTGTGCTTTTTGTGTGTTTTATTCAATATGGCGTGAAAGAGGAATGGGAGTTTGATTTTGTGTGTGTGTTTTGGCTAGGTGTGGATCGAGAATCATTGAATTTTCCTCCGGTGACCTAAATTCGTTGGTAGGCTACTGCTTGGTTTGAAGGTAAGGGGTTAAATTGTGATGTTGGGTTGATTATATTGGTTGGGTGTTGATTTTGGTAATGGTTTAAATGACTAATTGGTGAATTAATGGTCAATTTTTGGTTCTGGTTATCTCGTGGGAGCATTCGAGACAAAAATGAACCAAGTATGTAACGAGTACACGAGAAAATGAAGTTTGATAGAAGCCGAAAAAGTGGCCTGTCGACGCCAAATGGGCGCGTGCCTAGCCGTGTGGTCAGCCGTGTGACGGGTGAGTGTGTGGCCGCGTGGGTCACACGGCCTAGGCTGATTTGGACGTGTGGATCCATATGGGCATGTGGGCCTAAAATTCAGTATTTTCCCTAGGGTCACACAAGTCGTTCCAATCGACTGTCGGTTTTCCGTAGGGTCGGTAAGGGTAAAACAAACCCTAATGCATGAGATCTGCTATTCTAATAGACTAATTTGAATATTAAGAAAACCGATATGTATGATTTGACTGTTTTGTATAAATATGTATGATATCTGTATATGAGCATGCGGGACATGTAAATTCTGTTATATATGTTTATCTGTTATCTGTATCTGTATATGGGATGGGATTTGTATATGTGGAGGAAGTGTTCTATGAGGCGACATTTTGCCGATATATTGGCAGTATGGCTGCAATCTATTCTAATAAGTGTTGTATAGACACTATGTGGTGTGTAATGATGGGTGGGTGTTTTATACCCCACGTGGTGTGATGGGATAGTCGGAGTTGGTGTGTAGAGGATGGGGGTAGGAATTTGCATATCTACGTTATTATGATATGATCTGATTCTGTTAAGGACTTATGTCCGCTTCTGATCTATTATGTTGGAAATCTGAATTATATGCATGTATGTTTCGTTAAGTTATACACTGAGTTTTTGAAAACTCACTTCTGTTGTTTGTTCTGTTTAGGTAATCCTTAGGCATAAGCGGGTCGCTGTGACGGAGGCTCAGTGGTGACCACTAGTCTGCGAACTATTTTTAATTAACAGTTTTATTTAAATTTCTGGCCTTTTTTAGAGTTTTGTAATTTTAGAACTCTCCGAACTTTTGGATTTCTTTGGTTTTGTTGATGGTTTTGGTTTCGGTTATATTTTTTGCAACACACATCAAATCATTTTTTTGGAAATAACGGTTCACACAAATAAACGTTTTGGAAAATACGATATTGGTTTTCAAAATATAACGACTTTTAAGATTTCCGCTGTAAATTTCTAGAAGAACAAACTATTAATGGTTTCAATAATGAATATGATAATAAATATGTTTTATAAAATATGGACTCTTTTTAGTAATGAACTATACGAGGTTTTTAACGTGATAAAATTATATTCAAAACCCTTCTTAGTAACATTCCCAGATTCGACCATAACGTCTAGGTCGGGTTCGGGGTGTTACACTCTTCATCACTCCAAGTCATGCATAACGATTTCTTCTTCTTTAGAGTGTTAGCACACTCAGACTAAATGTGATCATATCCATGAAACTCATAGCACTGAACACTTCCCTTCTTATCTTTTACAAATTCTTCCTTGATGATCACATATTGGATTTATTTTTGGGTACATTCGTGATAGACTCAAATTTCTTTTTCCTCATTGATTGCTTTTTAAAAGCCTTGTTGAAGTTTTGTGTAAGTAACACGATTTGCTTCCAAATTTCTTCAATCGTAGTATTATGGGAAGTTGGCACTTCCTCTCCCATTTGGAGAGCAAAATTTCTCTTATCCTTTGTCTTGTTGTGTTTGGCCTCATCAAAATCAATTTCGAAAGTTTGTTAAGAACCAAGGAGTTCATCGATTGCCAACCTCTCAAGGTTTTTAGTCTTCTCTATAACAGTGACTTTAATAAAGAATCTTTCAGGAAGAGATCTTAGTAGTTTCCTGATAAGCTTGGCATTGAAATATTTTCACCCAAAGGAAATGTCTGATTTGACAGATCATAGAGTTTTGCATAGAATTCTCCTGTTGTCTTTGTTCTTGCATCATCAAGGTTTCAAATTTGGAGCCCAACCTCTACATTTTAGATTGCTTGACAGTGTTAGTTCCTTTATGGCCAGCATGTGGAACATCCCAAGCTATTTTGGAAATGACACACTTTGCAATTCTCTTGAACTCTTGCAGATCTACACTACAGAAGATGGCGAACAATGCTTTGGAGTTGTCATTGGCAAGTCATTCTTCTTCAGTTGTCTATTTTACTTTGAGCTTAGCTACTCATCCATCTTTAATGTCAATCATAGGAGTCTCCTATCCTATAAGAATTGAATGCCAAGCCTCATCATCAATGGATTTGATGTAGGTTTTCATATGTGTGTTCCAGTAGGCATAATGACCAATCTTCAACATTAGAGGACGAATGGTTGATCCTTCCATAACTTGTAGTTAGCAACACCAGGAATCTCCACTAGCTATGTTATGTAGGAGGCTCTTATATCAATTATTGACCTGAAACAATTGCTAAGTCTACAAGAAACAAATAATAAGTACAAGTGATTGTGGAAGTGGGCACTTCTGTAAAAATTGCGACAAGCACAATGAAAACATGAACAACAAAGTTATTTATGCAGTTTGGTTTCCCTATGTCTGTGGAGCCTAGCTCAGTGAGATGAATTCACTATCCTTGAAACAAATACAACCAGTAATCCTAGTTCTAACACATCTAGTGAAGAATCATCACTCTTGTATTTCAAAGATTGGATCTCTCACTACTAAAATTTCTCCCTTAGAACTTAGCCTGTAAAATCAACCATACTCACAAATGCATTCTTACAAGTAACATTCCTATATGAAAAGATAAGTGCTCTAAAAAAGTAAATACATCAATCTATCAATATATCAATCTATACAAGTCTCTCAATTATATAAGATTTTTTTAGACTTGCTAACATAATTAAGATCAATCAGAATCCCTTCTAAGCAACAACTATATTAGCTAAATACAATTTAATATTCAATGACCAAAGTAAAATGAACTGTTAGCATATAAGTCTTCAATTTTCAATCCGATTCAACTTCCTTGATCCAAGGGATTTGGTATAGTCAATCCGACCCGCTCTTTTAGTTATGTTTCTCTAAGCGAATTGATCTTCATGAATGAGCTTGAATCATTCTACAATATCAATACAGGCCAAAGTTTTGATTCAATAATTTATCAATCTTCTAAATATGGAAAGCTATTATCTTGTCATAGTGGTGAATGAAATGGTCACTTTCATTAGCACATTTTAACAACTTCAAATATTTCAACAGCAATCCATTATGTGATTATACCCCTTTAGATTGTAATTAGTTGTTTAGGCTGCACTTTGCCTTGATTTATTTCCGGTGTATGGTGGCCTACTGGCCTTTGATGAATGAAATGAGTATCAATGCTTATCAAAAATAATAATAAAATGAAAATAACTATTTCTTTTTTTACACTGTTGGGTATAATATATTTTTCATTCAAGTAATCTGTTTTTGTAATGAGGATTAATTAGCGAAAAGATGAAGTAAATTAAGGCAGTTAACTCAGTTCATTGAAGAGCTTGGAAATCCCTGCTCATACCGCTACGCATAAACACACCATCGTTTTCATAACAATTTCCAACTAACTACTGAATACAATAAAAAGTTGAACCTCATGATGGATTGCCATAGTTAAAGATTATTGTACAAGCTGAGTCCATTAACTGCAGCAATTGATGATATCTATCTCCTTTGATTACAATTTCCAGGCTAGATGAGTACTACTCCCAGTCCCAATTCAGTTTGCCAGATAGTCTTGAAATTTAAGGACAGTGATCGCCCTCACTGTGCTACACCACATTGTTCATTTACAAATGAATAACGAGCTAGTAAAAGCTTCAGATGGATCTTTATGTTGATTAGGTGTGTGGTAATCATAACATATTGTTCTTTTGTAGTAATTAATTACCCCTAGAACCCTTGCCTTTCCTAGCTTAGCTTAGCATACATTTTGGATGCCATTCTTAATTTGCTCTTCTTATTGACTTTCCTCCGTTGGTATGGCACATGCTTATTACTGAATACACCATTAATGGGAGAAGTGCTACTTCATTTTTACTTTTTGTTTAAGGACTATCCTAAGTATCCTATGCAATGCCTCCTTGGAATATTATGATGGATAATGGTATTCTGTCCAATGGAATTTAAGGAAATGGAGAACTCTAAAATGTCATTATATACATTAATGGAATATAAATAAACAGATCATGCTTCGTTTCTTGTCTCAACATATATAACATACATGGCCAAAAATACCAATGAAAGGGGGGAAAGCATATGCAAAATTCATACCTCCGATCTATTCTATTCAAGAGAACATGATGCAATGGTAATTAATGTAGAATGTGCATCCCGCACATGAGATGATTAGTGATCCATAATTCCATATTATTTATTTTTGGGTTTAGTCAACAATAATGAATAATGGCAAGGGTAGGCAGTTTTAATGTCGTCTTTTTATCATCTTAATATGCATTCACTAATCTGTGGCCTCACATCACCTTTTTTCCAATCTGTTGTTTTATTTTTTTTTGGTTGGGTTGAGATGTAATGATCTGAGTCATTTCCTTATTATAAAATTGAAATGTAGAACTTGTCAACTTCACAATTATTAAAATAATAATCCCATGATATTCATCATAAACCATGTAGAATACCAGTTCCTACTCAGCCATATATAGCTCTACTTCACTCGTTTCTCCTTCATTCATCTACACAAATCAAAAGTGGCCAAAAATGCAAACAGGCAGCTCTTATTTCTTCACCAGACGTTCAAGCAGAGGGGTGGTGTCTTGTGAAGATTACCATGAGGGAGCAACGGTGGCAATTCCATTCAATTGGGAGTCAGAACCTGGCACGCCTAAAGTCAAGTCTTGTGAAATCCCCCGCCTCCCTCCTCTAACGCCCCCACCTTCCTACTTTTATGCCACTCCCAAAAGAACATCTGTTAAACAGCACTCAAAGCCTAAACTTCCTAATACCATCTTCCCTAAGCGTCTCAGGAGAAAACCTCGTGTGCAACTTTCTCCTGCTGCTTCTTCTTCATCATCATCCTCGTCGGCTTCTTCATCGCGTTCATCGTCACCGTGGCCAAGAGCGTATTCCGTGCCATCATCTCCAATAAGTGCATCTAACTTATATGCAGGTAATGAGTTACCAAGGGGAGAACTACTCTCCGGTTCAAGGGCGGCTGACAAGGAAGACCATGAATACGAATACTCCGTTTCAACTCCATGTTTTGGTTGTGGTGGTGGAACAGGTCCTATGTCTCGAGGTTTTTGTTCAACAATGCTCAAGGCATTGCTTAGGAACCGATAAGTTATCATGTTCCATGGTACTATCCCAACTATATATATTTCTATGGAGTTTTGGGTTGTTATGTATGGTTAAAAAGTGTAGTCCGCTGTGTTACAGAATCGAAGTCGTTTTCGTTAGTAATTCAAATAGATCCTAATGATGAATTAGTGGTTGGGAAAAAAGCGAAATGTTATCTAAATCTTCTTCTTCTTTCGCCTACTTGCGCTTTGCAATAGCCTTTTCTCCTTGTGTTGTTGTACATAGGATATTTCAATTAGCACACTGGTTCCTTGGTTTTATTTGGATAAAATATAGTATAATGCAATGAATCTATTGACCACTGATTGGAAATAGCACAAAGGAAATGTAAATTTAAAAACACAGAAAGGGTTTATTCTTTAGTATAAGGACATAAAAAACCCTAGTCCTTTCTTTCATGTCTAGGTTAGTCCAAGTGAGATCTTGGTGATTGTCAAGCAGCTCTGGATCTCCAAATTTAGAAATTCGTTCAGAGCCATTGATATAGAGAAAATGGCAGCATTGTTTATTCTACATTATAAACGGCGGAACATGAATTGTATCTCACAAACAAATATTGTCACATTATACTTTCGGAAAATCTAAAAAAAGAAATAGTCCTTATAAATTATAAAACATACACTGAAAAGAGAAAATAGATGGTTCAAGACAGATTAACTTTTTCCACGAATAACCAACGCATTGGGTAGGTCTGAGTGTGCAATATCCATGGTATACACTATAAACTAAAGTGGTGGCTTTATTGAGCATTAATTGGAATTTCAAATATCTACCATGTGAACGCACATGGCAGGCATCAGATGCCTCCGCCATCTTTGGGCCGTCTTTGAGCTTCACTGATTGTTACTATTTCATATATTATATGGGGCTCATGCTCTTGTTGTAATTTAATTATGGTAGCTCCAGTTTCTTAATTAGTTAGAAGGTTATGACCTTGGAGAATTGATAAACGTATATGGCATTTTCAGCTGGAGAAGAGATTCTTTTTCTAACCCCAAACCCAATTGTAAGTATTTTTTAATCACACGACTTTGTCGGCAGCTTCAAATTAATACGAGGGGAGAAGTTTTGACTTTATTTTTTCAGTAACCATAATATGACAGTAACATTTTACATAACATCTAATGCATATAATAAGGCAATAACTTATTGGTTATTACTAGTGATAATTAATATATATATCACGTCCTTTTTGCATCCCAAATCCATTAGCCTATCAATATCATAAATAGGCAGTCGAAGTGGACTTAGGGGTTAAAACGAGTAATTGAGAGAAGATGCATCACCCAATTACTTGTTCATCGTATGCAAAGATTTGCTAGGGCCGGGGCAACAAAGCTATAGTGTAATATATGTTAATATATAGGGTCGGGGATTCAAACACTGATGATGATGAAATACTAGGAGTAATTGCTTTTAGCCGATTGGCTCGGAGGCTTATTTATTAATTGTTATGAAATAAGGTAGACATTGAGACGTTACTTACATCTGTATTTGCAGTATCATGGAACGTTGGCATGCACGATTATATTTCTATACGAATTGACATCATAGATTTAATTTCTTAATAAGCTCTTTGGATATCCACCGATGATGGTGTTCCACTGCGAAGGGTGCAATTACATTAAGCATTGTCTGGTGGCTCTCATGGCTGGTTCGTCGAGAGTGTAACTTAACCTTTGCTCCTCTGCTACTTAAAGATCATATCGATGTTGTAATTATTCCGATGTTTTCTGTGAGCTCCGATCATTGGCCTCATTTGGAGGCGCCTTTCTTCGGCCAATTACAACGGCCATTTTACCAGACCTTGGTCCTCTCTCCCCTCTTCCTCCACGGCGGCGGCGGCGGCGGCGGCGGCGGCGGCGGTAGTGTTTAACTCACTAAAGTTTTTAAGTGACTATGCGGGTCAAAGCCTTGGGCTTTGATATATATATTTGTTTGGGTTTGCCTTACCTTGTAGTACTGGTTATAAAGCAATTTATACTATTTGATTCTAGTAGGGGTAGATCCGAGCGTAGGTAGAGGCTCTGATCACCCCTTGATTCATATGATAAAATTGTACTTTTGTTTTGAAGAAAAGGACTAGGCTTTTATTACTCAGATTAAAACCAAACGTCAAAACAAACCAGAAGTCCAAAACCGGGCCCAAAAGAAAAAACAAAACCCAAAAATCTAAAACAGCAAAAGAAAACTAAGCCAGCCTATCCTCTCGAGAAGTGTGTACCCGTCCCATCCCCTCATCTTTCAATTCAAAACCAACGATCTTTTCTCTCAAAAACACATTTCTAAGCTTTCTTTATCCCAGGGATCGAAGAGCTTTTACCATCTTCCTCCTTAATCGGGCTCTAATCCATTCTTCTTCCATTATCCTCACAACGAATCTCGGGACCTTCTCTTCCAGGTAAAACTCTTCACCATTTCTCAAACTTTCAGTAGCTATTACATGAGCAAGTTGATTAGCCGAGCGTCTTGCATGTTTGATTCGTAGAGACCGAAAACTGTTGATATTTCGTTTTATATTCCGGGTATAAGTACTTATTTCTGATTTGTCTTGTGAATCTGACTTGGATTTCTTTATAACTGATAAAGAGTCTCCTTCTATAATCATATCTGTGAAACCCAAATCTAACCCCGTTTGTACTGCCCATAAACGGGCAAGAGCTTCCGCTGCAAAAGCCGCCCCAACATTTGCATGTATGACCGATCTAGAGGCAACCACCTTCCCCAGGGCGTTTTTGGCCACTATCCCCGACCTCGACCTAGAATGTGCCCAATCAAAATCCGCATCGAAGTTTATTTTAATACAAACCCCCGAAGGAGGTTCCAGTTTAGCGCTAATAACTCCCCTGGTAAGCCCTCGTTCTTCGATACCTTCTAGTTCTTTAATGTAACTTTGAATGAAATTGGCTACCTCTCTGCCCGATTTTGCGGAGTTCTCATGCACACGCTTATTCCTTTCAATCCACAAGGCCCAAAGGGCACAACAAAAAACCCTCCGTTGAAGAACAGAACTTACACTGAATACCCAGGTAAGCCATTCAAACGTTTCCTGAGTTGTATTTGACATTATCCACGAGTACCCTACTAATTTCCAAACATCCTTTGAAGCAGGGCAACTTCGAAAAACATGGTCCGTCATTTCAACCCCTCCCCCGCATATTGGGCATATCGCATGCGCCACTAGTCGCTTGTAATACATATTAGATAAAGTAGGGATAAAATTTTTCGATATTCGCCATATTGTAATTTTGATTTTAGAAGGAAGATTTAGGTTCCGTAGCTTCCTATAGAATCCTTTAGATGTCGTCTATAATTCATTGAAAGTAGGAGTAAGTAGGGGTGAGCAAAACTCGATTCGATTCGAAAAAATTGAAAAAAAATTCAAATTTCGAGTTAAACGAATCGAATTATTCGAATCAACTCAAATTTTTTTTTCAAATTTCGAGTTCGAATCGATTTGAGTTTTCGAATTCGAATAACTCGAATAATTTGAATAATTCGAATATCAAACTATAATATTTTACATTTTTACCCTAAACTTTTTTATTTTTCCCTCAAAATTTTTACTCCTTCCTACTTTCTCCCAAAAACTTTTACTCCCCTCCCATCCCCTCAATCTACCCAAAATTCATTTCCCACCAAAATTTTACTCTTCCATTTACTTTTTCTTAAAATTTCACTCCCAAAAACCCTCAAAACCTTTTATTTTCCCCTAAAATTTTTACTCCCTCCCACTTTTCCCCTAAAACTTTTATTTTCTTCTCATCCCATCTCCCATCTACCTCAAACCCTCCCCCTTCTAATTTTTTTTTAAAATATTCTCCCTCCAAAATTTTACTTCTCCTATTTACTTTCCCTCAAACTTTTATTCCCCAAAACTTTTTATTTTTCCTCTAAACTTTTACTTCTCACCCTTTACTCTCAAATAAAAAATCAAAATTATTCAAAAAAATCACTAAACATAAATAGTAATAATTTTATTTATATATACTATTTATATTATTAAATTAAATTTCACATTTTATATTATTTATATTATTGAATTATTTAGTCATATTGAATATTTATATTAAAATTGAATTCTTAATTATGCCATAAAATATTCGTTTTAAAATTTTATATTGGTATCAATTTTACATTTTATTTTTAAAATAAATTTTATTAAAAAATCATATTTTTATATTTAATATAATTTTAATTTCAAAATACATGGTGACAAGAATCAAGATAATTGAAACAACTAAGCAAACAAATAAGCTAATCAAGATATAAAAATTAATAAATAAATTATGAAGTGATGAAAGTTAATAAAAAATTTGATTAAGGTGGACAAATTTTATTACGATGGGTGACAATGGTTACAAAGACTCAAAATTATTTTTTAAAATTTAACTCGAACAAATATATTTGACTCGATTCGAATTCCATCTCACTCGACTCAATTCGAGAAAACTTCAAATAAAGTTTGGATGATAAAATGAGATTCGAAAACTTGATTAACTCGAAAATTTTTTATTCGATTTGATTCGATCGAATGCTCACCCCTAGGAGTAGGAATACCATATTGTAATAGTTTGTAGGTGCTCCGAACGGAGAACTCTCATGAGGGTTTGCATCTCCACTCCATCACATCCTCGTGTGGTTCTTTCGCCAACGGGATTCGAAGTATCTTGGCCGCATCAACATCAGAGAAAGTATCGGTAATAACCTCTCGCCGCCATTCTCTATTAGCATTATCAATTAAATCAACAACTCTCAATACGTTATTATCACGAACCATGCTGCTCAATTTATAATCAACCGAACCATGCATGATTAAAAATAGAAAATTTTTCTTCTGTTCCCACTCTCCTACACAATCCATTCTGAAGATACGTCTATGCCGACCAAATACTCTTCCAAGTATATGATGCCCTATGCTTTAAACTTGCATTTAAAAATTCGATTTGAGGATAATACTTTGCTTTTAAAACCTAGGCTAATAAAGAATCAGGATGATTAATAAGTTTCTACCATTGTTTTGTTAAAAGAGCCACATTAAATTTGTCGAAACTCCTAAAGCCCAAGTCCCCATTCTCCTTCAGCTCACAAAGTTTTCCCATTCACACCAATGCAATCATTGCCTCCTATGAGCTTTTTGCCACAAAAACCTAGCCACTATGCTCTTATTCCCCACAAAGATTTTGGCAAAAGGAAGCAAGCCATTGTATAAGTTGGTATGGCTTGAAGCATTGATTTTATGAATACCTCCTTACCCATTGTAAAAGAAATCTAGAGCTCCAACTATCTATCTTCTTCTTCACTCGATCCTTTAAACTAAGAGAATTATATTAAAAATAAGAGAGCAGAGCAAACAAAAATGAAAGGATAATTTAGTTTTTTTTTTCTTGGAATACAATATGTTTATACATGCCCACTATTATGGTCTCAATCACCATAGGTTACAAAAAATAAATAGAAGAATTAAGGCATCCTATAAATTTTTTAGGGGTTTTAAGAGAATAATTTCTTGGGGATTGGGAGTTGTATGAACATCCATTCATTAAAGGATTTACAACACTTCACAATATGCCTTATTAAAACATTATTATGAAAAACCTTGTGGGATAATTGCCTCATTAAAAACCTTATTTAGGAAAACATAATGAAACAAAATCTTGGTTAAGTGAAAATAGTACACACTACGTTTTAGATTCCCGTTAATGGCAACATCACATTAATCTCCTATTACAAGGAACCTCATTAAGAACTTTTACTAGGAAAACTTAGGGAACAAACTTTGGTTAAAGGAAAATAGTACAATTTGTTTTAAACTAATGGCAACATCACATTAAATTTTTTAGCTGAAGCATTCCAATCTTGTATACTAGTATTTCAAATGTTGTAGTTGGCAATACTTTAGTAAAAAGATTTGTCAAATTATCACTTGAACGAGTATGTTAAACTTTTGGTGAAACATGTTTTTTTTTTTGTCACCTTTTATTTAACCACCTTTCAATTGAGTTATATACATGTTGCATTATCTCTACGTAAGATAGCTGACATATGTTCTTGTGGAGACAAATTACAAATCTTCTAGATATGTTGGTCAACTTTAGTCAAACACACTTTCGACTTGCCTAGTGAATTGTAAATATTTTTGCACGATTTGAAGAGGTAACTAATGTCTATTTTGTCGAACACCATGATAAAACAATGCCTGTTAGAAAACAGTGTTTTTAGGCACAATGGAAGTTTAAAATTTTTCTTAAAAACTAATCTATTCTAATATTTATAGTAATAAACTTTAACTGAAATTATACATGTGTTTTGTACAAAGATTGTCTTGGTTGTTTCTTGATTTTCAACTGATTAATTTTTCCGACTATCCTCGAACCCCAAATTACTTTGAGTGTGGGTTCAAATAATCAAATGGGTGCGAAAAATTTACATAACTTTCAGTAAGTAAGTTGATTCTGTCTATAAGTTGAAAACTATGAGTATTCTTGCAAAAAATATAATTTATTCTTAAAATAAATTGTCATTATTTTTTGGCAGAATATTGGTGATCAAAAGATATGTGTTAGTAGGTTAACTCATAGTTATTATTTATAGAGAATTGGTTCCCGAGTTCTGTTTGAATAAAGTTTTAATTAAATAATAATATTTTAATAGAAAATACAATGTTCCAATAGAACTAGAGCACAAGGAGCGACGACATCCTTAATAAATACTAGGGTTTGTCACCCTATAAAGTAACCAAATCTTATTAAGCCTTTCATGTATTAGATACATTTATATGTGTTATTCGAACTTTTATCCAACACTTCTAATTTATCCAATCCCATAACTATTTTCTAGTACTCAAAATATTATTTAATAATTAATTTAATGACCAAAAATTAGTTAATTAAATTAAATTAATTAAATTATTTTCTCAATCAAATTTTAATTTCGTTTAAGTTATGACAACTTTACGCATTAGAATCCATACAGAAATTAATGTAATTGTCTTATTCAACAAATCCATGATGACTAATTAATTTAATTATTACTGCGAACTTTAATTATTTAATTAGAATAAATTAAATTATAATTTAAAGAAATTAAATTATTTTCTAAGTCATCTTTTGTATTTAGAGAAAAACTTACTCACTACAAATAGTGATACATACAATCTATTTCTTTTACTTATTATTTTCATTCATTCCATAGTCTGTTGGTTCTACATGCAATTCCTTTCGAGTTATCTCAATATGGTGGAGGGATCGAGTGTACATATATAATTAGGGCTCAAATAATTTGTAATTAAGTTTCGATTCTTCGCTTATTAATTACAATTTATTTAATCATGAATTCATTTCACTATAGTATCATGATTGAACTCTCTTTTATTATATATCATTACGAAAGTTACTTTATTAAGTGTTCGTCGATGATATTGTCATAAGTGTGTGACCTTTATAAGATATTATTAATCTCTTTAGGATAAAATTTGTTCTTCTAATATAATCCTATTTTATCTTATGATTTTCATTACATATTTTGATATGTAAAAGTTAATTACTAACACATAGTAATTAAATCATTTACCTTATGATAAATGATCCATGGACACATTTCTTTTCATTAATTATGTAATGTTAATGAGGATATTATTTACCCTTTATTGGGATATGAATTTCACTATTGTGGAATGATGCTACATCATTAAGAAATTGTATACCGAACACACCACTTTTGACTCGTTATCTATTTGAACTCAATCTTTCATTTATAATAAAATATACGAATCACGCCAATATAATCCACAAGGTAAATACTAAAAACAAAAATACGGAGACATATGCCTTATCTTACCCTTTTTACTAACATTATATATTATGAGTATCAAATTCTATAATGTTTATGTAGCAAAGAGCCTGAATCTGTCCAACATTTGGTTTTTTGGATGCGACTTCTCCTGGCAGGTATGGCAACACATGCGAATTGTGGAATGTATCATGCGTCTTTCCGGTGGAACCCTTTTGTTACATGGCAGCAGGCCTCCCCTCTTCTCTCTTGTGATGGCTTATGGAAGATGTCATTCTTCGTCGAGTCTCGGTGGTTATGGCTCCACAGAAACGATATCATTTTCAACGGAAAAGTTGCTAATGTTAGACAACTCATCGGTACTGCGAAATTACGAATGTTGAAAAATGGCCTGAAACCAAGTTCTCCTTCGAGGACATTTATCGTGACCCAAGGTTATTTAGTGTGATTAAAAGGAAGAAATTGAGGCTGATAATTAGCTGGAAGCCTCCTCTATGAGGCCTAAAGTTCAGTGTTGATGGTTCTGCGCGTTGGAACCCTGAACCTGTAGGCATTGAGGGCATATTGTGACAACGGTTCTATCCTAATGTCTTTCTCAAAGGCACGCGAGTCCCATACTTCCGGAAATTTTAGCTGTGAAGTAAGCTTGTCTTATGTTTCCTTCTTTCTTTTTGGTACGAGATGGAAGGGTTTTTATGATTTAATCATTGAAAGTGACTGCAACGAAGTCGTTAATTGGTCCAGAAATTCAAGCAAGAGTCCTCAAAATACGAAAAGTATTGTATCTACTGTGCAAGCTATGTTTAAAGCAGGGGTTTTCAGGCGTAATCCACTGGTTTTTATATGCTGCTAGCAGTTCGAGTTTGGTGCTTGTGCTTTGGCATCTGTATGTTTGTTTTCCTGTCGTGCTTATCAGCATTGTTAAGTTGTTGTTTGCTCTTGGCTGGCTACTTTGCTTGTTTACTGTTCACTCATATTAAATAAATTTCACTTTTTATTAAAAAAAAAATCCATAAAGTAATAATCTTAAGGTAAAAGACACTTGTAGTTTCAAAAATGCTCACTTAGCTTCTCCAGTTTGAAGTAAATTTTATAAATTTCTTGACATCTATTTACCATGCAAATTTTAAAATAAAATAAAAATTATACTCTTATTATTTATTTATGTATTTTCTATTTTGTTTATTTTTTTCTAGTTTTAATTATATAATAATAAAATTTAATTACATAATGAAATGTTATAAAATTATATATTTGACGTTTTCATAAAAATTAAATTTGACTTTAACTAAAATTAAGTATTTAAATTTCTATTTAATTAAGTTATATATTAACTTTATTATGATTACATTAAATTGTTTTCATGTAAAATTAACTAGTTATCATTATTAGAACGTTCTAATGAAAAAGAAATTGTTTAAAATATAAAACATAAAAATAAAAAAAATAAAAAGAATCATCTCAAAGTTAATATATACAATTAAATTAAAATAAAATTGTTAACATGTATTCTCATAAAAATAATTTAAAAAATTAAAAAGTAAAACATAAATCAAATATAATGATCACGGATAATAGTTGTGGTCAATATAGGAGGACGTGAATTCGAGTGCGCTAAAGCGCATTATCCTCCTATTTATGGGTTGAAGAGGGGCTATGAGTAATTTTAGGCATTGTGTGAAAAATAGCATATATGATCAGAACATATAATGAGATTGTTCAAAAAAAAAATAACTTTATAGCAATGATGTCTTTAACTTAATGGCAAAGTTAAGGCCCTAAAAACTTTAAGATCCCATGTTCAAGTCTCAGTCTATACAAATCATGTGTGGATTCTTAGTCTATATTCTTGTCTAGCTTTGATTATATTATGGTTATCAGTCGTGCTTTATAATGATTGATTTTGGTTATAATTATTTGGATGTATTTTTTGTAATTGTGATGTGATTGTACTTGTAAACTAAAAAACTTAAAAATAAATCATGTTTAACATATAATTATATTAGAATATAATGATTTATAATTTAATATAACAATAATTAAAATATTTTATAATTAATTAAATTTTATTATTTTAGTTAAAAATCATTGAAGATAAAAGATTGATGATAACAAAAAAAAAGAAAAAATATGTAATTAATAAAAGATAATTATGATGAATTTTGAAAAAGGAAATTGAGCAACTAAATTTCCTTTATAAATTACTCAAAAATTTTGTAATTCATCAATATATTTAACTAAATAAGTAAATTCATTCTTAGAATTTTAGAAGTTTTAATACAAATAAAATCTTTTCTAAAAATCCCTCACCCAAACACACTTTAATAGATTAGAAACTTTAACTACAAAAATAAATATAAAAACTAGGTAGCCTAATGTAACATCCCTTACCCGGTCCGGTCGTCGGACCGAGCTATGAGATGTTACTACTATAATCAAAACTAAAAACATTAAAATAATCATGCAATAATCATTTGAATCTCAATCGTGATCATATGATGTCATTCAAATAGAAATCGAGACTAAATCGAGTTTACGGAAGCTCTATCGATGATCTGGGCATGAATTAGAATCAAATCGTAAAGTTTGGAAAATTTGGACTTGTAACACCCCGACCCGTGTCCGTCGTCGGGTTTGAGTTACAAGACATTACCGGTCAAAAACCCAACTCGGAATTTTTTTTTTCATAAATTATACCAACTCAACCACAAAATTTCATTCCATATATATATATATAATCACATAACCAATTAAAATCAACATGCATCATTAATCAAATTTCATATACTACCGTGTTTCAAAAATTCAACCATATCATTATCATTTACCTAATCAAAATTTAATATCATTCCAATTCTTAAAACATTTCCAAACATATATGATTATATATCATAAATCAAGCATATACCCAAACATTTATTTGTACACATATTTCATTTCAATTTACTAACTATACTACATATTACAACATAGGTAATCTACCCTGTTTGGACAACCTTTTTACATCAATTTGGACAGCATTCATATACCAAACTAGACAGCATTTTCACACCAAAAATTGGACAGCATAAATACAACAATTTGGGCAGCATTTAAGCATAAAAATTGGACAGCATATATGCAACAATTTGGGCAGCATAAATACAACAAATTGGACAGCATTTTAGCATAAAAATTTGACAGCATATATGCACCAATTTGGGCAGCATAAATACAACAAATTGGACAGCATTTTAGCATAAAAATTTGACAGCATATGTGCAACAATTTGGGCAGCATATATATACCAAATTGAGCAGCATTTTTACATCAAAATTGGACAGCATATATACAACAATTTGGGCAGCATAAATACAACAAATTGGACAGCATTTAAGCATAAAAATTACATGAACATATACCACATTTTGGACCATTAAAGCATATGCATTAATACCGAATTCAAACCAAAAGAGATAAGTCATTTTCGCATGGCTTTTAAATACATATACACATTGGTTCCAAAATCAATATTTTAACTATGCTATACATGTCATATATTTGAGAACGATTTAGCAAAATACCAAAAGAAATTATCGATAGTGTGACGAACTTAGCTGACGATCCCCAAACACGTAGCGATCACCAAAATCTATACATCAAAACAATTATCCAACACATTGTAAGCTAATTTAGCTTAGTAAGTTATAAGCAATTAAACTCTATTATTTAAACCGATATCTCAAATAATATTCAACCAATTCATACTACTAAATCATCTTACCTTTAGCTTACCATATCATAAGATAATTATTCACTTATTACTATGATTTAACTAAAATCAATATAATTACACAACCATAAACATTTCTTCAAATTTAAACACAAGACCATATACATTATGCATTTCCTCATCATGTAATATAAAGAATCATATTATATATATATGATTCCAAATATAATCACCACATAGGTTTAATATCTACAAAGCTTAACCTTAAATACAACCATAATGGTTACTACTCAGGAATTCCAAGTATTTACTCATTTTAATAATCATGATTTCTCAATAAGACAAATACTCAATACTAATAGTTATTCGAAAATATTTAATAAGTTCGCACACTTAGTGCTTAATAATCAAACTCGCACACTTAGTGCTTTGCCATTAAACTCGCACACTTAGTGCTTTGCCATTAAACTCGCACACTTAGTGCTTTACAATTAAACTCGCACACTTAGTGCTTTACAATTAAAATCGCACACTTAGTGTCGAAAGTCAACAACTCAATACATCTTATTTCAATAATTTTATCACTACATGTATATATATATACCATTCAATTCAGCATAATTACTTAGATACTAAGCTGATTTTAAAACGATACAATTATATATATGCTTAATAACTTACCTCGGATGTCGTCGACTAATAGATCGGCTACTAAACTACTTTCGATTTCCCCCGATCTAAATCCGATTTCTTGGTTTCTTGATCTAAACATATTCAAATAAATCTCATTTAAACATATTTTCATTCAATTTAGTCTAAGAACATATAAATGGAAAAATTACAATTTTGCCCCTAACATTTCACACTTTTTACAATTTAATCCTTTTTGCTCAAAACACAAAATACACAAATTTTGACTACACTCCTTAAGGGCCGAATATTCCTAGTGTCTATACAAGCTCATGCATTTTATTTATTTCACATTATAGTCCTTGAAAAAATCATTTTCTCAATTTAGCCCTAATTACTCAAATTCACCAAAAATTCAAAGACAAAACATGTTAATCTAACACTTATATTTCATATTTCATCAACTAACATCATGAAACTCAAACATTCATCAATGGAACATTTCAAAATCATCAACAATTCACAAAATTAAGACATGGGTTTTGAAGTATTCAAAGCAACGATCTCAAAAACGTAAAAATTATCAAAAACCGAACAAAACACATACCTAAATCAAAGGACAAAATGGCCGAACGTAGCTTTCTTCTTTTCTTACTTTTTCTTTTGATGTTTCGGCTATGGATGAAATAATGCATGATTCATTTATTTTATGTTTTATTTTATTAGCATTATATTATAATATTATTATTTTACTTTTACATTTAATATATATAAAAACTATATATATATAAATCATCATGCCGTCCACTACATTTACTATTGGCTAAATTACAACATAAAACCTCCAAATTATAAAGACGACAAAAATTAGGCACTTTCATATTTAACCATCAAATTTTTATTTTACGCGATTAAGTCATTTTCTCAAATTAAGCACAAAAACAATAAAATTATTTCATGAAACTTTCACACATGTAAATTCACACATCATAAACACACAAAATAATATTAAAATATTTTATATTTTATATTTTTTTATAGACTCGAATTTGTGGTCCCGAAACCACTATTCCGATTAGGGTCAAAATTGGGCTGTTACAGGACTCCAAGTCGTGACGAGCCAAATAGTGAGTCATGTCACGACACCAACCCACTTGACATTGGGACTTCACAGGCTGTTGGCCGACGTTGCAACGAGGACTCTGATTTTTGTAAAATAAGACCATTTGGTACGTACTTTGTGTCAAGCCAAACCATATGCTCAAATAATGCATATATGGCCATTCAAACTTGCACAAAACCAACTAAAATGCATACCAACATATCCATTTAACCAACCACAAGACCAATCAAGCTATCCCATATAAAATGAACACTTTACTAGCTTAACAACTTATGTATCCATTAAATACTCAAACATAGCTTACCATTCACTTACCACATTCCAATTTTAACCAAAAATCAATCAAATATACCGTTTATGCTTCAACCACTGCTTAACAAAATGCCAAAGTTCACATCTTATTACACAACACATTTACCATTAAAGTTAAGTACAATTCAAGGAACAAAACTAACACCATTCAAGATAACATCTAAGCATAATAAGGCATATACCCAAGAATCATGTATTCAAGCATTCTTATATCACTTTGTTAAATGAATACTACTTTCATAGCTATAGAAATAACCAACCATTACATATATAGATATGACATAAATTCATTCCAAATCCAAGTCACATATTTGATTCAAAATAACATATCTCAAGGTTCACACATATACATGACATTTCCTATACACGTCATATAATCAGGTCCAAAACGAAAGGACTATCGAATCGAGTACTGGATAGTGTGAGCTTTGGGGATGATTTGATAGACACGTACCATAAAATATCAACTACAGAAGACAGAAAACGAAACAGAGTAAACATTTCATATGCTTAACAAGTTCATAGATAAAATATGCAGTAACTTACCTTAGAACACAAAAAATACACAAATACAGTTAATTTACAAGACATTTTAAAACTTGGCATTTTAATTCACAAGAGATAGGTGAGTCCATAAATAGCAAAACTTTTCAATTTAGCATTTCATTCAATTTAGTCCATTCACTCAAGTCCAATACATGCATTCAAATCATTCATCACTTCTACTTAATCAAATTAGCTTGATGAACATTAGCAAAAAGGTTCGGGTACTAGGGTATCTACACCACACCAGAGAGCATCATAGTGCTATACAGAGGCACCGAAGTGCAATCCCGTACAAGTGCGCAACTAGCCTTATCGACATGCCAATCATATCTTTATCGTTTACTAAGTTCAAACGGACATTTATACAGAATTCAAAACATTTACGTTGCTGTAGCATTTCCATGAATCAAATCATATGACAAAACTATATCATATCCATTCAACATTCCACATGAATTATAATTATAACATACGCGAAACTTTACAATTAAGTCCATTTCTCACCTTTTATGCTAACTTGTAAACATTGTAACATACATTCAAACACTATAAATTCACAATTCAACCACAATTAATACATATAAGTACATAATACCCTATTAACTTACTAGATAAAAATAATAATGATTGACTTGTCGGGACTAATATGTAATTTTTCCTTGTTCTTGATTATCTACTAGTTGGTTCAAAACTTGATCTATACGATAATTCATTTTAATTTATCAGTTCCAATTACATTAAGATCTCTAATTCTATGCATATGACAGCTTAATTGCATTTTCATAATTTCTCTAAAATTTTCATTTTATTCAATTTAATCCCTAGAATCGAAACAACTATAACTTTCACATTTAAGTTTCGTTTTTCAAATTGTTTTCAATTGCATCCTTCTATAACCCTCTAGAATAAAAATTACAAAAATTTCATGTCACTTTTGGCATTATTACATTTTAATCCTTAAACTCAAAACTAACAAATTTCGTTTTACAATTTAGTCCATAATCAAATCTAAGCTAACAACCAAACTATTTAACATAAAAATTCATCAATGAAAACATTTCAAAACTCTAACAGTTTTACAATTTAATACTCGGATTAGCTAATTAAGCTACAACAATTTTAAAAACATAAAATTTATGAAAAACGAATTTCAAAATCACTCACATGAAATGGAGAAGAGTTTGGCCAAATCCCTAGCTCCTTGACAATGGTGGAAACGGGTAAAAGAAAGAAAAAATGATGAAGATGATATGTTTTCTCATGTTTTAACATATTTTTATTTTCTTTTTAATTAAATCTTAACACATATTTTAACATAAAAACAATTACCAACCGTCCCACTAACTTAAAAGTGACTAAATTGCCATTTAAAACTTTGAAAAAAAAAAATCTTAATTAAGCCTTTTACCTAATAAAAATCAATAACAATTAACTTTTATGTTTTTTTTACGATTTAATCATTATGCCTTAATTATTAACCGTTCAATAAAACTACCGGACCGAAATTTACTGACTCGATCATTGAAAAATGAGACTCCAAAACTACCATTTTCAATACGACTGAAAATCAAATTGTTACACAAAATCAAAAATGGTTATAGCTTGTGTTGTGTAAAATAACCTCGCCATTCAATTAGTTGGGTGAAAATAATTATTCTTAGATCAAACTCTCTTTCTATTATAGTTATATTTAAATTATATTCATGTTGATTTTTTTTACGAGTAATCCGAATTTAAATTATTTTAATAAAAAATATTTTTTTTATTGCCATGGAATTAAGTCTTAACCTAATCTTTCAACCATAGTATAATATAATCAAGTTGAAAAATATAAAACCCACAATCTTCTCCCGTTTCTTTTTTCTCTCTCCGTGGAATTTTTATCTGTTTGTTTCTCTTCTCTTAAGAAAAAAAAAAGCATTGACCTTGGCTAATTAAGTATATCCCTCCTCCCTGGATTACCTTGCCTTTAAAGCACTCTTTTCCCTCATTTTCATGCTTCTTTTACTCTCCTTCACAATCCAACCACTCACCTCCTTTCATCCAGACAACTCCACTAGCATGCTTGAATGTCCAGAGACAGGTAAACTTCTTTCCCAAATTAATTCAATCATGAATGAAAACCCAAATCATCACATCTTTTAGCTTATTACTCATAGATACTTATGTGTGTGATATTAGTGGTTCCAGAGGCTTGTAACTAAATAGAATACATGTATGGAGTATTCAAAAGTTGTTGTATTTGTTGTTAATCTGTCAGGGAGAGATTGGATGAAATAGGGAAGAAGATCAAGACAGATGCAGTTGGTGAAATGGGGAGGAGACATCTGTTGGGTCCGCCTGGAACCTTGAATACCATCACACCTTGTGCAGCATGTAAGCTCTTGAGAAGAAGGTGTGCTGAAGAGTGTCCTTTCTCTCCTTATTTTTCCCCACATGAACCCCACAAATTTGCTGCTGTTCACAAAGTTTTTGGTGCAAGCAACGTCTCCAAGATGTTAATGGTAACACCCCAACTCTCTCCTTTTCTTTTTTTTTGCTTTCCCCAAGTTCCCTTTCTTATATACATAGAATATTTGCAGGAGGTGCCAGAGAGCCAAAGAGCCGATGCGGCAAACAGTCTGGTTTATGAGGCAAACTTGAGGCTAAGAGATCCGGTATACGGGTGCATGGGTGCCATCGTAACTTTGCAGCAACAAATGCAGAATTTGCAAGCGGAATTGAACGCGATAAGAGCTGAGATACTGAAATACAAGATTAGAGAAGTTACTAATAGTAACATCCTCCCTTCTACTCATCCTCACACTCACACTCACGCTACTTTAGTTTCTGGTGGGGCGGTTTCAGTTGCTGCTTCATCTTCCCCTCTTCCACCTCCACCTTCTATTGTTGTCTCAACCTCTTCCTCATCTTCCGCATCTTCTCTCTACACGTCGGCAACTAGTGCAACCGGCTATAGCTCCATTTCTAGTGATAATGTTCCATTCTTCAATTAATTCTACAACCCCATTGATAATAATAATAATGTTATTATTAGTTATAGAGTGGAAAGCTAAGGACAATACTGTTTTAGTTTGATTTCCCATTTTTCATATATCGATGGAGAAATACCCCGCAGAAAAAGAAATGAAAACTTGGGATCTTACGGCCTTGATTGATCCCATCCGAATTACACTATCGCTATCAGAATCAGATTTCAAGTTTTCATTTCTTTTTATGTACTTTGAACCAATTGAGTAGTAATTTTGTTCTATCTTCCCTTGTAATTTCCATGGCTATGAGCAATACCTTTGGCTGAGAGACAAATTTCTAGTAATTAATACAGATTAGCAGCTTCGTCTTCCAAGCAGCCATGTGTTGTTTATTTCCTCTCCCGAGATTAAAGTGCACTGAAAATGTCAACCCATTAATTGTTGAAATAAGAAGCATGCTTGCCAGCAAATGGCAACAAAAATGGTCAACACAATCCACCTAGACCTAGCTTGCTAGAGAAGATCAGTGAGTATAGCTAAGAGGTGTATTTTCCACCAGGAGACGGTGGACGAGATCTATCATTAACCATCACACGTGCAGGTAATTAATATGCTAATTGGAGTTTGACTAAGCTTCTCTTCATAATTGTTAGTGCAAGCGCCATGGAAGAAGGAATGACCTTAAAAGCTTGTATTGCATTGTACTGTATTTGTATAAGAATAGGAAGGTGTGCAAGGGAGACAAATAGCATATGCTGTCTCATGCTGGTCCTGATCCTGATCCTCCCCATGTGAAGTTGAAAACTTGCAATCAATTTGGAATATATATTGTCATTAAATTCCCTCTTTTTTTTATATTTTGTGTAACACTTCTTGAGATTTGAGTTTGTGAAGACTTGTTAAATTTGCATGCATCGTTTAGATGAATCTCATAATAAATTTCTTCCGAGTCAGAAGATGACAACCTTTTTAACCCTAAAAAACTTGGGGTAGGTCTCCTGGATTTGTGAAAACAGGTTGGAGAAGATATCGACCTACTTCCACACGATATGCTGTCTTTGTCTATGCATATATAATTATATTCATTGTGGGCCAAAATACAGGCATATTTCTCCAGCTGGTATAGAGTATAAAATAGAGTAAAGAGATGGAGCAACCATAATCCCTTTGTATTTCTCAAAATGTGACTACTTCTTGTTAATTAGTAAATGTACATGGCAGTACTGTTTTAACTACCATATTAAACAGTATAAAATAATTGCTTATCAATTTAATAATAGGGATATTAAAAATGCAAATTAAACCTACATATACAGAGAGGGGGTGGTACTGTTCCGGTACTGCTTCTACCGGTCGAAACGCTCCAATCCGATGGTAAACAGGAACAATAAATTTTAGGTTTCGTTCCGGTGCAAATTCTAATCAGTACCGATCGATTGTACTGATGTATACCGGTTGATTTCTCCTGTACCATTCGAAATATATATTAAATTTAGATTTAAAATTTTTAGTATTTATTTTGAATTTGTTGAATTATGAATTTTTATATACATAGTATTTGTTTAATTTATTGAATATTTCTTTTGCTTGTCTATTTTGAGTTTGTTTAATGATGAATTGCATTTACGAAGTTTATTAAAGAATATTTTATATGATTGATAAATATTTTTTATCTTAAAATTTATATATGATGAGATTTGGACCATACAGCTAACATTTTTAAAATTTTTCTTTATTACTTCAACAAAATTTTATTTTTGATGAGTATTTTATGTTTAAGATTTATTTAACCTCATTATTTCGTATTTGTAAATACTTTGTATATACATATATAAAATATTTTAAAACAATAACGATAAACTCAAGCGATACACTAAAATAGACCGTTACCATATCGATATATAGAAGAATGTATGATGAAGAGGGAAGGAAGGAAGAGTAGTTTTTGTTATGAGGATGAACATGACAATTAAAACAGGATGGGGTTGCTTTTGGCTGTATATATTATCAAAGGTCAAAACGTCGGCTATGGTTTCCTTGGCGTGTGGAGCTCAACCTGATGGGTGAACCCAACCAAAATATGAATAGCCGCCAACAGAGTTTCACTTCTGTTGATTTCGTT